>NW_006159929.1:2782490-2797880 GCF_000334495.1 Tupaia belangeri chinensis
GTGTGTGTGTGTGTGTGTGTGTGTGTGCTTTGCCTTTTCCTTGTTTAATGAATGTATTCAGTTCTTGACTCCAAAAGGGTGGTGGCTCTCAGAGGCAGTCCCAGAGCCCGTGGAAGCAGTAACCCTGCACCGTAGGAGTGGGAGGCCTTGGCTGCTCCCTCGGAGCCCCACCCAAGGAGGAGGCTGGAATGGGCGGGCTTTTGACTCATCCAGAAGGCAGCCGGCTGCTGAGAGCAGAGGCTGGCGTGGGAGAGTCCTCAAAGCCCAGGCCAGGAGGGACCTTAGAAATTAATCTTTCAAGCCCCAGCATAAACATGGTTGACTCCACAGTATCCCCATCAAACAGTGAGGCAATCTACATTTCCATTCCTCTAGGGATGGGGAACTCACTACCTCCTCTGGCCACCTGGTTCACTGGATATCAATTCTTGGTATCTACGACTTCTCTAGAGCAATATCAGGACTTCAAAAAGCTCATGGGAAAATACGGAATTAAAGTGCAAGCTGTTTTGTGTAAAAATAAATTTTTTTTTAGTTTGCACATGGTTTTTTGTAATATGCACTTTCCATGAGCTTCATGAAGACCATGCCTCATATCCCTGTTTCTTCACACGCTGAGATTGATATGGATTTAAATCTTACCACCGTCCTGAGTAAATGCATTGCTCCCAGCATGGTCCAAACACCTGGAGCAAGCAGGACTTCACTTCCCTCCTCCCAGACAGCTCCCTCTCTCTACATAGTGGTTATGCTGCTTTTTGACAGATACTATGTTAGACTTTCTAGCCTGGAGGAGAAAATGCATTTATAGAGTGTGAGTATAATGGGCTCCTTCTTCCCCTGCATCTGTCCTCACATCTAGCCCCTTAAGATAAGTTCCTGGGTCTTCACTCTGTGGTTCTGCAGAGCCTCGGGAATCTTCAAGACAAAGATGAAAGAGGGTGAAAGTCCCTGTGCACTCATAGTAATTAACAGGCCTTCCCCCTGCACAGATGCAGTGGCCTGACTTCTGCAGGGAGAGACAGACAGATAGATGGACAGAGACACAGACATGTCCAGCAAGAGAGACAGAAGGACAGAGATACAGAGACAGAGAGAGATCTGGATCTCCCAAAGACCCTGTGAGGGCTTACAGAGATCTTTCTCATTCACCTTGGAACCAGGACTCTGGGAAACAAACACTCTTGTTATCTATGTAATGACCAATTTGCAAAACTAAGGACAAAGCTGAGGCTGAGAAAGGTGAGGTCATTGACTGGCAAAGGCTGGGCCAGGAGGCAGAGAAGCTCTTGAAGACAGAGCCTTACGGGCAAGTGGAGGAGCAGGCCCGGCCCAGTGAGAGTTTTAGATGGCCGGATAATATAAACATATCATTTACTGTCCAGACCAGGTCTCGGGGACCAAAAAGGAGCACTGTTTGTGTCTGCACAGGCCACAGGTACAAACCAGGACCATCCTGGCAAACATGGACATACAATCCTCCTACTTAATGGAGGCTCCCAGGTCCAGTCCCTCCTCCGGCTCTAATGGCACCACTTGTAGCTCTGAGGACAACTCGCAGATTCCTTTCCCTCCAGCTCAGACCTTTCAGAATGCGAATGGCTCTGCCCAGTTACCCACTGGACATCTTCTGGATGACTCGCAGCTTCCCCGGGTGGCCCTCCTCCAGTGCAGCCCTGTGTGGCTCTTGGTGGCACGTGGGTATCTGGCGTGCCCCACGATGCTCACATGGTAAAGGCAGGTTCAGCACCAACTCACAGCCCGGAGCTCAACCTCGCCACTTGCTGCAGGTCTCCTCCTGTTCTGGCTGTTGCCATCTCGCCTGCCAAGCTGACTCCTTGGGCTGCTCACCTATTGGAGATGGATGGCTGTGCTTCATTTTCTTTCTCACTTCCAGCCTGATTTGGGGTTGAAGTCCCAGTTTTCCTGGCCCTGGCTTCCACCCTACGTCTGTCTGACCGAGGCTCGGCTCACCTATGCCGTTCTCTCCTGTTCTGACCTGGTCCCATCGTGTTCGCTCACCCTCACCATCCTCACCATCCTCACCACCCTCACCACTCGGGCAGACATACCCAAGTGGAACCCCCAGCCTCTTGGGGGCTCCATTCTCCCTCCTGATTCCTGATGTTAGTGAGACACCACCAGGAAGCCAGGCACTAAGGTGAGCCCTGTTGGTCCCCAGAACCGTGACTATGTGATAGCAAGTGTCCTCCTATTTCTTGTGAAAATAACTACTATGTCTAGGGGTCACCCGCATCATTCTTGCCACATCCCCTTTTTCCCACGCACAGTACTTCCTTCAGGGCTGGTCATGCTCAGTTCTCAGCCCTTGTTTGCTGAAACCAAAACCTAGAGGACCGTCTGGCTAGCCCAAAAGCCAGAGGAGGCCCAGCCGGGAACTTTGGCTGCATTCTGCTCCAGTTGTTCCCAAAGATTGGATTGATTTAATAGGAATGCGTCCTAATGCGCGAACAATTGCTATTGTTTTAAATGAGAAAAAATTAAATTGCACCACCTTTCTCCCCGAAGCTATGTCCGGAAAGGCCATGCTGAAAATTTGTGCGATGCTCACGAGGATCAAACTAAATAGCCAAGGAGCTGCCAGGAGACAGGGGCCTCTCCAGCCCAGAGCCTTCCCCTAGGGAGCGGAGAAAGTTGAAGAACTGCGGCGTTATTTTTCTTTTTTTACTTTTCTTCTTAAAAGGGAATCTTACAGCTCCTTCCTGCCCTTGCTTCCCACACCATGAGCGCACCTGAGATGGAGCACGTTTAGCTGGCTAAAGAGGGAAGCCCGAAGTGAATTTCAGGACATGAGGCAGCGCAAGCGCTCTGTGGCCAAGCTGATGGTGTGGTGCAGTTCTGTGCCTGCGTCATCCCCCCAACCCTGACATCATGACATCTACACACTCATAGCTCTGGCTCTGATTCCAGCCGCTAAACTGGGCTTAGCATCCAGGCGAGCAATGGGAGGCTTGATCCCAGCTCTTCCCCAGCGCACTCAGGGAGCTGGCCTGCTCTGGCCCTGCTCTGGCCTTCAGTGTCCCCATCTGCCCCATGAGTGCTGGCTGTGGCCCTGGTGGCTGTGAGGCCATGTCATAGTCCTCCCCCCAATTCATGTTATTAGGAGGACACAGAGGGCCTGAGTAGTGGCCTCTGGCCAGGCTGCTCTCCTAAAGGCCTGGCAGCCCGTTTACATGTTCATACCAGGACCCAGGGCAGATGCTGCAGGCACGCCTCTCCAGGTGATTCTTGCAGAGCCCATCTGCAACCAGGAAGCAAGCTATGGCTCAGCCACTTGGTCTCTGCTGCAATCCCATCCTCACAGAGCACCTTTGTCCACTCAGGGTATAACAGAGTTCCATTGATCATTTATTTATCCATCCGCTCTTACTGACTCCTTTCCATATTACAGAGCCTGAGCCAGATACTGGAGCCGCAAGGCCCAGCCCTACATGTGAGGAGTTGGAGCCGACCCAGGAGCACAACCAGGTCACTTGAACACAGTGTGACAAGTGCTAGCATTGAAGCAGCTTTGAGGTGCAAGTGGGGAGAAAGGATTTCTAACTGAGTCTGGACAGGGAAATCCAGGTCAGGAGGCATAGACGGAGGTCTTAGATGAACTCCCAGATAGAGAAGGAGCACCGATTCTTGACAGAACCAGCAGAGGGAGGATGGGACAGAAAGCATGGCAAGCCCCACCCAGCCATGCAGAGGAGTTGGGACTTCCTTCTGCAGGTCACAAGGAACCACAGAAGGGTGTGAGTGGAGATGTCAGCTGTGTGATGCTGGGTGAGGCAGGTAACCTTGGAAGGCTCACTCTCTTCATGCAAAGAATGGGAATGAAGGATTGTATAAAGAGCCAGTGGTCACAGGGGCATAACTGTGCCAGGGGCCATGGTCATGGGAGCTTACATCCCCACGCAAGACTCACCGAGTATGAGCACTTACGACGTGCCTATAGAGACGTGGGCCCAGGCACCCCTGTCTGCCCCAGCTCCAACTTTACCAGGCTCAGCCCACCTACCGTTGTCCCCCCGCAAACATTCCTAGTTCTTGGACCCAGCTCAGCACCAATACCTCCCCACCTATGCCAGTCCCGCCATGCCCTTCCTCCCTGGCAGTACACTTGGAAACATTTGCTCGGGCTGGGGCAGTTGGCCTGTGCACGTGTGTATAAATAAGCAGGTCAGTGTTGCTTGTGGGGGCCAGAAAGGGGCAGGAGCAGGGAGGGAATGCCCTCAGGGACAGCCAGCTGTGGCATGTGCCCCCAGGCCTCTGGGGTAATGGGCAGGGACAGGATCTCCTGCATTAAGGAAGGGTCATCCAAATGCCCTCCATTTGGATTTGGCTGCTGAGCCATCCTGCAGGTGGGAGAGGGGACGGCCCCACTGGCTCCTTGCCCTCCTCTTCATTCTCCCCTCCCCTCTCCTCTCCTCAAGGCCAGAGCCCTCCTGGCAGAGGCTCTGCTGACATGGCCCTGCCTGCTGCGGAGGGGAGGCCACTGCCCTAAACCAGTCCATGCTGGCCAAGTTCTGCTGATCTCCACCCCAAAGCCCCCTGCTGTCGCTGTCCTTCCACCTCGTGGCCCTGTCAAGCTTACCTCTTCCCACTGCCCAGAAGGCCACAGACACCAGCCTGTGATGTGGGGAACTGGCAAGGAGTGCAAATGTACAGGACAGAGCAGGAAACAGCTTGAAACAGACAATGCAACCGGTAGCCGGACTGACACCTGGGCTGCCGGACTGACACCTGGGCTGCAGGACTGACCCGTGCCCACAGGGTTCCGCCATCCCCCCTATTCTCTGAATCCCTGCATCTCCAGCCCCTCCTTTCTCCTGAGTTTCTGGAAGAGAACTCCTAAGTTTTGCAGAGGACAGAGGAGGGAAAAGGGAAGGAGGGGGGACAAGGCTATCCTGGGAGCCCACTCCCGGTGTATTTTGTTTCACCAAATCTTCCTCCAGAAACACCAGGGGTAGATATGACCTCTACCTTACAGGTGACGCCCTCGAGGCTCAGAAAGGCAAAAGGAGTTGATGGCAGCTCCAGACATAGGAAACGCTTGAAACGGCAGTCAGCGCTCTTTCCACTGTGCACCCTGGGATGCGGTTGCCCTGTTCAGAGGAAGGGCTCCTGACTGCTCTCGCCCTGTCCCTTCACAGCCAAGGGGGAATGCTGGGAGTGGTGGCACCTCTGAAGGTAGCAGTGAAGTGCTAGGCCTGGGTCTTTATCTTTTTTATTTTATATGTTTGTTTTATTTTATTTATTATTATTAGTTTTTAATTTGACTAGAGAGAGGTTGGGGGCAGGGAGAGGGGAATGAGAAAGCAAGCCACCAGGTCCAGGACTTGAACCGCAGTCGTCCATATGGGAGTCCAGCACCTTAACCACCACACCACCTGCTTGTTTCCCAGGTCTTTATCTTTCTAGCTGGCCCTGACTGACATCTCAGGGAGTAGCAGGCCATGAGCACAGTAAGCTCGCAGAGTTTAACAAATGTTTATAAAACCTTTCATACCCAGTTAATGACCCTTATTTAGGGCCTGAAAAAGCAGTCACTCATGCCCTGTCCCAGCTTTAAGGAGCGTTTTATTATGACACGCCACTCTACAAGTTAATGAGAGAAGCTGGGCCCATTTGTCAGTGGGGCCCACGCCCGGGGATGCTGGCGCGAGGCCTTTGTCCTGGGGCGGACTGGGCCAGATTCCCCCTCCACCTGCCCTCCTTGCCGCCCCCAGTGCCCACCACCCTCATGCTGCCAGCCACCAGCTGCCTCTCCCGGAAAGGCCCATCGAGAGTCTGGGGCCTGAGTCAGATGAGACCTGGCTGCCTCTTCCCGGAGACTCCCCTATCCTGGGGAGAGCAGGCAGGTCTGAGAAATACAGAAGCCTAGTCCTGGCCCTGCATCTGAATTCTTTACCAGGTGCCTCGTGGGTCTGAAGATCTCTACCTGGGAGTCCCCGGCCCAAGTACCTTCATGCCCAGCCTGGCCGTGCAGCTTCAGGCAGACCTCTCTGGCTGTCTCCAGTGTCCCCATCTGTGAAATGGGAATATCCTTCCTCCTCCAGATGGTGCCTGTGAATGGGGTACCATCTCTCTCACCTGAGCAAAGCACGTGTCATCCTGAGGCAGCCAGACCAGCCTCTGCTGTTGGCATCACAGAATCGGCACCTGGAGTAGGAGCCAGCAAGGTCTGGGCAGAGGGACGAGATGGGGGTCGTTGTGCAGAATGCCGCTGAGCTCCCCCTTTCCACATAAACGTGGTGGGCTTCCTGCCACATGAGTGTGCCCTCCACACAAAACCCCCCAAACCATCAGGTTTCTTTCTATCTTACATGACGTGTCTACCAGCCTCCAAGTCTTTGTCCAGGCTTAGGGTTTAGGGCTCACTGGACATCGTTTTTTTATTTTGTTTTGTTTTTTGTTTTTTGTTTTTTTAAGAGCTTTTTGCTATAGGATGCATGCACTCGCCAGACAGAGAGATAGAAAGCGAGAAATCACCCCCTAGGGAGGATGGCCGCGCCACAATCCCTTCTCCTCCATTCTCCTCTCGGGATCTTGGGCACGCACTCACACGCCCCCAGCGTGAGTTTAAACCACCGGGTCCCGGATGTGAACCGTGGTCGACTACTTGGGAGTCCAGCGACATAGCCATTATACTAACTGCTGGTCCTTCACTGCACATCGTTTTGTCCCGGGCTCTTTTGCTGACCATCCAGTTAGGTGCCCCCCAGGAGAGGACAGCATCACAGACTGGTCAGTGTCCACTTTCGCTCCTCTACTAAACCGGCAGGGTGAGGGCAGGCCCGCTGCTGCTCCCCGTCACTAACACATAGTGGGTGCTCAGTATTTACTCACCGGATGAAAGACTCCACTCTAGCCCAGGCCTGGTTTCAGAGACAAGGCCAGCCTGGCCCTGCCCCAAGCGCTCAAGTGCTGAGCTGGTGGAGGAGCTGGGGCAGGGCCCTGAGTCTTCCCATTCCCCATGAGCGGCTCCCCCAGACGGGAGCACAGGTCAGACACATGAGCCTGTCCTTCCTAGCCGTTAGCTAATCTGGCCCTGGCCGGTGTGACAGCATCTCTGTCTGCCCTTCCTGTTTCCCAGGACACGGATGTGTACATTGTCACGGGCTTATCACAGACAGGCAAACGGCAGGAAGAGGCCCGGGTCCTGGGAAGCCTTGTCCCCAGAACCCCCTAAGCCCATAGACTCTAGACTATTTGAGCCTTAGTCTTCCCAGTGCCCGTGATGTAAACTGCTCACACACAGGGCCTCAGTTTCCCCATCTCTAACATAAGCAGATGAACAGCCACATGCTGATTTCACATCATTGTCAAGTGGAGTGGTTAACGCATAGGCTTAGTCTTCCAACCTCCTGGCTTTGAATCCCAGCTCTGCCCTTCACGGTGGGACCTGGAGCAGGTGACTCCACCAGGACATGCCCATTTCCTCTTTGTAACATGGGTATGAGGGGCATAGTCAGTACTAAACTGAACTCCAGTGCTGGAAGCCACAAAGCTGTCAATGGGTTCAGACTCTTGGATAGGCCTGAAAACACACAGGGTGAGTACACACATGCCCAAGATCCTGAGGATCTGGAGGGCTGGGGAGAAGGGACTACAGCATGATGAGACCCTGTAGAGGATCCTCCCCTTGCTCTCTTTATTAAACTCTCAGGCACACACACATGCACTGATCAGGAATAAAATAAACATTGAAAAATAAAATAAAATAAGTGGGTATGATTCTAGAACTTTCTTTCCAGGTCTGAAGTATTTGTTTGGTATATAGTACTGCGTGGCACTTAGCACTGTGCCCAGAGCATCGCTAGCACTCCTGTACGTGAGCTCTGATTTTTAGAAGTCCTTTTCTTATCCTCGGTGGCTTAGATCCTTCACCTGCTCTTCCCTTACCAAGTGGAGGATAGTGTCATGTTGCAGGTGCTCACCAGTGGGTGCCCATCAGTTCTGGCCAGCAGCAGCCACCAGATGAAAACAGAGCACTCACAGGGAAGGCCTGGGTTTGAATCCTGCCTCTGGCATCTTTTAGCCATTTTGACTGTGGATGCAGCATGAAAATAAAACAGGGAAATTACTAAGGAAGGAATAGAGCTCCAGAGAAAGCTGCAGTTGCCGTGGTTCAACCAGTTATGCAGAGGTAGCCCACAGGTGGTGAAAGAACCCAGGCCTGGGGAGAAACATGGGTCCTGGAACTGCCGGTGTAGTTGTAGGCCAGTCACTGCCCTTCCTGGCCTCTGTCTCCCTGGCCATAAAATGGGCACATTAGCCCCTTCCCTGCCCATCCCTCAAAAGATGCACAGTGAGTATGAGAGGGACTGTCAGCTGCACTGCCAGGTAGGTAGGCTGGGCAAGTGACCAGACAGCATTTTCACTTAGAGGCCAGGTGCCCGGAGTGATGCAGCTCCAGCCACGGCCTCAACTGAGACTCCAGCATGAACCATCTAATTGACAACTTCATTTGGCTGTTTCAAAAGCATTGTGAGATCACTGAGGCAACTCAGAACTCTTCCTTCCCACCCCTGCTCCTCGTCCACAATGCTGCTTCCACAGTGCTTCCAGGAGCTCAGGGTCACAGTCCTGCACCTTCTCCTCAATTGCTCTCTTTCCCGCCCCTCCTGTGCCCCTCCTTTCAGCAAGGCCTATCTATCAACTCTGCCTTGGATATCCTCTCAAGGTTACCTCCCTCCCTACCTACTGCCATCGGAACCGGATTGGACAAGAACTCCCTGACTTCCCTTCCCACTTCCATTCCTGAGTCCCCATTGTTAATTGCTGTGAAGGCATCGCTAGTCTGTCTCAAGCCCTCTGAAGACTCCTCATCTGGTTGGATAAGCATAAACCCCTCACCTGCCTTACAAAGCCACACACAGGCCCTGGTTGCTCAGGCCCACCACCCTCCCTGCCCTGTCACAGACACACAGCCCTTTCCCTCTCTGAGCAGGCCAAGGTCCCTCCCCTCCTATGTGCTCTTTCCTTGGTCTTCTTGTCACTCAGATCTCCTGTGAAAGTGCCCCCTCCTCAGAGAGGTTGCCCAGACCACCCTATAGGTGCTTCATCTGTGAGTTGATACCCTATCAAACTCTTTAAATATTCGCAGAGAGATTACTCACCGTCTGACATTTCCCTTATTTGCTTGTTTCGTCATCTCTCTCACTCTCCATGAAACTGAGGGCAAGAAACATATCCCTATGACTCACCACCGTGTCCTATCAGGAGCCCCGAGTCTGGCCTGTAATAGGGGCTCAGTGATTATTTGCTGACCAAAGGAAGGAAGAAATGGATGGATGCATGAGCTATAGCTTCAGAAGGCCTGCCTAGGCCACAGGGCTTACTTGGAAAGGGGACGCTAGGCCTTCAGTGAAGAAATTATTCAGATGGAAGTGTCTCCTAGGCAAAGCAAGAGGAAAAAGTGACTTTATGCCACCAAGTCCAGGCTGTGCTTTCTTTTGCCATGAACGTCCCACCCCTTCTTCACCTGACTGGGAAGGTTCCACCTCTCTTTCAACGCTTGACCCCTCTCACCCTCTGAAGACCTTCCCCACCCATCTTCCCTGCTGTGTCAGATTTCTCTCTCTTCCTTCATGTTTCTGGAGCTCCCCATCCCCACCTTCAGTCTAGCTCTTAATCTACACTGTCTTCTAATTTGTGGTGACTCAGAAGCCCATCACAGAGCCCAGTGCTTGGTAATGTGAAAGCAGTTGTGCTGGCCTTGGGAATGCTTTGCCCGTAACCCATGCCATCCGCCAATGAAGACCTTGCCAAGCCCTGGTCACATGGTGATGTAAAGATGAGCTCTGGCCCTCCAGAAGCTCACAACTCAATCAGGGAGACATGACAAGTTGATTGCTTCGACGGAGATAGATATAAAGAGCTGATTAGAATCTTAAGAACAGGCAAAACTAAGTTATAAACTGATCTCACAGTGGAACACCATTTACATAAAACTTTAAAACCTAAAAAACACACGGTGTATATTGTTTATGAATATAAAAATGATGGTGGTTAAGGGCGCTGGACTCCCACATGGCCGACCATGGTTCAAGTCCCAGACCTGGCGGCTTGCTTTCTCACTTTTCTCTCTCACTCTCACTCTATCCCTCTCTGGTCAAATTAAAATGAAAGAGAAAGAAAGGAAAGAAAGAAAAAAGAAAGAAAGAGAAAGAGAGAAGAAAGGAAGAAAGAGAAAGTTAAATAGAATGATTCTTTTAAAAAATAATAAAAATAAAAACATACATGAGAATGAGAGACACATCTTGGGAGAGGGAGAGGAGTAGAACTGTTGGTCCATGAACATATTTATGGTATTCATTTCTTAAAAAGACAATCTGGGACCAGCAGGCAGCATGGCAATTAAGGTGGCTGGATCCCACTTGGCCAACCGAATGGTTCAAGTTCCAAACCTGGTGGCTTGAAAAATACACTGGACACAAGCATGTGCATTCCCAAAATCCCAAGAGGAGAGCAGAAGTAGCATGGTCATCCCCCCAATTAGTGTGCTTCTTCACTTTCTCTCTCTCCCTCTTTCCAGTAAGCACATACGCTCTATAGCAAAATTTAAAAATAAAAAGATGAATCTAAAGTGTATATTGTATAATATTAAAAAAAGATAAATCTCAGTGGGTGGTCTCTGGTTGTTTGCTATAATACACCAGTAGAGTCTATGGATTCATTTTATAATATATTGAATGTGACGCAGTTACAGAAAAAGCACCCCTCTGTTAAATGAGAACTGATGGGTAGATGAATGGATGGATTGATAGATGATAGTAGCTGGAGGATATATGCAAGATGCATGCATGAGTGGTGGGTGCATAAAAGGATGGATGGATGGATGGATGATAGTAGTTGGAAAGATAAATACATGATGTATGCATGAGTAGTGGGTGCATAAAAGGATGGATGGATTGATAGATGACAGTAGTTGGAAGGATAAACCCAGGATGCATGCATGAGTGGTGGGTGCATAAAAGGATGGATGGATGGATGGATGGATGATAGTAGTTGGGAGGATAAATGCATGATGCATGCATGAGTGGTGGGTGCATGAAAGGATGGATGGATGGATGGATGGATGAACAGATGGAAGGATGGACATATGGATGCTGAGGAGATGGACAGGTGACTAGAAGTTGAATTAATGAGTGGATAGGTCAAATGGCTGAGTGGCAGAAATGGTGATAGAGATTCTCAAAGTTTGCCCTATTCATTTTGCGTTTGTTGAGTGCTTAACCACATGTCAAATGTTAGGCCCTATGCTAGTTCCTGGTGTGGTGCACTCAGGATTCTGACGAGTCGTTTTCTCATTAGAGCTCTAAGCTGAGGCCAAGATTCAGGTCCAACGGGGAGACAATGTGCAATGCTGCATTCACACATGTGTGTCCACTACATCCCATGGCTGCAGTGAAAGGAGTTCAAACTCCCATAGGAATGTCTCGACAGAGGAAGTAGAATTTATTCCATGTTCTTGAAGGATACGTTGTTCTGCAGGAGGAGAAAGAGAGCTCAGTGTCCCAGGGAGAGGAATATCTGAGCCAGGCAGGAAGAAATGGAACTATGGAGAGTCTGTGGAAGGGCTACTATCAGAGGAAACATGGCAGAAAGCAGCAGAAAGATAAAGTTGGCAAGAGAAATGGAGGCCTGAAAGGCCACAAAGGAAACGAGACTTCATTCTCAAGCCAGAGATGCCCAAATCTGGCCAAGTGTCAGAGTCATCTGAGTGGACTATAAAGGGGTTAGGCCCAGGAATCCGAATGGATCAAAATCTGAGTTCACCTTCAGCCTGGGCCACACCCTCCCTATCTTACTGCCTCTCCTTACGGTTAATGGAGGGGCCAGAAATAACTGGCTCAGCTATAGCTTGGTCCTTAGAGGCAGGAGTCCTCACCATAGCTCCTGCACATGTTCCTCTCACACAGGCAACCCCAGTGTCTGGGTATGGGTGCCAGGACCTAGCAGGGGAGGGAGCTGGGAAGCCCATGTGCATGTCTGCATGTTGACCCTGATGGCAGCACGTTTTTATCTCACCAAACAATGCTCCAGCAAGAATCTTTATTGCTCGGCACAGTCTCCCAGCTAACTAGGAGAGCATTTTTCTAATTACATTTCCCTTGAAATACACCCGGGTTTGAGTTAACACCTCTTCAGTCTGCCAAAACCTAAGTCATTTTAAAATTAGTTCTGGAGGTTTTGCAAAAACCCCACCGGGGTGCAGCATTCCTTTCCCACCAAGTTGTGTACTGAAAACCCTCCCCAGACACCCAAAGCAGCTCTCTGTAGAGACTCTATGAGAGGGCCCAAGGAACGGTGCATATCCTGGCCCGACAGGCCCTCCTCTCACTCAGATCTGCTGAACAGCCCTTGCAATGCTGCACGATCGATAGAATCATAAATGCATTTTGCCCTAAGCAGTCTCTCTGATACTTTTTAAAAACCATGCTGATGGGAGGGAAATGTGATCCATATGGTTTTGAATCATTAACACTTAAATCGTCAAAATAGAGGTTTTTTTTTTTTTTTTCTTGGAGAAATTTCATATCCAAGATGCCTTTAGCAGCTCTTTAATAAACTGTTTAAAATTCTGTTGTTCTCCCTAAAACATGCAAGCACATGCCCACATATGGAGCACATGTACGGATATCCCCTTTAACTCCAAAAGGGCATCACTAGTAATCAGCCAACTAGGCACCATCTATCCTAAGACAGGGGTGGGCTGCATGACTTTCTGAGGTACCTTCTATGTACTAGTGGACACAGGAATTCAATTACTTAGGCTGAAGGGTTCCATAGAAATCTGAGCTCATCTGGACAAGTCCCTTCATGGTATAGATGAGAAACCTGAGGTCCAAGGAAGGCTCAGACTCTTGAAAAGTTGGCAGAAATCAGAGAAAAGTATGTCAAAACTGCATGGGCAAAACATCTGCCATGACCAAATGTCAAAGTGTGAGGTAGGGATCCAGACAGAAGAGGAGGACTGACAACTGATCACAGAGCACATTCCAGGGCTCTCTAAATAATTCACCTTTCTGATTTAGCCTATCTGTCCAGTTTGCGGGAAGATGACTTTTTTTTTCTATAAAGCACAGATTAGATCCTAACTCTTGAAGAAATGGAAGGGGCGGTTTGGAAAGATTTTTTTTAAATTATCAGTTGAAAAGTTGATCAGTTATCAAAAATCACTGCAGGAGCTCTTGGGCGAAGTGATGATGACGTGGCATGAGGATGGAAAGGAGGAGCAGACCTGAGAGGTATTTTGGAGAGAGAGAATTGATAGGATTTGGGATCAAATGAGTGCAGCTAGTGATGAAGAAATGACATCAGGAAATAATCATTTCCTAGGGCTGCTGTAAAAGACTATCATAGACCTATGGGCTCAAATCCACAGATTTATTCTCTTACAGTTTGAGAGATCAGACATCCAAAATGAGCCTGAGAGGGCAAAATCAATGTGTCAATGGGGCTGATCTTTTCTGGAGAATCCAGAAGAGAAACTGTTACTTGATTCTTCTGCTCCTGCTGGTTGTCAACACTCCTTGGCTTGTGGCCACATCATTCCATTGTCACATCTGTGCTCTGTGTGCGCCTGCCTCCCTCTTATAAAGACCCTTGTGATTATATTAGGATCTCCTGGATAACCTCCTCATCTCAATATCCTAAACTCAGTCACATCTGCAGTGTCCTTTTTGCCACATAAGAAACATTCACAGGTTCCAGGGATTAAGATGCCAATACCTTGGGGATGGAGATTGCATTATTCAGCCTACTGCAAGCATAAGCCCCAAGTTTCTAACTTTGGCAGGTGAGTGATGCTTTCAACCAGGAAGGGAGAAAGGGAGGCATGCGCTCGCCAGGAAGACAGAGAGAGACAGAGAGATAGAAAGCAAGACATCACCCCCCGGGGGGATGGCCACATCACAATCCCTTCTCCTCTAATCTCCTCTCGGGACCTTGGGCATGCAGGCACACATGCCCACGTGAGTTTAAGCCACCAGTCTGGGACTCAAACTGCAGTAGACTACATGGGAGTCCAGTGACAGCCATTACACTAACTGCTGGTCCCAAGAGATGGTGATTCTAATGAGAAGCTTGGGACACACCTAGGGAGACCCCAGGAGGAAGTGATCCACGTGGATGCCGATCAGAGGAGGGAAGTGTGATCTGAGTGTGACTTTAGGTCTTTAACAGCACAGTCAAAGATGCATCCATGGGAATAAATGAAGCTTTCCTTATTTCACATATATTTTCTGGGTGAAAAAGAATCAAGTCTACATAGCAGGGGAAGGACCCATTTTGGATTCCACTGGACAGAAACTGAGGAGTGACCAGTTGATCCAAGAAAGGGGGTGGAGTAGACAATGAGGCTGGGATGGGCCTCAGGGGGCAGAGTCACAATGTCAGATACAGGATAGGGAGCAGATGGGACAGGACTGTTTTCCAGTCACTGATGATTCTCTGGCCATTTGAGCAGAGTGGAAGCAACTGGCCAGATTTACAGAACTTTATAAGTACGATTTGTCATAACATTTCTTGGGGAAGTAGAGACAGTGAGAGAACTGGGGTGGCAACCTACAGAACTGAGCTGGTTCACACACAGAGGACAGGGATGGGCAGAGGTTGGTGCTGCAGGGCAGAGAGGTACTCATTGCTAGAGCTGGGTCTCAGAGGGCTTGGGGAAGCAGGGAGCTGGGAAGTGGGAGAGGAAAGGGAAAAATTGGTCCTGCCTTTCCCAGGCAGGGAAGAGAGAACAGAGACATGGGTACCAATGACCAACAATTTGGAGATGGAAAGTAGAGAAGTTCATCTGGGTTTCTCAGACACCAGAGACCAGGTGATCAGAAAAGCATGGGATGGGGGAGAGGCTAGGGGTATTTGTGAGGCTGCAGGACAAAGAAAGCCCCCCATGGGACCAGCAGTTAGCATAATGGCCATGTCACTGGACTCCCACGTAGTCGACCACGGTTCGAGTCCCGGACCCGGTGGCTTAGAACTCACGCCGGGTGTGTGTGCGTGCGTGCCCAAGATTCCGGGAGGAGAATGGAGGAGAAGAGATTGCGGCATGGTCATCCCCCCTGGGGGGTGATTTCTCGCTTTCTATCTCTCTGTCTCTCTCTGTCTGGTGAACCCACACACTCTATAGCGAAAACCTCTAAAAAAAAGAAAAAAAGAAAGCCCCCCCTATGACTGGCTGTCAGTGGCAGATCTCACCCCTCTGTACCTTCCAAGGTGTGAGGCTGAGAAAATGGAACTGTCCCAGAGCAGACTCAGAGACAGCTGGGCATGGTCTCCTCCACCTTCCCCTTCTGTTTCCAGTGACAGCAACCTCAAGGTGGAAACCAGCAGCCAATCAGACATAAGAGGGACGGGGAGGCCACACGT
>NW_006159929.1:2797890-2800913 GCF_000334495.1 Tupaia belangeri chinensis
ATGCCGAGCCTAAGCCCACACATGCACCCTTCCTTCCCCTCCCCTCACCTCAGCCTGCATCCCATGTCTCCTAAGGCAGAGCTCAGTGCTCTGAGTGACCTCGGCCAACTCACTCCCTGTCTCTGGGCCTCCCAATGAAATAAGAGACTTGGACACAGTGACCACCAAAACCTTTCCAGCCTTTGTGGCCTCCGAGCACAGTCTTGGCCGTGGAAGAGCTGTCTGAGTTGCCGCAGGGAGCCCCAGACTCCTTGGAGAGGGGCCCAGGACTCAGTCATTTTGTAAACATGATGCAGGCCTGTTTGGTGCCGCATAGCTGTGGTTTTCTGTTTTCCCCAGCAGTAGCTACAGGCTGGGGCTGCAGCTGAGACAGCCCAGCAGGGAGGGAGAGGGCAGGTGGGAGGAGGGAAGGGAGTAGGGGAGAGAGTGCTTCTCAGAGCTGTGTCTTCTGCTTGGCTCAGAAAGTTTGCAAAAGGGAAAAATCATGCAGGCCGATTAGGCCCTTCCTCTACCTCCTGCCGCCCATCCCAAAGAAAGCGATAGTTTCTAGCTCCTTTCATAAAAGAAGAATCACATTCCTCAGCTGTCTTCTCTGCTTTGGAGCAGACACTGACCACAGCCCTCCAGAACTTGGCCTTGGGCAGGTCCTGAAGGGATCAGACGTGGGTGAATGTGGAAACCCTCAGCAGAAGCAACCACCAACCCTGCCTGGCTAGCCTGTTATTTGGGTAGCCTTCAGCATACCCAGACCCTCCCTGGCCTGGCACACAGCAGGCCCAGATAACCGTGTGTGAACTGGGCCAAGTAGAATGAAACCAGAGAAAACATGGGTCATTCTTGGAGAAAGAAATGGCCCTGGAGGGTATGGAAGCTGAGCCTGGTGCTCCACTCGCGGACCCCCTTGCACAGGCCTAAGGACCTGTCTCTCAGAGGCTGAGGAATGTGGTGGTTTGTCACAGTACACGCTGTACCCTCTAAAGCTGAGCCGCCATCTTGCCGAATATTCCAGATAATTTACCCACCCTATTAAGGGGCAGCCCTCTGCCCATGACTTACTGACGCTGGGCTTTAAATCCCAGTTCTCCTGCTTCAAGCTGGGGCAAATTTCCAATGTAATGCCCGCTCTTGAGCTTTCCGTGGGGTGAGGCAAAGGCTACACTTCATGTCTGTGCTTAACTTCTTTCTTCCCCTTCCTGCCTTTCTCACTGCCTTTCTGGGTTCTCCAGGGAACTCCCCTCAGCAACCACTATACAGGAACCCCTGTCTCAGCCTCCACTTCTAGTGAAGCGGAGCTCAGACAACACAGAGAGCTTTCCACACAGACCTGGCTTGGGAAGGGCCTTTCTATCTGAAGCTTAGGAGGTCGCCAGGCTGCTCATCCGGCAACAGGAGAAAGCAGAGTGCAGTGGACTGCTGGCATTCTGCAAGGCCAAGCTGTACCTTACTGGTACAGCTCTGCACGCCTAGGAGGGCTGGCATGCTCGGACAGGGCAGTAGCAGATGGAGCCAGGTATAGTTCAGCTCCCAGAGGTCTCAAAGATCACCCAGGGCTGCAAGAAACCAGTTCAAGCACTGCTGACTACTTTGACATGGTTAGCTGGGGACCAGCACAGACAGAAGACAAGGCCCGCAGACCACCCAGAGCAGGGCAACACTAGGCAAAGCAAGGCTCCAGAACAAGGTCAGATTCTGAGCCCCTCTTGGCCGAGGACTTTCCTAATCCCACAAAGCCCTTACCTGACTGGCACCAGAGCTATGAAAACATAATAAAAAATGTAACAAATGGGACCAGCAGATGGCGTAATAGTTACGTCAATAGACTCTCACGGAGTTGACCTCGGTTCAAGGCCCAGATCTGGTGGCTTAAAATTCACGCCAGGCACGTGGGTGTACATGCCCAAGATTCCAAGAGGAGGATGGAGGAGAAGGGATTGTGGCATGGTTATCCCTCCGGGGGTAGTTTCTTGCTTTCTGTTTCTCTGGCAATCCCACGTGTCCTATAGCAAAAATCTCTCTAAAAAAAATTGTAACAAGAAAGTACAGTTGAAATAGTAACTATTATATATATGCATGCATATATACACACACACATATATACATTTCATATATTTAATACACTTCATAGATATTAATAGATACATATAGATATAGGTATATAGATACTGAGTGCCAATTTTGGGCTTCTAGCCCATACCTGCTGCTAGCCCGGTGCAAACAATTATTTTGCTTAGTCGCCCTGCCTCACAAGGTAGGTATACTCTCCATTTAGACAGAGGCATATATGACAGAGCACGAGTGTGCTTACATGCAGTTGGGAAGGTACACATTACACACAGCACACGGTCCCATACTGCTGCTCCCATGAGCTGTTTAGGAACGAAGCACTTGACGCATTCCACAGGACAGTTTATTAAGGATGCTTCCCTTAGAGGACAGACAGCAGAAACTCCCCTCTGCCCTTCCTGTCTGACTGGAGTGCCTTCACCCTCCCCTGGCACTACAGCAGAAGCTCCCCTGCAGCCCTGAGTAGAGCCAATAGCCAGTCTCCAGTTACCTCCTGCCCAGGCCCATTGGATTTCCATGACTATGGCCTGCCCCTTCCTAGGAGTGGTCCAAGCGAGGTTCTAGAACGGTGTCTAAAATTAGGGCTGCTTTTCTATTTCCCAATTCCCATTCATGTTGGGAAAAACAAACTGCCTTGTGGCAATGACCTCTGACCTTCTGTGAGGTCAGCATCAGAGATGCTGGAATTCAGATGTTTCTTAGGAGACACACAAAGTTGCCCATACCTGTGACCCCAGACTGTGAGCTCAGTCCTATAGCAAGTTATTTCTCACTCTGAGAGACCCCTAAGAGATGTGGCTGATCTCCATGAAGCTTCTATGATACTGGGCCTTAACCCAGTGAATTTGGAGTCCACAGGCCAGGGTTCATATGGTCCTGGTCTCTGTGGGAAGCAAGCTCCTGGTCCTTGCCCCTCCATGCAGCACTGGAAGTACCTAAGGACAAAGCCCCAGTCTCTT
>NW_006159929.1:2801610-2808028 GCF_000334495.1 Tupaia belangeri chinensis
ATGTGGATGTGTATGGGTCAGGATCAGAGGTTAGGCTGTGTAACAAATAAACCTCCAAATCCCAGTGGCTTCCCAGGATAGCTCTACCCTCAGTCCCATAGGAAGGCAGCCCTTCTTCACCCTGTGGCATGGACCTCCAAAGCTACTGCTGAATTGAGGAGAAAAGTTGGAGAAGTCACATACCTCTGTACTACCTGGCCAGAGGAGCACATCCAGATTCTTTGCACCTGAAACTTGTACAATTCTGGTGACCATTTCTATGAAAAATTATACGATATTCTAAATGCAAAATGCCCATAGCCACTCACACACTGCTGTACACAGAAATTACAAACACACAGCATCCATGGCTCCCGGATATGTGAGGGTTGGGGTGGGGGGGAGCCCTGTAACCCATGCTCCATCAGCTTCAGGGCAATGGCCTCTGTGGGCCTGGAAGGAAGACACCCCCATTGCCCACAGTCCATCAGAGAGAACCAGCCCCGCGTGCCCAGTGTCAGCACAGGAAACCGGCAAGTGTGAGGAAGCCCATGGCTCCTCGTGAGCACTGAGGAGCTTTGGCCCGGCTCTCTGTGCTCATGACAGCAGGATGATGGAGGGCCAAAGAGCAGAGGTGAAGCCACATGCAAACACAGGGGACCAGAATGATCTGGGGTCTGCCAATGCACCCCACAAAGACGGTTCGATGGAGGGTAGGGCAGGGGAGCTCTACCCAGCCCAGAAGACAGGACGCCTTGGCTGCAGTCCCAGAGCTGTCCTTTCTCAATAGTGAGAACCAGTGTGACTCATTCAACCTTCCAGAGCCGCATCAGCCTCATTGCCCAGGTGTGTAAACTGATCCTGATCTCCCCAGGTGAAGAGAGAACAAGATTGAATACCTAAAAGTTTTTGGCAGATGGGACAACCCTAGGCAGAAATGGGCCACGGTGTCATCTTTTCAGCAGGGCAGCTCTGTTATTCTTCCGGAGTCACCCCAAATCTGGTGCTGGTATGTCTTGGATGCTCTGTCATGGCTCTTGGTTAAGTCACCATCCCTCTTCTCCAGGCTGTCCTGCCATATTCCATCTGTGTCTGCTCCCCAAGGAGATAGGCCAGAACAAGCAAGGAATACACAGATACTGGGTGAACGTACCAGACTGGCCAGGAAGAGTCTAGTATACTAGCTCGAAGAGATCACTAGAAGTTAGCTACTCAATTTACTGTTGCCAAACATGCTGAGCTCCTCAAGGGGGTCCCTAGCAGGCATTGGAAGGCCAGCCAGAAGGTAGCAGCTAGCTATCAAGGGCAACGTTCCCCACCCCATGCCACCTGACAGAGCTGTTATTAAATCTTCACAACCCCCCCCATCCCCACTCTCCAGAATGTCAGGCCACATCACAACAAACACATCAGAATGCACCTACACCCCACTTCAAACATCATTTACATAGAACTTCACGGTGCTGAGGTGAGTTGAATGAACAAGTTGATAATGATACTACGTTGTGCACATATTCAATTAAACGGCAATTAATTTTGATTTTGTCATCTTTTCTTTTTTTTAAGTTGAACATTTTTGTCTCAGCTCTCAAATATTCTTGGAGAGACTGTAAATCCCGAAGCCTTGGGCTGGGATATCCATGAATAAGCCAATCCTGGATGCTCTCCCTTCCTGATGGGAATTGCCAGGCTTTCCAATCCCTTCAAATGGCACAGGCTTGGGACCAGTGGACAGCATAATGGCTATGTTGCTGGATTCCCATGTAGTAGACCTCAGTTCAAGTCCCAGACCCGGTGGCTTAAACTCACACCGGGAGCATGTGCATGCATGCCCAAGATCCTGAGAGAATGAAGGAGAAGGGATTGCAGCATGGCCATCCCCCCTGGGGGGATGATTTCTCACTTTCTGTCTCTCTGTCTCTCTCCTTCTAGTGAGTGCAGTCACCCATAGCAATAAAAAATAAATAAAATTAAAATTAAAAAAAAAAAACTTCTCCAAAAAAATTGGTGCAGGTTTACCACAGGCTGCTTCTGCTTCTGAAGTCAAAGTCTTCTCCTTCTTCTTCTCCCTTTTTTAATTAGTTATTTTTTCCATGAGAGAGAAAGAGGATACGGGCACTCCGAACAGGGCTTTCACACTGTGGTGCACCCCAGCCTCAGCCAGCCAGGATCACATGCATACACACTTGTACCTTACATGTATGGGGAGGTGGAACTCTAACCTTTCCATGTGGCCTCAGTGCAGTGGAGCATTGCATTATCACCGCACCGTCATGGCCAGCCAGAAGTCAGGCTCTTAACCTCTTTCTTGTCCCTAATGAAAAGCTGAGAGTCCAATAAGGGACTAAGTGCCCACTAGATCCTGTGGCCAGAACAAGGAAGGGAGGAGGAACGTCACAGGCCAAAGAGACCATCCTTGAGCACGATGAGAATCCTGTCCTGGCCAAGGTCACAGTGCTAGCATGGCCCCTGCCCCTCTAAGCCTGGGCTTCCCACCTGCAAGTGAGTAAGTGAGGCTGGGGACGGGCGTACACTGTACTCTGCTCCTTACCCTCTGGCTCTGAAGAGCTTCAGTGTTACAGTCCCAGAAGTATGCTATGGGACTTCTGCTGCAGAGTATCAGGGTCAACACGGGCAGATGAGATATTTTCCCTCTTGCAAAGCCATCGTTTTTGAAGGGGCTGCAATTGTACATATGGATCACAGGTGTGGGTTTGTGTCTTTGTCATACTCACATGTACAGATCCTGGAGAGGGAAGATATATGTGGACATTCGTATATGGTGCAGTGTGTCTGTATGTTCTGTAAATGTTTATGTGTGTACATGCGTGCATTAGTGTGTGTGCAGGTGCATATGTGTGCAGCATAGCGAGGGCCAGGTGAAAAAGGCTGGCATTCATGGGTCCTGGCTGTTGCTGCTTCTTTGCCTGCTTCTTGGTTCCTTCTAGAAAATGCTCCCACTGCTGCCCATCAGCCTAGCCTGCCCTTTGCTTCTGCCAAAGGGCATTATTGCCCTTGAAACAAAGCGTGGCTCTAAGTGGCCTATCATAGCCACCAAACACATGTGAGTCACACTCTGTAAATGTCCTGCCCTTCTGCATCTTCTCCTGAACCCCTGATAGAACCTGTGAGATCAGCGTTATCAACCGCATTTTGCAGATGAGCTAAATGAAGCTTGCACAGAGACTAAGTACCAGGCAAAAGTAGAGAACCTGGGTGCAGAGCTGAGTGCAAGAGCTCCTGGCTCTATCTTTCTGGCCACCCACAGAAGGGCAGGCTCAGCGGCCCTGATGGGGGTAGCTCTTCTCTTGGATGCATCTTTCTTTAGCTTCCTCCCTGACCCAACGGATCTAAGGTCAGGCAGGAGTCAAGGTCAGCATGGGCTGCCAGGCAGGGTGGTGGACAGCAGCCCCAGCTCCACACTGGAAGGATGGCACAGAGCCCAGGCATTGGGTAAGTCAGGCTGCTGAGTGCCACAGACGTGTCAGGTCCCGCCTCAGCCGGCTGCTCCCTGGGATTAGCAGCTGCTGTCATGAAGCCAGGGAGCCATCTCCTCAGAACAGCTGGGTAGGGCGAGGGCAAGACAGGGCGGGGATGAGGGAACTACTCACGGAAGGGCAGTTTCGAATGGCCCAGTGCCAGGGCACCTGGGGTCACTGGGGCAGTCCCTAAGACCTTTTCTGAGCTAGGGCATCACTGGCTGAGTGAGTCTGGTACCCCACTGTGCCTGCAGCCCAGACGACCTCCCAGGTACACCCATCACCCTGTCCTCTCCTCACAGCGGTCCTAGGAGGTAGCTACTTTTATGACAGTTTCGGGGATGAGAAAGCAGAAGCCCATGGAGATGAGTGACAGTCTCACCACACAGCAAGTTGGAATCAGCAGCAGAAGAGTCAGGCTCTGATTCCAGCTGGTCCAGCGGAGCCCAGTGTGACATGGTTATCGGGCAGCTACTGTGTGTCAAGAACCGGTAAGATCTCATTGCAGCTCGCAACAACCCAGTGAGGTAGAGCAGCACCTCGTTTTCAGAGAACAGGAGCCAGGCTCCGGGAAGCTAATTTGCTTGCCCAAGGCTTACAAACTCAGAAGGCAACAGGGACGGATCTAAACCCAGATATACCTGCCCCATGATCTTCTAACACCTGTCTGCCCTCTGCTTCCCACCACTCCTAGTGCCTTGAGGACCACAGAGCAAAGGCCAAGAGCCTTAACCTGGCATTCAAAGCCCCCCAAGGACTAGGCCTACATGCCTTTTCTGCTGCCTCCCAACCCCTGCTCCTTCTCCTCCAGCCCCCGGTTCCCACTCTGCAGCCACAGAGTTGTGCTCCCTTCAACAGAGCTCTGGCCTGGCAAAGCCTGCTCCAGCTGCCAGATATGCACTTTACCCCTTGCTGCCTGTCAAATCCCCATGTCACAGTGAAATCAGAGCAAGTGTCCGAGAGGAGGTGTCATTTGATTTGGAGTCATTTAATCCTCTGGATTCATGAAACAACTTTCACACTCACTACAACATGACATTGCTGAGGAGAGGTTGGTGTTTATTTGAATATCTGGTCACCAGACTGGGAATGGTTTCAGGGCAGGGATGGTAAACTGTTTATCTCTGTATCCTGGCAACTGGCACAGGGCCTGGCTCAGAGCAAGTACTCACCTCCATAATAGCATTGATAATGGATGGATAAATGGAGGGTGACTGGATGGGTGGGTAGATGAGTGACTTGACTGGAAGATGGATAAGTTAATGGAGGGATGGATGGAACTTGGAGAGTGGAAGAAAGAATGGATAAGTCCCTCACGTTAGCAAACACAAAGCTCTTCAGCATAGACAACACATTGAGTTGCCTTCTCTGCTCTGCAATCTCCCCACACTCAGTCAATGACTTGAGAATCCTCCCCTGATTGCATCCCTTACCACTTTTTGTTCCAGGTTGAAAAGATCCTTGCAGGCTCCTCTGGACAAAGAACAGAGTATGTCTCAGATGGGACAGGAAGGCCCCCCACCCAGAGTGGCTGAGCTCACATCCTGGAAACCTACGGCTGCACTCGAGGAAGACAGGGCCTGCCCAGGTCCTCTGAGACACACTCAGCAGGGAGGAGCCCACAGCTCCCTCTTTCCATTAGCTAAGAACTCCTCCAAGCCTGGCCTCTCCCAGCTCCAAATCCTACTGCCCAGAGTAATTGGAGCCTGGGTCTGAGCCCAGTGTTGCTTCAACCCCTAAACCAAAACCACACTGGCTTGAGTAAGAGTGGCCTTGGGATCGACATCTAGGGGTGCATGGGATGTGAAGAAACTTGACCAACGTCTACAGTCTGCTGGACCACCAGGGGAAGGTTCTGAGAACAACAGTCCTGAACATGGGCCATGGGCATGATCTTCTATGGAAACACAGGGGTGCTTCCTGGGGAGAGGCAATGGCACTGGCTCCCACCTCATTGGGATCCACACCACTCTCAGCACCCTCCCCAGTCTCACATCTGCAAGCAAGTCCCTGCCAAGTAAGCAGCTGCAGCCCACGCTCCAAGGCTCCCCAAACCCCAGCACTGCCCACACGGCCAAAGCCACTTCCCATCCATCCCCCAGTGCAGGCCCAAGGGAGGGGAAATATTCATTAATCACAGGGAGACGGCTTCCGGGCAGCCTCGAAGACAGGCCAGGGAGACCAGAGCTGAGAGGAAACT
The DNA here is from genome assembly GCF_000334495.1 of Tupaia belangeri chinensis. Taxonomy (NCBI): domain Eukaryota; kingdom Metazoa; phylum Chordata; class Mammalia; order Scandentia; family Tupaiidae; genus Tupaia; species Tupaia belangeri. The sequence goes on from NW_006159929.1 coordinate 2,807,269, forward strand.
CCCCGCAAGGTCTCAGGGGAAGTTGGGCTCCCACTTCAACCCAGCATAGACTCCACCAGCCAGTGGCTTGCCTTGTGGTGCCTGAGGAACATCCTGAGAGCCAGCCAGGCCTGGCTATGGGCCTGGGAATCAGGCGAGAGGGCTGATGTATCCCTCTGCCATCATACCCGCTTTATTCTGTTCAGTAAGGCATCAAAGAAAGCCACCATGGTCAGGAGGTTTGAAGCCTGGTTCTTGTTGGGGCACTGGCTGGTTTCTGCAGATTGGAGGAAGAGCTCTGGCTCTACCAGTATGCACATCCTAAAGCAAGCCTTCATACTGTGGGGAGCATTCTCACTGTTGTCCAGACCTCCTTCCTAGATCCACAGAGGGGAGACTCAATCATGATCTTCAGCCCAATCTGAGTCACTGACAGATAGATGCTATTGGCCAGCGTGGTATTCTTAGAAAATAATGCATTTGAATATCTTTTGATGAGATGTGCAGTTTTCATTCAGATGCCCCATGCCTACCACCCATCTCCATTCACGCATTATCCGAAACATACTCTTTCTCATACTTAAGTTACCTGCACAATCTCTGAGATCAGTCAAGACGGGTGAGGTTTTGCTGCAGAAACAGCCAGCCCCCAAAACCCAGTGGCTTAACAAAGCAAATGTCAATTTCTGACTTGTGGTACATATCAGATCTGGCAGATAGGGTCACTGCATCATGTGGGCTGTTTGTGACTCCATCTCTAGTCACCAAGGCAGGGGGAAGA
>NW_006159929.1:2809082-2810942 GCF_000334495.1 Tupaia belangeri chinensis
AGAGTGGCAAATAACACTCTGGCCCTGTAGCTTCAGCTCAGCAGTAACACTCTTTGATTCTGCTTCCATTTCATTGACCAAAGCAAGTCACGTGACTACCCCTGTACTCAGAAAGGGGTGGGAAGGGCAGTCTTACTCCTTACCTGGAAGGAGGAGAGAGCAAACCCGGGTACTTGACCAGATATAACAACAGCCACACCCTGGAAGGAACACCGTATAGTCTCTGGCCCAACCCTGTAAACCGTAGACACACAAAGGAGGGAACAGCTCAGAGCAGCTCTGAGCCCCTATAGACATTCCCTGAGTGGCACCTGGGGCTGGGCCAGCACTGTGCAGGTCCTGCAGGGTGCCTTCCGAGACCTCATCACAATACCTGCTTCTCTCAGTAGAGTTGTGTCCAAGGGCTGTTCCATGATTAGTCGCGTGGGGGCAGGGAGAGCAGCCATCTCAGCGTCACTTTCCCTGACACTCCAGGTGGAGGAGGTGGCACTTGGGACAGTCTCTGAAGGAAAGAGATGTCTATAGACGTCTGCCCAGCAGATGAGTTGGGAAACAGCATCACAAAGGCTCAGAGGGTCAGGAGAGTGTGAATGATTAGGAACGATCATGCAGGCATCGTGGAAGTAGAGTGATGAGTTGGAAGGGAAGGTTGGGCCACGTTGGGAAGGAAAGGCCTGGAGCATCATGGCAAGGAGTAGCTCCTGTTGGGTTGTATCCCAGGGCAGTCTAGTGAACTCCCCAGCTGGAAATTCCAAGCTTCCAAGAAGAAAGATGGACCTTGGCCAGTCCCTGATTGTAGGGCACCTGCTCTGCGCTGAATGCACTCAGGAGGCTGCACTGGTCATCTCACTGCAGCTTTATTTTATTTATTTATTTTTTTTTGAGAGATTATCACTGTAGGGCGCGTGCGCTCGCCAGACAGACAGAGAGAGACATAGAGACAGAAAGTGAGAAATCACCCCCCAGGGGGGATGGTCACGCCGCAATCCCTTCTCCTCCATTCTCCTCTCGGGATCTTGGGCACGCACGCACACGCGCCCGGCGTGAGTTTTAAGCCACCAGGTCCAGGACACGAACCGCGGTCGACTACGTGGGAGTCCAGCAACATAGCCATTACGCTAACTGCTGATTCCCTCACTGCAGCTTTAGAGCAGCTCTGAGGTGTAGGACTCACCACTGCCCCACCTTACAATGGGAAGGCTGAGGCCCGGCGGGGTTCATAGTTGCCCCCCCCGCAAAAAAAAAAAAAAAAACAGAGGTGGAAAGGGGTAGAGCTAAGATTTGAACTTTGGTCTGTCTGATCTGTTAGGTCACCCACTAGAATCCAGGCCCTGGATACCTCGTACTTACTTTATGAATTCCCAAACCATCCCCAATTTACAGACAAGGACTCTGGGATCCAGAGAGGTCATCAAAGACCAAGTGGTTACCAAGCTGGAGGGCCCTGAGCAAGATGGGGTTGGGACCCAGGTGTGTCTGTCTCTAGAGCAGGCTTGTCAGTCAGAGACGGCCTACACAGTCCCAGAGGTCCGGGCTCTTGGAGAACTGTGGCAGAAGAGGAAGACCAGAGCAGTGGCAGGAATGAGATATCCCGTACGAGCTGGGTCTGCACTTGCCAGGCTTAAACTACGCCCCATCTCCTGACCCTCACCCTTACCCTGAAGGCTGCAGCTTCGAATTGGAGCAGTGAGCCCTCTGCATCCCACAGTGATGCGTCTCTGTGACGTCAGAAGTGTTTAGGCTGCCCAAGCCAGAGACAGGTTGGCTGACCCCTGACCTCAACGAGTGGCCTTATCCTCTCTGAGACCCATCAAGGACACCTGGCAAGATTTCTAGTGCCTCCTGTCCAATGTCACAGGC
>NW_006159929.1:2811163-2816492 GCF_000334495.1 Tupaia belangeri chinensis
CATTCCTGGGTCAACCAGCAATGAGGTGGGCTGGGCTGGGCTGGCCGTCAGAGGGAACCCAGCCAGAGACAGCAGGAAACAGCTGTGCAGGAGGTGGTGGGCAGAGCACAGGGCACCCGTGGAGTTGCAGCAGGAGCCAGGCCCTCCACAGGCACAGGGAAAGGTATAGAGCAAGTGACTCCTACAACCAACCTCTACCACATCTCTCCTGTGCACAGGGCATCCGACAGAGTCGTGATGGCCGCCAGTATCATGATGTCCAGTCCACTGGTGAGGATGCTGCAGCTCCCAGAGCTTCAGAGTCATGTTCACGTGGACATACTGGCACCTGAATCCAGGTTTTCCAACTCCACTCCATTTCTCCAGGACTCAGAGGCAGGATTCCAAGCCAGGATGGGACTCAGGCATGAGGGATAACCTGAACCCCTGACTCTAAAATTAGAGAAAACGGAGGGCCTTTGATTCTCTGGACAGGTCGGACCAAATCTCCAAGTCCCACTAAAGACTGGGGCTCTTTTAATTCATCATTCTGTGGTCAGCTCAGTGCATGAAGGTAGTTCAATCATGACTCATTCCCAGAGAGAGCTTCTCTCCTCCCAGAAATCCCCTCTTGGGGCCCCACACACTCAGACAGATTGCCCTTCCATGCTGCTTGCACGGGGCCAGTGACAGAGGGCTCGCCCCTATGAATGCATTCCATCTCCTCGCTTGGTTTTGAGAGAGCCTTAACTAGTGAAGAGAAGGGGGTACGCCCATGAAGAAGTAGCTGGGATGGTCTCCAGGGCCCCTGCTCTCTCTAGCCCTCTCCCTTTGGCCTCTGGATTTCCAAGCCCAGTTCCCAGATTGGAAACCATTTTCTATTTAGGGATATACACTCCCAGCAAGCACCAGGTGCCAGGGCTGTCTCACATGCCTATGTGCTGGGTGGGAGAATCATAGATCTCTAGGGCCCTCATTTCCTCCAGCCAGGGCTGCTGCAGCCTCCCTGGTTTCCCCACTCTGATTTCCCCTAAGAAATCCCACTCAGCCTGTGACCTTGGGCCACTACCTCCCTCCATCTTTCCCTCTGGGCCTGGCGTCCCTGTCTGTCAAGCGAAGGAACAATCCTTAAATGTGTTATGTTCCAACTGGCAAAGATCCCTAGACTGTCATCTTCCAGATGGGTGAAGAGAAGTGGGTGAGGCCAGCTGGACCCCTGGCTGAGGCAGGGGTGGGAGAGCAGACCCCAGGCCCATCCTGCTGCTTATCTCACCAATGCCTGCTTTTGTCTAGAGCTCACAGCAAGCAGGTGAGTTCAAATTCCATTAAGGACAATTATCTCTTCATTTGCATATGCTAAATGTGACATTTCAGGGACCAGTTTCTCCCTACCCCAAACAGGATAAAAGTCCAATGACAGGCAGGCATCCTGCCGTTTGGGGCAGAGGTATAATTGGCTCTTATTAAGGGAAGATGTAGAGAGATACAGGTTTTGAAATGCAAATGATGGGATCACTCCTTCCACTGGGGCTGATGGCCTTGTGTAGGGCCAGGTTGGCCCTCCTGTCTGCTCCACATCTGGGCAGGGCAGGTATCCTGACTCACTGAGAGAGACAGAGAGAGAGAGAGAAAGAGAGAAGCTGGGCAGAGGAAGAGGCACATTCTCCTGGAGAGAGAGGGACTTACCTTGGACCCTCCCCCATTTGAGTCAAGCAGATCCTGTTCCCTAAAGTAGGATCTGTGAGCATGTTCCTCCCTGGCTCAGAACCTCCCACCGTATCTTCAGGTGCAGCTACTGCCAGATTCCAGCCACAACACGGAAATAGACAAACACTCCCCACCACATTAGACCTTTGCCGTTCTGTGACTGAGAGGCCCTCCTCCTCCCACCCGCCTGGCGAGCTCTCTCGCTTCAAATCAGCTCAAAAGGAGCCTCCTCTATGAAACCTGCCCCAGTATCCCCGCTGAACTAATGATGGCCTCTATGCACAGGAGTGGCCTCCCCATGGATACAGAGAGTCCCTGGAGGCAAGAGAAATTCTGACTCATCTCTGTGTAAGTACGTGCCCAGAGCTAGCTCGCCAAAGGAGCTGAGATTGGTGAACGCTGAGAGGAAGTACCGATGGGTGGGTGGATGGATGGTCAGACAGATGGCTGGAAGGATGGAGCCTTTTGCGTGCTCTTATTAGGCTTTGCCCTACACTTGCCTTAACAGTTACTCATAGCACTCCCCATCAGACAGATGAGGAAAAGTGAGGCTGATGAGATAGACTCCACCTCCAACTCATCAGGGAACTTGAAGAAGTAGGGCCTCCAACACCATCCCGGCTTCCCCATCAGGTTGGACTGCCATAGCTAGGCACTGACGTCCTCGACATTACAGGGGCCTTTGGCCTGGCTGCTGCCACCACATCCAAGGGGGTCATACGTCTTGACCTGCCTTACCTCCTGGCCCCTCCAGATCCAGTCACTGATGCTGAGGCAGGTGTGGAAGTTGTTGTCCTCTCACCGATCACTGACTCCCACGTGAGTATTCTCTAAGCAAAGAAAGAGAAGCTCTCTGGGTCTGCAGGAGAGGAAGGACCTGTGCATAACCTGCCATTACCTCAGTCATCTAGAGCTATCCTCTGTCCTGAGGAACTCAGGAGGGGATAGGGGACAGAAAGAATGCAGAGAGGACCCTGGGCTCCTGCAGTCCCAGCCTGCTCTGCTGAATCATGGGTCTCTCCCCTCTGCCTCTGTCTCCCCACTGCTACAGCAGGGGCTTGGCAGGCAAGCAGAGCCCAAGTTTACTCACTTTGCAGCTCATCACCTATGAGACCTTGGGTGAGTGCTTGAGCCCATCAGAGGCTTGGTCCGTCTTCTGGAGGTGGGGATGGCAAGGACTTGCTCTCACTTTCACATCTCATCCCCAGAGAGCCCTGAGTTTCTTCCCTTTGCCCTGCAAGGTAAAGACAGAAGAGGAGACCGAGACAAGTATGTGGAGGGTAGGGGCCAGGCTGGAGCCTCCTACTCCTCCCCACATAGCCTTGACACAGAGAAGGAGGGCCGTAAACATCCAAGGCACCTCTGCTCCCCAGACAACTGAATTGAGCCAGAAGCACACTCCATATAAAACCGGTGTTCAGGACGTTGGCACAAGTCTAGAGAGCAGAGCGGGCATCCAGGAGAAGGCTCTGCCCTGAGCTTGACCTAGGGGCTCCCTCGCTGCCTAAGCCAGCGAGATCACAGAATGGAAGAGGCCACCCAGGGGTGCCTGCACCTGAACACATGTGAGAGTCCCTGGGTGCTCTCAGACTCTCAGTGTCTGCTCACACCCCCACATTGACGAAGTCAGAACACCTGGGAGGAGCCAGGCATCGCTGTGCATTAGGGTCCCCAGGTAATTCCAGTGTGATCCAAGTTTTGTGACCCAGTGGGCTACAGGACAGGTTGGGTAGTAACTGCGGGTGACCAACCAAGGCTTGACCATTTCAAAGTATTATCTTATCCATCATCCCATCTGATCCTCATGTGCAGGCTGAGGAGCCACAGCATTATATCCATTGTGCAGATGAGGAAGGTGAGCCCTAGGATGTTGCCCTGTCTCCGAGAGAGTTGTTACTAAGGCTGAGACTGGAGCCCAATCTCTGGGCCCTCAAAGCCGGGCTTTTCCTACACTGGCAGGGAGCAGTAGGCCCTTTAGGATAATTACAAAGAAATAATGACTTGGCTCCCAGGGGCTCCCAGACTCCGGGACAACCCAACTTCTCCTGGGAGGAGGTTCTGATGGTTGTGGAGAGACAGAACAGGAGGGTCCCAAGGCAGGAAGGGAGATGTTTTGTAGGCTGGATGTGGGCCAGCACGCCAGGCCAACTCATGCCTTGGCCTCGGAAGGCCCTGGCTCCAGCCCAGGAGATTCCCCCAATCTGACTTCATCCTGTGGTGTGTGGGGGTCTGTTCTGGGATGGTGGAGCCCAGACATTGTCTCTTTATCTGAGTCTTTCCTGACATCCTTCTGATAACAAAGGCGATGGCTCAACGGGGAGGTTTACTGGGAATTTCGGCTTCTTCCTCCAGGTCTGTGTTGCACACACGGACATAAAGCCCAAGGCATCATTGGCAGGGAAATTAGAGAGGCCCACAGCAGCTCTGGGGGCTGGCTTAGCTCCCACCATCCCTCCCAATCTTCATTCAAAGGCTGTCAACAGTCACTGAACCAGGCCACCCTGCGCCCCCATGTACCCCCGCCAGCCCCGGCCATGCATTTCAGGGGACTGAGGAAAAGCAAGGAGACCAGCCGTTGCATGGCATGGACTATGCACTGTTTTGCAGCCACCCAGTCCAGAGTGCAAACCCCAGCTGTGCTGTAGCCTCCCTTGCTGTGTGTCCTGGGACTAGTGGCTCCACCCCTCCAAGCCTTGGCACTGTCGTGTACAAAACGATAGTAATGACGATTTTCATCTCCAAGTAACTGTGAGCTGGGGTTTAAATAACATCATGGCTGGGTGTGAGCCTGTGAACATGTGCCTCAGTAACCCATCTCTAAAATGGAAACAATAATACCTACTTGTTGAGGTTGAGTGAGACTTAAATTCATTAAATGCGTCTATCCACATAAAATGCTTAGCCCAATGTCTGGCCAACTCCAAGCACTCGACCGTTGTCCCTGACTACCAGGCTCCTAGTTCAGGGCCTGACACACAGTAGTTCCTTAAGAAATGCCTGCTTCCTTCCTCCCCTTCCAGGCTCTTTTGGGACGTGGCCGAGTGCAGTCAGCTGCCTTCCTCCGATGCCTAGGGGCTGGCTCAGAGCCAGCCCCTTAAAAACTGGAAACGGTGCCCACTTTCTCTTCTCCTTTTTCATAAAGAGATCACAGAACAGAGGCACTGACCTTGGGCAACCTTGCACTGCAATGTTTTCCAAAAGGCAAAACACTATAAATCACAGCAGGAAAGCTCCGCAGGGCACCCACTGCCCCCACTGCTGCTGCCCCGGCCCACCTGGATAGGGCGGGGCTTTTCATCTGTTTGTATTTGTTTATTTATTTGTGGAGGATGTCCCCAGGCAGAGACCGCAGTGATATGTGGGGAGGGCATGAGAGCCTAGATGCCCTGGCAAGTAAAGAATCATGGAGACTGTATTTCTAAACCCAGGCTTGCTAAGCACCAGCCCGATGCCAGGCACCAGGCTGGGCATGGCCTCCAGCATTTCTTCTTATCCTGGTGAACACTCAGGGGCATAGCTGCCAGGATTTCCGAAGGTCAACAGCATGCTCCAGTTGACCTTGGAGAGGTAGAATAGATGGAGTTCGAACCCACACCCCATGACTCTGGATCTCCTCTTCTCTCCTCAATAAACCACACTCTTT
>NW_006159929.1:2817032-2846281 GCF_000334495.1 Tupaia belangeri chinensis
ACATTAGAGAGAAGTTTCTGCAGAGGTGTCAGGCTCCGCTCACTGAGCCAGGGCCAGGGAAAGTCACTGAAAAGTAGGTTCAAGGTGAGAATAAGCACATCTAACTGTCCAAGCTGCCTAGAGATGTAAAGTGCTGTCTCCGCCCACTCCAATCCCTTGCAAAGGAGCACTAACAAGCTGACCAGGAAGACTCTGAAAATGCAAAGGAGTTTCCAAGATCCATCCAGTCATGAAAAGGACCAAAGCCCTTTCCCCTGGGAATTTGCAACATCCTGAAATTTACCCATTCAATGCATCTCTTGAGCACTTGCTCAGCTCCAGCCTGGGCCCTGGGGCACAGAATGAAAGAGACAGGAAGTGTCCTTGCATCTTGCCATGTACATTCCCCTTGGGACTCCAAAGATCAAGAAACAGGGATGACAGAAAGGAGAGTCATGGGCTAGGGAGTGAGTTGGGAAGAAGGGAGACGACACTAGGCCTCGAACCTGGGTGAAAAGGCGCTGTGCGCAGAGTCCAGGGCAAGAGAATGCAGGCAGCAGGAAGGCCCTGCAAAGGCTGGGAGCAACTTAGAGGAGGAGCAAGGAGCATGGGACATTGAGGCATTGGGGCTGGGAGGGAACAGAAAGCCAGGGGTCCCCGGGGCAGGGTTCACAGGGGAGCACCATGATCTGACTCTGGCTGTGGGTCTCCTTCTGGCAGACTTATACAGAGTGCTGCACAGGGCAGGCACAGACACATGAAGCCTGAAGAGGAAGCCAGCGAGCACGTTGGTGGACAGGATAAGGATGTGGGTGGGGACGGAGTGGGGAGGGGCTGAGGCACGAAGAAATCTGGGCTCTAGGTAGCCAGAGCTACACTGTGAGCAGGTGTCAGGAGTAACTCAGGGTGATGGTGGGGCCACCTCGCACAAGGAGAGAACTAGGGGAAGGGGTGTCCCTGGTCGCGCCTTCTTGATCACACATGTCTGCCCAGGACTCTGGGACCCAGTCCCTTCCAGTAATTTAGCCCAGTGAAGAAACCAAGGGGCCAGGCGACAGTGTCCACAGTTAACTAGGACTGGGACTCTTGGTGCCCTGTGGGCTGTGTTGCCCCAGACCAGTGGTTCCCCCAGTCCAGGGTCCCCTACCCCAGGTGGCCAGCAATTGGCCCAGGCTGTGCTGCAGACAGCAGTACAGAATTTTTCTGGCTCCCCGGAGCTCTGCTAGGAGTCGGAAGCACAGGCAGTGCTCTGCCCCTGGACAAGTGAATGAGGAGGGCACATCCGGGGCATGCCCCCACAACCCTCCCCTTTCTCAGTCAAAGGAGGTGGTGCCCCCTTTTCAGGACATCCTTCAGAGCCCCAACTCCACCAGAGAGGTCAGCGGCATTCGGTTAGCTGGAGAAGGCGAGGAGGAGCCCAGTGAAGTCTAGAGTCAGATAGACAAGAGTTCAGATCCCAGCTCTGCCATGCCACGATTAGGGTTAGGGTGACCCTGAGAAAGCTGTATATGTAGTTATTTCTTTGAGAGTCAGTTTCCTCATCCACCCAGTGGGACAGTAATTACCTGTCTCATAAGGTGATTATGGATACTAAACTGAACCCAACCCCCTCACTTACTCCAGCTTTCCCTGCAGGTCTCAGTTGCCGCCTCTCAGTGGCTTTTCCTGGACTCTGGGCTGGGGGAGTACCTGCTAGGTCATCCCACCACAGAGCTGATCACAGTGTTATAAAAGAAAGATTGGGCCAGCCAGGTAGTATGGAGGTTAAGGCAGCTGGATCCCACCTGGCTGACTGGGTGGTTTGAGTACCAGACCCAGTGGCTTGGAAACACTCCAGGCATGTGTGCGTGCATGCCCAAAATCCCCAAAGGAGAATGGAAGACAAGCCATTGCGGTGTGGCCGCCTCTCGGGTGGTGCTTTCTTACTTTCTCTCTTTCCAGCAAGCTCATGTGCCCTATAGTAGATTATACGTGCATGCATACATACATACATACATACATATGGGACAGGTCACAGATGTATCTCCTTTGACTGTCGTGTTTACCATCACACCTCCTGGGCCTGGCATGGGGTTCTGCATGACACTGACGATCAGTAATCTAATGAATGAATGAGTGAGAAACCGCCTCCTCAGTCTTGGCCAGCTTCCCACCCTCTGGGGAGGTGTTGCTCAGTGCCTTGGCACCCTGCATCCACCAGGCAAGGAGGAAGAGCTGGGCTGCAGCTGAGTAAGCATCCCAGCTCCGGACCTAGCCTGCCCTCGTTGTTTAGGGATGCACATAATTTCATGGTTGGCCTGGAGCCTGCCCCAGGGTCAGAGCTGGGAGAAAAGGTCATAGGTAGAAACCATCCATAGCTCCCTGGGGGCCCCCAGGCCTCTCTGGGCATAGAAGCAGCACTGGCTGGACAGAGGCCTGGGCCCCTAGAGCCCGGCCTGCTCACCATACAGATGCAAAGCCTGAAGCCTGGAAGGGTGGGACTTCCTTAAGGTCTCAGGGCTGTCCCTGAGTGGCAGGTTAGACAGCCAGGCTTTTTCCTGACTCCAGGCTTCCCATAGGAGTATGGGAGTATTGGGCAGGAGGCTGTGGGGACCAGCCTCCGAATGGCAGCTTGGGGCCCCACAGGCTGCCTAGTCAGAGACTGGCCTCAGAGGCCTCCACCTACAGCCAGCTCCCCGCAGTGCCCTGCTGCCTTTCGGAAGCAGCCAGCGCCAAGCAGGCAGATGGCTGGCGGGCCCCCTGGCCCAGCCCTCAGGCCCAGATGGCTGACCCGGCACGAGGCGGGGCGTCACAGCAGCAGCAACAGGAAGCCCACCGCCACCAAGCACCCAGGGCCGACAGGGAGGAAGGAGCGGCTGCCCAGCAGCCTGCAACCTGCCTAGAGAGCCGCCTGGGCCTGGCCATCACACTGGCTGGGAAGCCAGGGCAGTCCCAAACTGCACAGACCTGGCCACAGGCCACCACTCTGTGAGCACAGCCCAGAATGGGCAACTCCCCCCAGGGAGAGACCCCACTCTTCCCTCTCTGCTTGTCAGTGAAAGAAGGAAAAAGGCCTTCTGCTGCCAGACACGTAAGCCCTGTCACCTCCAGGCCTTCACTGTTCAGTGGGCTTCCTTGAGTCCGAGAATAATAATAATAATAACAGCAATAACAATAGCTGATATTCCTTAAAGGCCTGCTATACACTATGTTTTTTGTAGGGAGCTGCAGAGAATCTTAAAAAAGAGAGAGCGAGAAAATGGGAGCAAGAGTATGCACGTGTGTGCACCCCAAAGGGGTCTGGTCACACCGCAATCCCTTTCCTTCAGTTCTCCATCCTGCCAGGATTCTGGGCACACATGCATAGTCGGTGTGTTTTCCAGGCTGCCAGAACTGCAGATGGGACTCAAACCCTGGTCAGCCATGTGGGCTCAAGCTTCCTCTGCATATGACTTCACTGTGGGCCAGGCCCAACTATTCTAAAAGCTTCGCCAACTCAATCCTTGTAATAACTGTGAGGCAAAGTTATTATTATCCCCATTTTACAGATGAGAACATAGAGACTTAAAAAGAAGTCTCACAGAGCTAGGAAATGACAAAGCCAGGATTCAATTCAGGCAGCCTGGGTCCAAAGCCAACCACCCACAGTAGTGACCAAGCTCCCACTGATCTCACACAACAGTGTACCATCCCCAACGCCTTGGGTTCAGGGGGGCGACATGTCAGGTAACGAGCTGCCCATCATAGGCACTTTCTAGGTAGGGCATCCACTATGGGCAAAAATAACTCAGGTAAGCTCCAAAAGGTCGATAGAGGAGGCAGTGCTGTTGACAAGCCTGGGTGTCTCTGGAAGAAGACACATCGCACATCAAATCACACAAACCACGCCTACATGGTTGCACCCTCGAATGGTCTAAGAGAAATGTGAACACGTGTGCACGTGGACACACAGACGAGCCATTCTGGGGAGAGGTAAGACACTATTATGACCATACGACCAGCCCAAGGGCCACTAGACCACAGGAAGAGATGCCCCGTCTTGGTGTTGGTCCCCAGGAAAGCCTGAGAGGGCTCCTTCTCCTCTCTGAGCCTCAATTTCCCTACTCGCACAAGGAAGGGGTTGTCCGAGGTCATCTCCAAGGTCTTGGGCTCTGTGCCACCTGGCCAGTCACCTACGACTCTCTGTCCCCAGAGCCCAGCAGGGAGCTGTGACTCAGCAGCAAGAAGCATTGCAGGAGCCTGCCCACAGCCCCCTCCTCCGCCCAACCCAGCACACAAAGGGCATCTTGTTACTGGAGCCTGCCAGTGGGAGGGTGGAGAGGGCTAGGAGGTGAGAGGCCAGGAGAGAGCCTGTGTCAGCAGGGCTGGGGGCAGGGCCCTCGTGGCAGGAAGTCCAAGTGGATGGCTGCAGAGAGAGGTTGGCCCCCCACTTCTGCAGGAGCCCTGTTTACTAAGTTCCCTTTTTTATTTTTAAGCTACAGTTTGAATGAGATTTGCTTCCCCTCAGCAGCTGCAGACCTGGAAATTCCCAACAGCGTGGGGCCGAACCCACAGCCCAGGGCTCCGGCTCAGAGCCTGGGCGTCTGGACTCTGCATGGTGTGGGACCAGAGCGCCTTTGAATGTGATGATGGCCAAGCCAGTTTTTCAGTCTATAAAATGGGGATGCCGGCTGAAAAGAGAGCATTGTCATCACACTCCCTGGCAGACCCAAGTCACCTCCCTGGAAAACCTGGGACACACATAAGGGCATCCTGGTGTCACACTTGCTGAGCCTGGCTCTGTCCCTACTTGGCTGTGGGGCCCCAGACAGGCCTCTTTCTCTAGCCTCAGTTTCCCAGTTTGTAAAATGGAGATGGTGATTGAGGCCAGCAGGTGGTTTGGTGGTTAAGGTGCGGCACTCCCATGTAGCCAAGCATGGTTTGAGTCCCAGGGCTTGGAAATCACACTGGGCACATGTGTGTGCATGCCCAAAATCCCAGGAGGAGAATGGAGGAAAAGGGAGTGAGGTGTGACCATCCCCCAGGGAGTGATTTCTCACTTTTCCTCTTACTGGCTTTCTCTCTGAAAAGCACACATACTCTATGGAGAGAAAAAAAAAATCTTAAAAAAATAGAGAGACGGTGAGATGGTGAGAGGGGAGAAAGAATATTCTTCCTAGAAGTTGCTTGGGGATCATTTTTCCATGTGTCTGACATAGAAGTGACATGAGACACCCAGGTGCCTGTGAGTGAGGGGTCAGTCTAAAGTCTGTACAGGTGATGCACGTGGGTGTAGGTACAAGCGTGCATGTGTGAGCAGACAGGCAGGTGTGGCCCCTCATGGGCACCCGTTCTTCCTGCCATCCAGGCCATTTCCTGAGCAGGGCACAGGGCGCAGGGCTTCTCTGGGAGCCCTGAGCACTAGTAATTGATTCAAGGGGTGCAGATAGACCACTCCAGACCCTGTCTCCCCCAAACACTGGGCAGAGCTCATTATCGGCGGCCCGTCCACCCTAGACCACAAAACTGCCACCTCACCCTAGCTGTGAGAGGCAGCATATACATCGTAGCCATGAGAGTGGTGCCCCCTAGAGTTGTACCCACACCGTGCACCCTGAACATTCACAGGCGGGTTTCCATCTTCCATTTCTCCAGAGAAGGGACTCTGAATCCCACCAGGAAAACAAACCTGACCAGACACTACAAACTGTAAAGCGCTGTGACTGCTAGTTATTCCACTCAAGTCTCACAGTAGTCCCCATCTCACAAAACTCTCGTTTCCACTTGACAGATGAAGAAATCGAGACCCGAGGAGGGAAATAGAAGATCCAGGACGAAGATGGCATAAAAAGAGGACATGAGCACGAGGCGTAAGAGTAGAAGTGGATACAAAAGCCAGGCCCAGTCTGAAGTTGTATGGACAAGGACCCCACAATCCAGCTGAGCACAGAGACCTCAGTGAGCACAGACCCACCCTCTTAGCTGGGGCTTAGGGGTAGCCCAGGGGACATCACCAGGGAGCAAAGCAGCCAGTGTGCAGGCTCAAACTGTCCACCTTCCCTCCCTCCATTGTAAACTGGAGATGGTGGTTGGGAGGAATCCCGGGAGGCTGTACACACGGGCTTCCTTTCCAACAGTGACCAGCACTGAGAACTCAGGCTCAGGCACACCTCAGCAGGCTTTCCTCCCACCCTCGCTGCAGCAGGGTCTGAGAGGACAGCAAAAGCCCAGCATGGGCAGGCAGGCACTTCCTGGGATGCAACCTGGCACAGGCTCATGCAGAGCCTGCTGGCACCACTGCATGCATGGGCAGCCTGGAATGAGAGGTGGTTGCACAGCCGCTGGGGGCCACGCTTGATACAAGGAACTGCAATGTGTTGGGCCTATAGAAGCCACTTTCAAGGTGTAATTTTCTCAGCAAGTAGTCCCTGATTGCCCTGGAAGTGCCAGGCCTTAGGCTGGGTACAGGGACACAGTGAGGGATAAAGCACGATGGCTCCTGCCCTCATGGAGCTCATAGCCTAATGGGGGAGGAGATCACTAAACAGATGAGATAACACACACAAATAAGAGCCAGGGGAGAAGAGATCGGGACCTCACAGTGGAGGAACCTGACCAGAGAGGGCTTCCTGGAGGAGTTGACATTAAGCTTAGAGATCTTCTTTTTCTTTTTCTTCTTTTTTTTTTTTTTTCTGAGAGGTTTCCGCGTGTCCTCGCCAGAAAGACAGAGACGGAGAGACAGAAAGTGAGAAATCACCTCCCCAGGGTGATGGCCATTCCACAATCCCCTCCATTCTCCTCGTGGGATCTTGGGCACACACGCACATGTGCTCGGTAAGCTTAGATCTTCTGAAGAATGAACAGGAGCTATTTAGGCAAAGAAGACGGGGAAAATATTTTGGGCAGAACAAACTCAAGGCGGGAGGGAATGCACATATTGGTTTATCTTATTCCACAGTGATCCTTTTTTTTTTTTTTTTTTTTTTGGAGAGGTTTTTTCGCTATAGGGCACATGCGCTCGCCAGACAGACAGAGAGACATAGAGACAGAAAGAGAGAAATCACCCACCAGGGGGGATGGTCACGCCGCAATCCCTTCTCCTCCATTCTCCTCCTGGGATCTTGGGCACACATGCACACGCGCCCGGCGTGAGTTTTAAGCCACCGGGTCCGGGACGCAAACCGCGGTCGACTACGTGGGAGTCCAGCGACATAGACATTATGCTAACTGCTGGTTCCCCACAGTGATCTTAAGAGATGGAAACAAGTGTCCCATTTTGTAGGTGAGGACATTGCAACTCTGAGGGGCTGAATTAGTACAGATCCCACACATCCAGATGGGGTGCATACCCCTGGTGCCCACCACATGCCGTGCATTTCCAAGCCTACTGTCTGAGCCCTAAAGCTAGGCAGGAAAGGTCGTGGAGGGAAAGGCTGGGTCTGTCTCTCCCTGCAGGATACAGACCCAGATGTGTTGCCTTGACCTTGTGATGAACAACTCCACTCTCCCCAAAGAGGCTAGGGTTCCCATGAGGGCCAGACATCCCCCATAACAGCTGCAGAGCTGCTCATATGGCCCCATGAGGCCTGGTCCTAAAGCCACGGGCCCCTCATCTGCCTTTCCAGCCTGCAGAGAGTGTGGTGGCCCCAGTTTCTTACCAACACTCATTCTGGACCACAGAGCCCATGAGGACAGCAGTCAGGAGAGCCCAGGGCACCTGGACACCCGGTTTTCTCCAGGCAATGCTTCCTGGAAGAGTTGCCCTGGTGTGGAAGCTTCAGAACCAAGAGGACTTTGAACAGGCCAAAATGGAGCAGACACAGAAACTCAGGGCATGGAGAATGGGCCAGCAAAGGCAGTGGTTCTTACCAGTGGCATTTGGGAAATGGCGAGCAGTGCCCAGCAGCCAGAGTACCCGGTATTCTCAGGGGCTACTAGGGCCTCAGCTCCAGAACCACCCAAGGTCCCTTGCATCCCAGGCTCAGGACCCAACAGACACTGAAGGGTGTGGTAAGATGTGGCCTTCCCTTCAGCTCAGTGTCACTCCACTCTGTGCAGACCGACTCCCAGTCTCAGGGTCCAGAGCCCTGGGAGCCAGGTCCTGCTATGGGCACAGAAGAGGGCTATAAGACATCCTGACAATTCTTTGGAAATCCTGACCCCCACCATGGCTTTGACCACCTCTTGTCAAATACACTGCAGTTCCCAGGACATAAACATCCACATGCGACCTCCATAAAAGCTACTTTTGCTTACAAAGAAATCCTCAAGGCACCCTGGGCCACCTCTGCTTGCAACTTGGGCTGAGGGAAGTGCATCCTAACCTTTGGGAGGCTGGCACTTCAGTCCGGTTGCTGTGGGAGGACAGGCTTCATTCAGCTGTGCTTGCTCATGCCTTCCCTTTCAGGAGCATGGGGGAAGCATTTGCCGGCCCTGGGGGATCTCCAGCAGGACCCACCCCCTCTGAACCCAGCTCTGTCTTGGTCCTCACTTCTGCCCCATTGCCTCATACCTCATACTCCCTGTTTTAGAGACATCCTGGTTGGACTTGACCCCTGCCCACTGCCCAACAACTTCCCATAGCTCGTTAGCTAAAAGACCACTTTATCCCCTACCTCCATGCCCAGCTCAGATGCCTAAACTCCCTCCCTAGGTCCATATCCCAGATTTCTGCTTCCTCAGGAGGCCACATGAGACCCTCCGGTGTTAGACCTCTTCCTAAATCAGCAGTGGCTCATCAATTTCATCTCACTAGTCAGCTCCCATTCCTTTGGCATCAGTTTTCTAGAGGACTGTGTGCAGAAGGGTTCTGGTGCTACGTGTAGGCTCAGTGGTTGTTTAGTGATTGTTCAGTGATGTCTGCTGTGAGCATAATGGGGAAGAATGTGCCACAGTGTGCCGTATCTGGGCAAGATTCTTTGGGCATTTTAGTAGATGCAAACCTGAGATGTGTCCGTCCCCAGTCCCGTTCCGTGCACAGCCTTAGGCTGGGCTCTGTAAGGAAATGCAGGAGGAAGGGAAAGTCCCACCCTTTGACCCATATTTTTGCCAGGCCAGCTAGGAAGTGGGGAACACTGAATGCATTGATTGAGCTTCTCCTCTATACATGAGAAGGACAAAATATCATGCAGGTTCTGAGGTCCATAGCGGTGAAGTAGCTTGCCAGGGGGTGGCACAGCCCCCTGAGCCTAGTGGAGCCTCATGAAGTTGTTAAGAGATAACATACAACTCTGTGGAGTAGGCCTCATGGAGTGGAGCCACAGTCAGAGCGGACCGTCAGAGGAGAGGGGAGCAATGACAGAGAGCAGCCTGGGTGGGTCAGAGGGCTAAGAATGTCTCCTGTGTTTGGTGAACAGTGAGCTGGGTTTTGAAGCAGGTGAACCGAGAGAGCTGGGACAGGTCAGAGGGAAGTGATCCCTAGAGCCGGCATTCGAGCCTAAGATTCCAGGGCTCAGGACTAAAAGCAGACTTGGCCCAGGGTTGCACTTGCTTTCCATCCTCCTCAACAGAGGATGAGGACATTCTCTGACCACACAGACTAAAGGGGACCACCACCTACCCCATTACACTCCTCTCAGCACCCCAATTATCACCACAACTTGTAATTCCCTGTTTTATGGATGGATCCACATTGTCTTGTGTGTCTGTCCCAGTGGTCTGTGAGCCCCATGAAGGTAGGGACTGGGTTTGTCTTGTTCACTCTGTCTCCATAATCTAACTCAGCCCAGCAATAGGGTCGTCGTGGTTGTCCAGTTAGAGCATACACTGTGGTAGGCAGGGGCTACACCCTCACACCTGCAGGCCGAGCAGATAAAGTGAGCAAGGTGGGCAAGTGAAAGACTCTGGCCCAGCCAACAGGTGGCATGGTGATTAGGACACTGGATTCCCACATGGTTGACAGCGGTTTGAGTCCCAGACCTGGCAGCTTGAAAATCACAACAAATGAATCAATCAATAAAAAAAATGTTTGAAGGAAGGAAAGAAATGAAAGAACATCTCTGGCCAAGAGACAACAGCAGTGGGACATGGTCCTCAAGTCATGCTCAGAGCCGACATCACTGTGGACCTTCCATTGCATTGATATACAGTCACGGGCTGCATGATGACATTCCAGTCCACGATGGACCACGTAGATGATGGCCATCCCAAAAGATGATCCGAGGCCACACTGTATACCGTCGGTGTGGAGTAGGCTGTACTGTCTAGGTCTGCGTAACTACACTCCATGATGTTCATACAATGAAACTATTCAGTGATGCATTTCTTAGAATGTGTCCCTGTCCTTATGCTACTCATGACCGTATATGCGAACTGTTTTCATATAAACAAGGGAATATCTTTCACATCCCCAAAGAAATAGTACTTCTCCATTTTGCTAGAACTAATGATATTCTCTGTCCTTCTTTGTTGAACTACTTTTGCTAAAGTTACAAATATAGAGAAATACTCCCCACTTCATGGGAAAACAACAGGCCAGGTATGAAGATACATCAGCCTCAGCATTGGGTGGCCCAGTAGTTCTCAAAGTGGGTCCTGTGCCAGACATCAGCTGCACCTGGGAACTTGTTAGACATTCTCAGGTAAATTCTCAGACCTACCCCAGACCCACTGAAACATAAACTCAGGTGTGGTATAAAAAAAATCTGTTTTCATAAACCCTCCAGGTGATTTTCTTGCCTGCTCAAGTTTGAGACCTTGTGCAATAGGGAGTGGTGGAAATTGTGGTAAACCAGAGGGCACATAATATGGCCTAAAAGGGCCCCTGTTGCTCAGCTCCAGCCCACAGATGCCTTGTAGACATATGAGCCTGGTATACGGCTAGCAAGCCCCAGAAAGAAACCATGGGTCCCGGTTAGCCTTCCTAGACTAGCTCTAAAGGCCGGCCCAGCCCCTACACTACCCGGGAACTCAGAGATCCCCACCTATTGTGTGGGACTGCTTCGGAGGTCTCAAATTCCACCCAAGGCCTACAGGGCCCACCCAGCACTTCTCTGGTCAGAGGACAAACAAACTTGAACAGGTAAAATTCTGGGCCCTGATGATCAGGCAAAGTACAAGTCTGGGAGTGGACAGAGAGTAAATTCCCCATTCCTGAGCCCCAGGGCTCATAGGCATTCTCTCTCGTTTTTGCAACCTCTCCATTAGGGGTCAATATGTACATGTTAAAGAGGAGGAAAGAGGGGTTTCGAGAGGTCGAGTGATTTGCCCTAAGTCACAGGACTAGAAAATGAAGGCCATGAGCCCGTTTACCTGGCCCAACCTGTGCTGAATCTACTCTCCCATATTGCCAGCCAGCTGAAGGATGGGAAGGAGGCAGGGAAATGACCAGGGCCAGACTGCTGCTCCCCTTCTCACTAGCCTGCCTCCCCGATAGGGCTTCAATTCCAACAGCAGTCACCGGCAGTGCTGCAGCAGTGAGACATAATGGGGAAGGCAGCAAACCCACCCCCTGCTTCTGCGTCAGGGGGCTCTGTTCCACATGCAGATATGCAACCCAGAGCCAGGGACATCAGGAGCCAGGGCCGGCCTAATGGAGAGGGCCAGGGCTGGCAGGGTGCTGACCCAGCCAAGCAGCAGGGGCCCACTGTGCGTGAGGCACAGCCTTGCCTCATCAACCTTCTTCCCCAAGGCCCAGCCAACTGCGTTGCACTGGCCTGGGTGGACCCATGTGAGGAGGTGTGGTTGCCAGGGAAGCCAGAAATGACTTATTCCTTCCTATGTCTCTGACACCAGGCAGTCACGAGCCCCCAGAATGTCTGACTGGCCCACGCCTTGTCCCCAAATACAGGAGCCCACAAAGGCTCCCATATGCCAAGCCGAGGTGTCTCCATACAGAGGGTGCTCGCCCAGGCTGGGCTCTGGTCAGACTTGGCTCAGACTCAGCTCTCGCCAGGCATGAGTCAGCGCTGTCAGCCTGTGTGTGGCCACAGCTGGCTGGATGCTGAGGCCATCCGGGCCAGGCCCTGGAGGTCCGCTGGGGCCCTGAGGCCTCACTAATGGGGAGAGATGGCCCCAAATGACCCACAGGGTCACATAAGGGAGAAAAAAAAAAAGGACAAGTGGAAAAGAGCTGAGCACAAAGAATATCAAATTGTAAAGTGGCAGAAGCAAATTCAGTCAGGAAAATGGCCACCACACACACGCGCGCGCACACACACACACCACCACCACCACCACCAGCCCAGCCATGGGCACGCACTGGTGTATCCTACATGCCAGACTGACTGCACATGCACCCCGCACCGGGCCATGCATACACATCCCTGCAGGGGCCCAGCTTCTGCCGCACACAGCTCTGCAGTACTCAGCACACACAGACGCGCCGAGAGAAGCCCCAGCAGGCAAAGCCACTCCACGCGCACGGCCTGCCTGCGGTGTCAGCTTCTGGCAGGCCCAAGGAATGTGACTCACAACCCCCGGCTTGCGTGTACATCCAGGTTAGGGAACATCGTATCACATGAGGGCTGTGATGCTCGGGAGGCCTGTGATCAAGGACAGGCCTGGGGACTCGGGTCCTGTGCCCTCCCGGGCCCGGCTCCCTGCCAAAGGCGCAGTCCAAGCGCCGGCCCGGCCCTGCAGCTTCAGCCGTCCGCAGCCAGCCTGGCTTCTGTGCCCCGCCAGGAGGTCGCGGCGCGGAGCGCGGCCAGGAAGTCAGCTCGGAGTGACAGCTCCCCCCCACGCTGTTTGTTTATTCATGACTCATTCGTCTCCACAGACTGGCTCTTCTTTCTTTCGGGAGGAGGGAAGAAAGAAGCGGGAGGCAGGGAGGGCGGGAGCGAGGGAGGGGAACGAGAAGGGGGAGAGGCGGGCTCCACAATAAACAATGAGGCAGCTGAGCCGGCCGCGGCGGGAGGAGCCGCCGGCCAGCCCGGGTCCTGCGCGCGGGATCCGCGCTCCTCCCGCCCGCCCCTCCCCATCCTACCCGGCCCTTCGCAACCTCCAGGCGACGGGGCTGGAGCAGCGGTAATTGGATCCTTGCCGCCTCCTCCCAGCTCCCCGCCCCCAATCGGGGAGCCGGGTAAATGCCGGGTACCTTGGCAAAACAGTCGGATCCAAACCTATTATTTGGCTAATGGGCTTCCCCCGTGCGGCTCAGCTACACCCTGCGGACCGGCCTCCTCCCCCAATTCCCAGGGATGGCCCTGGTGTCCCTCCGCGCCCCAGCCTCCCCGCGCTGGCCCCAGAGGGGACTCGGCGGAGGCTCCGGATAACTGGAGGAAGCGCGGGTTCCGAGGCTTCAAGGGCCTCATTGTTCTGCCTCGAGGGGCACATTGAAAATGCTCCAGGATTTGCTTCCTGTGAAAACAGCCTGCGAGGGAGGGGGCGATCCACGGTGGAGAGACATTATCCTCCTGGAAGCTGCCCAGATTACACAGGGAGAAAAAGGTTGTTTTGATTGTTGCTGGCTCTTTTCTCCTTTCCTTTTTCTTTCTTTCTTTTTCCCTCCTCTCCTGTCTTTCGCTCCCCTCCCTGGGGCCAAAGAGGAATCTCTATGGCTGTTGAGCAGGTCGAAAATGGGGGGTGGGGGGTCTGCATAAATAGGGCTGGTGAATGGCAGAGCCAGATATAAAGTCTGATTCAGAGAAATTCAAAAGAATGCAGGGGCGATGAGGTGGGCAAATCCAAGGAACTCATTTCCCCAGCATCCCCTCTGAGTCACGTCTTGCACCATGAGGGGAAAACACATCACGCCACAATATGTCACATGCCTGCAGCAAAGGATCAGGCCGGTGGAGACACACAGCTCCTTCCTCCCTGGCCTAGGACCGCCCATCCAGAGCCACACAAGGCAAGGGTCTGGTCTCAAACCCTCTCCCGCTCCTAAGTGACCTGGAAGATAACCACAGTGCACCCTTGCACAGCGCCTCCTATGTGCAGGGGGCTGTTCTGCAGGCTTCACGCTCATTACCCATGTAATCCTCAGCACAGCCCGGTAAGGCAAGTGCTCTTATTATCGTCATTTCCAGATAAGGAAGCTGAGCCCAGAAAGGTTAAGAAACTGCCCAGAGTCACACAGACTGCCCGGCTGGCTCCCTGGCCTATGGTCTTAGCTTCTGTGCTGACTCTTCAGAGCCTCAGACTTGTCATCAGGAAATGGAGATGATGACAGGGACCTCATTAGGGGCCAGGAGGATGCAATAAGAAAACCCAGGCAAAGCGTTCAGGACAGCATTGAGTGTTAGTGCGTGCTCATATAGGGACAAAAGAGGACAGTTTCTTCCTAACACGCCAGGTTGTCATGAGGGGTCATAGCGCTGACTAAAAAGGCTGCCCCTAGTGCAGTGTCTGGCCCTTAACTTGTGCCCATAATATTCGTTTTCTTTTTTCTTCTTCCTTTTCCCATCACTTTTTTTTTTTTTTTTTTTTTTAGATTTGTGCTATAGGGTGTGTGCACTCACCAGAGATACAGAGAGAGTCAGAGAGACAGAAAGCGAGAAATCATCCCCCAAGGGGTTGGCTACACCATAACCCTTTTTCCCCAGTCTCCTTTCGGGATTTCGGGCACACACGTCCATGCGCCCAGCATGAGTTTAAGTCACCAGGTCTGGGGCTCGAACCACACTTGACTACATGGGAGTCCAGCAACGTAACCATTACACCATCTGCTAGTCCTTTTCTTTTCCCATCACTTCTTACCGAACATCGATCTTTTGAGACGAGATCTTCTTGTCTGCAAACTCTCCCACATAACACCCTTCAGAGCAACCAGGGGGGCCCCTGCACGCACACACATCCTCAACCTCTGCTGCCCACTTGTCTGCCTACGTGAACTTTCTCACAGACCCAGGCCGAACCTGAGCCTTCCCTGAACTCCTTCTGTAAATTGCCCCATTCCCCCAGTCTGCCCACCCCCTCCATCTGCACAACTCCTGGCCTCTCTTATATGCTCTGCCTTTTCTTTTGGCCATGGCCTCGTTACACTCTGAGACACTCTAAAACTCACATTTTCTCATGTTTTGATTTTGCTGCCCCCTCCCCCATCAGCAGTTGGAATGTAAGCTCCAGAAAAGTAGGGACTGTCCTTTTGTTTTATTTAGTATTCCACGCACGGCAGTCACCGTGACACTGAAATCCTCCATGAGTATTTGTGGTGTGAAGGAGTGGGTCTTCGCATGGGCTGTTCCCTCTTGCTGACCACTCGTCCCCTCACTCGGATCATTTGCTTGCTTTATTTACCGGAAACTCCTACTTGTCCCACAGGCTCCTGCCTCTGGAAATGTTGCACTGTACGTCTCACCCTGCACCCTTGCTACGTGCCTGTCCCTGGGTTACCTCTCTCCTCTGCTCTTTGCTGTCCCCAGTTCGACCTGCCTTCCTTCCCAAGCCTCCCCACAGGCCCTTCTGGAATCCTGCTTTCTTTAAGAACCTCTCTGTACTTGGCCTCTTGATGAAAACCTGGGGGTTTGTGATGCGTATCCCTTGTCCTCTCTGTCCTCACCTCTTTGAGGAGGCTATTCCTGTCTCTACGCCTCTCTTTCTTGAGTGTTCTTCAAGGTCCCCATACCCCTTTCATATCCCAGGGCTGTTTCCAGACCGTGATTCCATCACCCCCACAGGATGGGATTTTTCTGCTGAGACTCCTGCCACCCCACTCGGCTACCTTCTCCACATGGCTCTCACGGCTCACCTCTAGCCAGCCCCTCTTCACTTAGATCACGGTCTCTCCTTCCCCCTCCAAAGCTTGCCTTCAGCCCATGGTCTTTAGCATGGGGGAGAGCACATCATAACGCAATATGTCCCGTGCTTGTACATTTGGGTGGTCCATCCAGCACCTGGACCTTCCAGACCTTCAGCTCTCCTCTTCATGGGCCATCTTCCCACCTGGGTCCAGCCTCCAATTCCATGGCCTACCCTGGACCAGGCAAACACTCCTTTTCTTCCATTTTCCCCTGTCCAACATTCTCCAGCTGTTCCAGTGGTTGGGTCATCTGAATGACCCTCTCGCCAGCACCCATGAATCCTTGGTACACCATCTTTCCTTTCATCCATCTAGCCAAGCGTCACCCAGAGACAGCCCAACCACCATCCTTGCACTGTAAGCTCAGGCTGGCAAAAACTCAATGTGTGAAAGTGGAGACCAATGTCAAGTGAGTCTCCTGTCTCAGTGGCCCATCAGCATGACTCCAAAGTCCTCTGGCCTGCCCTGGCCAGCCTCCCTCTCCATTTCCCTCAGGGACTCTTTGCCTCAATGACATTCACCCCCTTCTTCATGGTCCCTGTCCATTCTGCCTACCTTGACTCTCAGAGATATGTGGCTTCAAGAATGTGAAGGCCTTCCCGTGTGGCCTGCTGTCCCTTCCCCACGTCCAAACATCCCCATCCTGATTTCTCTCCATCTAGAATCAGAGGGAAAGGCCTCTCTTCTTCTCATCGGAAAATCCACTTATGTGCTGGGCCCACTGCTCTAGGACCTCCATCCATGACCCCCTCTCTCCTGGGCCTACAGGATCTCCCTCCATACCAAGGCTCCATACCAAGGCTTTCCCTCTCTACCAAGCCTCCATACGTGCTCGCATCTGTCCCATCCCAGGCAGACTTTCCTTGGCCCTCGTCTCCCCTGGCGGGCCTTTTTCAGCTCTTTTCCTATCAGCAGCTCTGCAGCAGTCAGCGTAGTTACCTGCTGCCATGTCCTCACGCGGCCAGCATGGCCACACCATTTCTGCATAACCTCCTATGTCTCTGATCACCCCTAATCGCCTGTGGGGCCCTCCCTTCCTCCACCTGTCCCCTAAAGGTCAGAGTTCCCAAGGATGGACCCCCTTCCCCCTTGACACCATCTTCCTTTCCCTTCTGACCACACCTGTGGTTTCCATCTCTGCCATGTGCTCATCCTCTCCACAGCTACGTGTCTGACTCTGTCCTCTCCCTGTCTGCCAGACCCTAGGTTTCCGGCTGCAGCCTGGGATCCTCTGGCTTCCTTAACATCTCATGGGCACCTGAGACTCACCCAGTCTCAACCTGGGATCAGCCTGGAGTTTGCTCCACCCCTGAATTCCCCTGGGCTGGTTGCATCACTGCTCAGCCAGCTCACAAGGCCAGCCTGGACTCCTCCCTCTCCCTCACCCACACATCCAGTCGGGCACTGGGTCCCTGACAACTTAACCTCCCGCAAATTTCTCAATTCATTCCTCCCGCTTGTCTGTCCAGTACCACAGCCCAAGGTCAAGACCTCATGGCCTCTTGCCTGCTTATTGCAACAGCCGCCCTGCCCCTCACCTCTGCTCACCCTGAGTCAGCTGCCACACTACTGCCACGGTCACTGTTGCAAATTCATATCCAGACACGCCACTTGCTAGCTCAAAACCTATACATAGGATGGGGCCAGGCTTGTAGCCTAGTGGTTAAGGAAGGCCGGATCCTATAAGACAGACCACAGTTCAAATTCCAGCCCCAGAGGTATGGAAGACATACTGCATGCAGGTACATATGTGCCCCAAATCCTGACAGGATGGACAGATGGAAGGGAGGGGTGAGAGAGTGGCCATGCCCTATCAGGGCGTGCTTTCTCCTTTTTTTCTGTCTCTCTGTCCCTCTCTGGAGAGTATGCATGCACTCTGGCAATTAAAAAAAAGAAAAGAAAGATAGGATGACAGCAAACTGCTAAGGTCACTAAGCTGTAGGGCTTGTCCCCTCTGAGACCCCTAGCGTCCTTTCCCTCCCCTCTGAGCCTGGGCATAAATTATCACAACGAAAAGCAATGAACAGTTTACAGAGCTTTGTGTCTTTCTAATTTTGTTCACTCATTTCCATCTGCTTACAGTGCCCTTCTCCATTTTTAATCCATTTCATTCATTCTTATCTTTCAAGATTATCTCAGTGCCTCTCCTTCCAGGAAGCCTTCCCTGACTGCCCCTGCTCCCATTCAAGGTAAGATGCTCTGCCATGAGGAGGATTATTCTTTTGGAAGTATTTGTGTAGGTGGCCCTCTTCCCCATAAATTACAGGAGTCTTCCTTCACAGCTGTGCCCTCAGGACCCAGAACCTAACTGGTACTCAGCAGAGGTGAGATGGAGGTGAAGTGGAAGCCTGGCACACAGTGGGTGCCTAACTGATGTTTAACTACCCTCCCCAGGCCCTGCCCTAAGCAGGCAGCTCCTCCCTCCACCCTTTAAAAATATTGAAAATGTATTGTCTTGCGAGGTGAGCCATCCTTTTTAGGGGGTGAGTGGGTGCCTGGGGATACCATCACAGCTTTGGAAACAAGCAGTGTACAATTTTGGACCAAATCTAAGCCGGCTCTTCCACCCACTTCATCTCAGCTTTTCACTGGCGTCTCTCACGGACTCTCCCCTTCTCCCTCTCAGCCTTCAACCAGTACCACAGCCCAAGGTCAAGACCTCATGGCCTCTTGCCTGCTTATTGCAACAGCCGCCCTGCCCCTCACCTCTGCTCACCCTGAGTCAGCTGCCACACTACTGCCACGGTCACTGTTGCAAATTCATATCCAGACACGCCACTTGCTAGCTCAAAACCTATACATAGGATGGGGCCAGGCTTGTAGCCTAGTGGTTAAGGAAGGCCGGATCCTATAAGACAGACCACAGTTCAAATTCCAGCCCCAGAGGTATGGAAGACATACTGCATGCAGGTACATATGTGCCCCAAATCCTGACAGGATGGACAGATGGAAGGGAGGGGTGAGAGAGTGGCCATGCCCTATCAGGGCGTGCTTTCTCCTTTTTTTCTGTCTCTCTGTCCCTCTCTGGAGAGTATGCATGCACTCTGGCAATTAAAAAAAAGAAAAGAAAGATAGGATGACAGCAAACTGCTAAGGTCACTAAGCTGTAGGGCTTGTCCCCTCTGAGACCCCTAGCGTCCTTTCCCTCCCCTCTGAGCCTGGGCATAAATTATCACAACGAAAAGCAATGAACAGTTTACAGAGCTTTGTGTCTTTCTAATTTTGTTCACTCATTTCCATCTGCTTACAGTGCCCTTCTCCATTTTTAATCCATTTCATTCATTCTTATCTTTCAAGATTATCTCAGTGCCTCTCCTTCCAGGAAGCCTTCCCTGACTGCCCCTGCTCCCATTCAAGGTAAGATGCTCTGCCATGAGGAGGATTATTCTTTTGGAAGTATTTGTGTAGGTGGCCCTCTTCCCCATAAATTACAGGAGTCTTCCTTCACAGCTGTGCCCTCAGGACCCAGAACCTAACTGGTACTCAGCAGAGGTGAGATGGAGGTGAAGTGGAAGCCTGGCACACAGTGGGTGCCTAACTGATGTTTAACTACCCTCCCCAGGCCCTGCCCTAAGCAGGCAGCTCCTCCCTCCACCCTTTAAAAATATTGAAAATGTATTGTCTTGCGAGGTGAGCCATCCTTTTTAGGGGGTGAGTGGGTGCCTGGGGATACCATCACAGCTTTGGAAACAAGCAGTGTACAATTTTGGACCAAATCTAAGCCGGCTCTTCCACCCACTTCATCTCAGCTTTTCACTGGCGTCTCTCACGGACTCTCCCCTTCTCCCTCTCAGCCTTCAACCCCAGCATCTTCCCTCTCAGCTCTCCCTGGCTCAGCTTGTCCCATGCACAGAACCAGCGTGGGGCCAAGAAAATGCATCCAGCAGGAGCAAAGAGCAGGGTCTTCACCAGCTCTGGTGCTGACCCCGTAGTACTTTGGCACCTCCTACACTGTGCCTCGGTTTCCACCTTACGAAGGATAGAACCAGAAGATCCCCCCAGACCTTGAAGCTCCACATACAGAATTCCTGGAGACTACGAATGTGGGTGGAGCCCTGGATCATTATGGGACTCATAAGTTGACCACATCCCTGTCCACAGAGAGCCCCAAATTACAACCTCCTCTTTTCTCTCCCCTTTATGCATTTTGCTCTTCGATTGCAGTTGCAAGACAACTGTGTTTTTTTTTTTTTTTAAATCCAAACAGGCCAGGGCCGCCAGCTCCAGCTACGAAGGCGATGGAAGAGGGAGGAGGGCTGTTTTTGGTGTAGTCACTAAGCTCGAGTCTAATCCTGGAAAATCAAATAGAGACATGACTTGGCCCTTCTGAGCTGGTTTGACCCCACAGACACAGGGCAATCCCTGCTGTGGTGGCATTTGTGTTTTCATGCCAACATCGCAGAATGAGAGCCGGAGCACGATTCGTGCGTGCTCAGATGATCGGCAAGACTTGGTCACTGACTTGAGGTACCCAGCCAGCCCTGGGTTTGGGGGTCCAGCTCTAGAGAAGGGGAGGTGGGAGGCAGCCCTACCTCAGTCAGCCCAGAGAGCATTGGCTGTCGGAGGCCCGGAACATTTGGAAAGAGCGGTGCAAGATTTAAAGAGAGGGCGAGGAGCAGAAACAGTGTCGAGAAGAGCCAAGCCATGCTTTTGATCATGTCATTCCTAAAAGGCTCCTCGGCTCCCTGCTGTCAAGGGGACGAAGTGCAGACTCCCTGGACTGACATGCAGAGGCCTTCTCACAATGACCCCGAGGTGACCTCTCCCCTCCTGCACCCTCCACCCTGCTCCCACCTCCTGTGCATGTCCTGGGGGTCAGTCTGGATGGCCCGATGTGCCAGGCTCTCTCGTTTCCCAGTGGCTTTGCACATGCCAGTCCATATCTGAAACACTCTCCTTCATCTCATCTTCAGGGAAAATTCCTTCTTATTCTTTCAGGCCCACCTCCTGTGTCCTTTCTCCACAGAGCCTGCACCAGTCCCCCAGCTGGAATTGAACCATTTATCCTCCAATTCTGCAGAGCGGTGTTTTATATTCAAGACAAGCAAGCAAATAAACAAGAAAAGTGTGGCCACCCTGCTTGCACAATTGCTCCCTCGCCTGGTTCTCACACTCTGTGGGTAGAAAGGAAAAAAAAAAAAAAAATTGGCCACAATTCAGAATGAGGCCCTGGAGGCTCAGAACCATAGGTGGCTTGTCCATGTCACTGGGTCACTCACTCACCAGCCACAACAGACTGGGTAGTCTAGATTCTAGAGGGTAGCCCCTATCTCTCTACCACGCTTCCCTGTCTCAGGTGAAACCCTCATTCCTCAGGGCCCCCCAGAGCACCCAGCTTGGTGTTCAGTAGATGGCAGCAAGTCCAGTGGTTTCCTGACCAAGAGGTAGAGTCTGAACAATGCAGGAGTGGCAGAGAGAAAGGGGTGCCTCGTGACCCGAGCAGTGTGTCTAGGACAAGTGAGAGAAAAGTCAGTGGGCAAACAGATAGCCAAGGTGAGCTGGACGGGCCATTTATGCTGATGCGTGAGCAATGGGGAGCCACTGCAGGCTGTAGAGAGAGGGCTATCTCCAAAAGACAACCGTCACTGTAAGAGACTTCCTCACCCAGGCCAGAACCTCGGGCTTCCCCAGCTCAGAGGCTGCAGCTCCGGATGTGGACTCCAGAGGGACTGCTCCCCCTAGCAGGCTGAGGAACAGAGAGGGCTGCTTTGAGGCTCTACACATGTTTACTCTGGAGTCCACCCTCCTGAGGAGAGGCTGGGCAGAAATGGCAGACCCCAGGGTGGCAAACTGAATATGTCCCCTCAGGGGCTTCCTGCATCCCAGGCTTGGCAGGGCCTTCACTCTGCCAGCCCCAAAGGAGGGAGGAGTGGATCCCTGCTGTCGGGGCCCCGCCCTGCTCAGGGGAGCCATGGCATACCCAGACAGAAGACAGCTCCCCAGACAGAGCCAGCGCGTCAGCATTTCTGGAGATACGGAGGAGAGGTCTGAGCGGTTAGTGAGATAGCCCTCTGCAAGGACAGCCAATGAGACGGGGAGGAGATTCCTCTGAGGGGCCCAGTGGGGCAGCAGCCTGGGCACCCAGCCACCAGGGAGCGCTTAGCAGGCCACATTCCTCGCATGCTACAGGAGGCACGTGTCAGGGGCAGAGGGAACCTGCCCTGCCCCTCCCAGTCAGCAGCACCATTTATAGCCTGGGGCTCCAGTGAGAGCCCCAGGCCCAGCTTCCACCAAGACACCTGACAAGAGAACATCACCCCACTGGGATGCAGACCCACTATGGGCCCTCCAGACCAGCAGTGCTATGGGCTCCCTGGCCCAGATTTCTGGGTCCTTGATGTCTGACCCCAGAGCCCCTTGCTCATGACCCTCCCTGGCTGATGTCTTTCTAGATCCCCACCCCTCCTGATTCATGCCATGTCCCTGGTTGGATTAGTGTGGCCACGCTGATTACTAGATGTGCAGTTAGAACTGAGTTTGGGATAAACAGTGAGCGTTTAGTATAGCTATGTCCCATATGAAATTTAGCTGGGCAACTCGTGTGTTTCATGCGCTGAATCTGGCACCTCAATTTAGATGTTAAATCCCTCGATTCCACCTATGGTGGTAGGTGTTCCTTATGCCTAGTGGGTCAGACCTACTGGCTTTGGTCCTAAGGGACTCTGTCTTCCATTCTGTTCCAGTTTATCCATGACTGTGTAATAAATTACTCCAAAACTTGGAACAAAAATGGCTTGGTTACATGTCACAATTTTTAAAAAATAATTATTTAGTTTATTTTTTATTTATTCATTCATTGATTTTTAAATTTGACCAGAGAGAGACAGAGGGTGAGAGTGAGAGAGAGAGGAAGTGAGAAAGCAAGCCACCAGGTCCAGGACTCGAACCCTGTCGGCCATGTGGGAGGGTCCAGCGCCTTAACCAGCACACTACCCGCTGGTCCCCATGTCACGATTTTGTTGGTCGGGAATTTAGACAGGGTTCAGCTGGCAAATCTTCTAGTCATGTGCTTAAGGGGAGCAGCCATTCAAGTGTTTGGCTGGTGAATGGGGCCATCTGAAAGCTCCGTGCTGGCTTCACCCTCTTGTGTAGCGCCTTGGTAAGGATGTCTGGAAGACAGAGACCATTCAGGACTCATCCCCAGATGCCTCACATGCGGCCTCTGCAGCATGGCAGCCTTGGGTAACAGAACTTCTCCTGGGGTGGCTCCAAGCTCCCAGATTATGTGTGCTAAGGACGGACTGGACAGACTGTGCACCTCCTTAGGACTCAGCTTTGAAGCCCCCCCTCCCCCCGCATCACGCTGCCACATTCAGGTCCAAAATTAGACTCTCCTTCTCAATAAGAGGAGTAGCAAAAAGTGCAGCCATCTTTAATCTATCACTTACAGGGACCAGCAGTTGGCGTCATCTGTCACTTAGAGCTCGAGCACTGCTGAGCCCTGCACTCTGGCCTGACTCAGATCCTCATCACTGGTCAATATGCTTTTCAACCTCCTTCTGAACAATCTCCCTACCTCTGCCTTCAGATCTACCCTCAATTTCAGCTACCATAATACTTCATTTTTGTAAGATTCCAGTCTATCTCACTTATTGCTTAAGTATTTTCAGCAAGTCCCTCCTAGACTCTGAGCTCCCCAAGAGCAGGGATCAAGCCCATTAATTTATTTACTTTACTATTTATTTTCTTTATTCCATGAGAGCAAGAACTAGAGGGAGAGAGAAGGAAAGAGAGACAAGCACTTCCGACAGGGTGTTCACACCACAATCTACCCCCAACCCTGCAATCTCAACCTATCTGGATTATGGCATGGGCATGTGAACATAATCTCTATATATTCAAAGAATTCCCAGGACTCTTTCCACGTGGGTCCAGCAGTGTTACCACTGTGCCACCACTGGCCTTCCAGGTGCTTCCATTCCACTGGGGTACACCCAGCACCTAGCACAGAGCTTGGTGCCAAACAAGTACTCAGTAAATGTGGAATATTCACTCCACTACATTTACTGAGCACTTACTACATACCAGTATGTTTATTTATTCAATGCCTGAATGAATGAGCTAATGGACAGTACTCGAATTCCATGGCCTAATCTTCCTGAGCTTGGTGATATGCACCTCATCCTCCTTGGGCCTTATCACACTTTTCAAAATTCCTCAGATATGCTTCTTCCCTCAGCGCCTTCTCATTGGTTGCTCTCTCTCTCCCTCCTTGTGAACTCCTATGCACCCTTCATTGCCCTAGCCAGGTGTCACCTCAAACCTGAAGTCATCCTCAACCTGCCCTGTCCAGTTCCCACAGTTTGTTTTATTTTCCACATCATTCAATAATACATTGGTCTCAAATCCACATGGGATCCAGGACCGCAGATGTATGGTGTGGGTGAAAGGCTTCCTGACACCAGGGGTGGCTAAGCAGTAAGTGGGCATATTAGTACACATTTATGGAAACCAATAATGCCTCTCCCTCCTCTGTCTGAGCAGCATCCTCCAAAGCCAGGTTCCAACCTCACCTTTCCCGACCACCACTTCCCACAAGTGGGCACTGCCGTGCACCAGGCCCTGACTTCCTATTGCTGTTGGCCTGCACTTATTTGACCCTTACAGTATGCCACCAGCCACCACCATCCCTTCATCGTCCAGCTCCTAGCCCAGGATCCCCCACGAATAAGGCTGCAGTAGGTGCTGGGGACCACACCTGCTGCCCAGAGTTCACAGGCTGGTAGGGGTGATGGGCGAATGAAAAGCAGCACCAATACAGAGCCTGAGGGAGGAGAGGCAACCTGGGGGACCCCCACCCCCCACATCCTTCCTTGGGTGAAAGAAGTTGCCAAAGACATGAGGTCTGAAAGAGAAGGAATTTCTGTGTGGCCATTCCGGTCCTGGTTTTTTTTTCTCCCTCTCTCTCTCCCTCTCTCGGATGAACTCACATGCCCTTTGACAAAAATATATATATAGATAGAGAGAGAGAGAGAGAAGGAGGGAGGAAGAAGGAAGGAAGCTCATTTGGGCTAGAACATACAGCAGAGAGATGGAAGGGTTAAGGCAGGAAAGAAAGCCAGGGGCCAGAATGTGGAGGGCCTTCCTTCCCATCCAATAAGACCTTGAGGCTCTGGCAACACGAATGACCGACAGCAGCAGCCGACGTCAGCATTTCTGGAGATACGGAGGAGAGGTCTGAGCGGTTAGTGAGATAGCCCTCTGCAAGGACAGCCAATGAGACGGGGAGGAGATTCCTCTGAGGGGCCCAGTGGGGCAGCAGCCTGGGCACCCAGCCACCAGGGAGCGCTTAGCAGGCCACATTCCTCGCATGCTACAGGAGGCACGTGTCAGGGGCAGAGGGAACCTGCCCTGCCCCTCCCAGTCAGCAGCACCATTTATAGCCTGGGGCTCCAGTGAGAGCCCCAGGCCCAGCTTCCACCAAGACACCTGACAAGAGAACATCACCCCACTGGGATGCAGACCCACTATGGGCCCTCCAGACCAGCAGTGCTATGGGCTCCCTGGCCCAGATTTCTGGGTCCTTGATGTCTGACCCCAGAGCCCCTTGCTCATGACCCTCCCTGGCTGATGTCTTTCTAGATCCCCACCCCTCCTGATTCATGCCATGTCCCTGGTTGGATTAGTGTGGCCACGCTGATTACTAGATGTGCAGTTAGAACTGAGTTTGGGATAAACAGTGAGCGTTTAGTATAGCTATGTCCCATATGAAATTTAGCTGGGCAACTCGTGTGTTTCATGCGCTGAATCTGGCACCTCAATTTAGATGTTAAATCCCTCGATTCCACCTATGGTGGTAGGTGTTCCTTATGCCTAGTGGGTCAGACCTACTGGCTTTGGTCCTAAGGGACTCTGTCTTCCATTCTGTTCCAGTTTATCCATGACTGTGTAATAAATTACTCCAAAACTTGGAACAAAAATGGCTTGGTTACATGTCACAATTTTTAAAAAATAATTATTTAGTTTATTTTTTATTTATTCATTCATTGATTTTTAAATTTGACCAGAGAGAGACAGAGGGTGAGAGTGAGAGAGAGAGGAAGTGAGAAAGCAAGCCACCAGGTCCAGGACTCGAACCCTGTCGGCCATGTGGGAGGGTCCAGCGCCTTAACCAGCACACTACCCGCTGGTCCCCATGTCACGATTTTGTTGGTCGGGAATTTAGACAGGGTTCAGCTGGCAAATCTTCTAGTCATGTGCTTAAGGGGAGCAGCCATTCAAGTGTTTGGCTGGTGAATGGGGCCATCTGAAAGCTCCGTGCTGGCTTCACCCTCTTGTGTAGCGCCTTGGTAAGGATGTCTGGAAGACAGAGACCATTCAGGACTCATCCCCAGATGCCTCACATGCGGCCTCTGCAGCATGGCAGCCTTGGGTAACAGAACTTCTCCTGGGGTGGCTCCAAGCTCCCAGATTATGTGTGCTAAGGACGGACTGGACAGACTGTGCACCTCCTTAGGACTCAGCTTTGAAGCCCCCCCTCCCCCCGCATCACGCTGCCACATTCAGGTCCAAAATTAGACTCTCCTTCTCAATAAGAGGAGTAGCAAAAAGTGCAGCCATCTTTAATCTATCACTTACAGGGACCAGCAGTTGGCGTCATCTGTCACTTAGAGCTCGAGCACTGCTGAGCCCTGCACTCTGGCCTGACTCAGATCCTCATCACTGGTCAATATGCTTTTCAACCTCCTTCTGAACAATCTCCCTACCTCTGCCTTCAGATCTACCCTCAATTTCAGCTACCATAATACTTCATTTTTGTAAGATTCCAGTCTATCTCACTTATTGCTTAAGTATTTTCAGCAAGTCCCTCCTAGACTCTGAGCTCCCCAAGAGCAGGGATCAAGCCCATTAATTTATTTACTTTACTATTTATTTTCTTTATTCCATGAGAGCAAGAACTAGAGGGAGAGAGAAGGAAAGAGAGACAAGCACTTCCGACAGGGTGTTCACACCACAATCTACCCCCAACCCTGCAATCTCAACCTATCTGGATTATGGCATGGGCATGTGAACATAATCTCTATATATTCAAAGAATTCCCAGGACTCTTTCCACGTGGGTCCAGCAGTGTTACCACTGTGCCACCACTGGCCTTCCAGGTGCTTCCATTCCACTGGGGTACACCCAGCACCTAGCACAGAGCTTGGTGCCAAACAAGTACTCAGTAAATGTGGAATATTCACTCCACTACATTTACTGAGCACTTACTACATACCAGTATGTTTATTTATTCAATGCCTGAATGAATGAGCTAATGGACAGTACTCGAATTCCATGGCCTAATCTTCCTGAGCTTGGTGATATGCACCTCATCCTCCTTGGGCCTTATCACACTTTTCAAAATTCCTCAGATATGCTTCTTCCCTCAGCGCCTTCTCATTGGTTGCTCTCTCTCTCCCTCCTTGTGAACTCCTATGCACCCTTCATTGCCCTAGCCAGGTGTCACCTCAAACCTGAAGTCATCCTCAACCTGCCCTGTCCAGTTCCCACAGTTTGTTTTATTTTCCACATCATTCAATAATACATTGGTCTCAAATCCACATGGGATCCAGGACCGCAGATGTATGGTGTGGGCGAAAGGCTTCCTGACACCAGGGGCGGCTAAGCAGTAAGTGGGCATATTAGTACACATTTATGGAAACCAATAATGCCTCTCCCTCCTCTGTCTGAGCAGCATCCTCCAAAGCCAGGTTCCAACCTCACCTTTCCCGACCACCACTTCCCACAAGTGGGCACTGCCGTGCACCAGGCCCTGACTTCCTATTGCTGTTGGCCTGCACTTATTTGACCCTTACAGTATGCCACCAGCCACCACCATCCCTTCATCGTCCAGCTCCTAGCCCAGGATCCCCCACGAATAAGGCTGCAGTAGGTGCTGGGGACCACACCTGCTGCCCAGAGTTCACAGGCTGGTAGGGGTGATGGGCGAATGAAAAGCAGCACCAATACAGAGCCTGAGGGAGGAGAGGCAACCTGGGGGACCCCCACCCCCCACATCCTTCCTTGGGTGAAAGAAGTTGCCAAAGACATGAGGTCTGAACGGGGAGCCAACATGGGCGGAGGTCTGGATCAAGAGACCAACTCAGAAAGCCATTTAAACATCACCTGAAGGCTGGCTCCATGGCCTAGAATTTAAAGGGAGCCGGATTCCACTCGGCCAAACACAAGGTTCAAATCCCAGCCCTGGTGGCTTGAAAAACATACCAGATACATGTGTGTGCATGCCTGACAGGAAAAGAGATGGAAGAGAAGGAATTTCTGTGTGGCCATTCCGGTCCTGGTTTTTTTTTCTCCCTCTCTCTCTCCCTCTCTCGGATGAACTCACATGCCCTTTGACAAAAATATATATATAGATAGAGAGAGAGAGAGAGAAGGAGGGAGGAAGAAGGAAGGAAGCTCATTTGGGCTAGAACATACAGCAGAGAGATGGAAGGGTTAAGGCAGGAAAGAAAGCCAGGGGCCAGAATGTGGAGGGCCTTCCTTCCCATCCAATAAGACCTTGAGGCTCTGGCAACACGAATGACCGACAGCAGCAGCTGACCCCTGCGCCCAGGGCTCGCGGGTAGCTGACCCATGCGCCCGGGGCTCGCGGGTAGCTGACCCTGCGCCCGGGGCTCGCGGGTAGCTGACCCCTGCGCCCGGGGCTCCCGAGTAGCTGACCCCTGTGCCCGGGGCTAAAGCCCTGCGCCCGGGGCACCTGGGTAGCTGACCCCTGCGCCCGGGGCTTGCGGGTAGCTGACCTCTGTGCCCCGGACTCACGAGTAGCTGACCCTGCGCCCGGGGCTCGCGGGTAGCTTCTGCAGCCCTCCCACCAGCTGGGAGATGGCAGCCCAAGCTACCCTATGCTTCACCTCAGGTGCCACGCCTACAAGAGACAGAGCTGGGGTTGACAACTCCGACCCCAGAGCATACGCCCCAAACTGCCCTGTTACTGACATGTGAGCTCAGCGGACGAGGGCACCATCCCATGAGCACACTGAAGGCCTTTCACAGGACAGGACTCAGCACCCCTTCACTAGAGCCAGAGAAGCCCAAGCGTTTGTTGCTCTGCCTCCCGTTACCCATTCTTACAATCAGGGTCTGTGTTACCTGAGCTGAAGCCAGGGTGGGCGTTGCTCCTGTCCTCCCTCCTCTTCCACCTGTCAGCCCCACAGGGGCCATGCCCAAACTTGCACTTCCTCTGGGATCCCCACAGGACACCCGGGGTAGGGCTGGGGCCCGCTCCATCAGAACAAACTCAGAACCCATCCTCCAGCTCTTATCAGGGGCCTCAGAGCAAGCAGTCACCCCTCTCCCAGCTTCCACCTTGGGGTTCAGGCAAGGGGTGCTAGAGCCAGAATGGCCCCCCAGCTGGGCATGGCGATGGTGGCCCACCGCACACCCTGTGGAACTGGGACTGGGCCCAGGTCCCCTAGTCGGGCCTCCCAAGAAGGAGGTTCTGAGCAGGGAAATGCTGGCCCAGGTCCCTCCACAGGTCAGGCTGCCCTCGCCAGCATCCCTCCTGGTATCGGTCAGGAGCGTGCTGACTGACGGTCTGACCACGGTCATCCGGTCGTTGGTCACCGTCCCAGGCGCCAGCCGTTTAGACAGGGAGTGAGCAGCCGCTGTGCCCGGGGGTTTACAAAGTGCTCTG
>NW_006159929.1:2846973-2847445 GCF_000334495.1 Tupaia belangeri chinensis
GAAAGAGGACAGCATGGGCGGAGGTCTGGATCAAGAGACCAACTCAGAAAGCCATTTAAACATCACCTGAAGGCTGGCTCCATGGCCTAGAATTTAAAGGGAGCCGGATTCCACTCGGCCAAACACAAGGTTCAAATCCCAGCCCTGGTGGCTTGAAAAACATACCAGATACATGTGTGTGCATGC
This sequence comes from Tupaia belangeri chinensis, assembly GCF_000334495.1. NCBI lineage: Eukaryota > Metazoa > Chordata > Mammalia > Scandentia > Tupaiidae > Tupaia > Tupaia belangeri. Next base: position 2,847,160 of record NW_006159929.1, read on the forward strand.
CTGACAGGAAAAGAGATGGAAGAGAAGGAATTTCTGTGTGGCCATTCCGGTCCTGGTTTTTTTTTCTCCCTCTCTCTCTCCCTCTCTCGGATGAACTCACATGCCCTTTGACAAAAATATATATATAGATAGAGAGAGAGAGAGAGAAGGAGGGAGGAAGAAGGAAGGAAGCTCATTTGGGCTAGAACATACAGCAGAGAGATGGAAGGGTTAAGGCAGGAAAGAAAGCCAGGGGCCAGAATGTGGAGGGCCTTCCTTCCCATCCAATAAGACCTTGAGGCTCTTG
>NW_006159929.1:2847756-2864630 GCF_000334495.1 Tupaia belangeri chinensis
CCCTGCGCCCGGGGCTCGCGGGTAGCTTCTGCAGCCCTCCCACCAGCTGGGAGATGGCAGCCCAAGCTACCCTATGCTTCACCTCAGGTGCCACGCCTACAAGAGACAGAGCTGGGGTTGACAACTCCGACCCCAGAGCATACGCCCCAAACTGCCCTGTTACTGACATGTGAGCTCAGCGGACGAGGGCACCATCCCATGAGCACACTGAAGGCCTTTCACAGGACAGGACTCAGCACCCCTTCACTAGAGCCAGAGAAGCCCAAGCGTTTGTTGCTCTGCCTCCCGTTACCCATTCTTACAATCAGGGTCTGTGTTACCTGAGCTGAAGCCAGGGTGGGCGTTGCTCCTGTCCTCCCTCCTCTTCCACCTGTCAGCCCCACAGGGGCCATGCCCAAACTTGCACTTCCTCTGGGATCCCCACAGGACACCCGGGGTAGGGCTGGGGCCCGCTCCATCAGAACAAACTCAGAACCCATCCTCCAGCTCTTATCAGGGGCCTCAGAGCAAGCAGTCACCCCTCTCCCAGCTTCCACCTTGGGGTTCAGGCAAGGGGTGCTAGAGCCAGAATGGCCCCCCAGCTGGGCATGGCGATGGTGGCCCACCGCACACCCTGTGGAACTGGGACTGGGCCCAGGTCCCCTAGTCGGGCCTCCCAAGAAGGAGGTTCTGAGCAGGGAAATGCTGGCCCAGGTCCCTCCACAGGTCAGGCTGCCCTCGCCAGCATCCCTCCTGGTATCGGTCAGGAGCGTGCTGACTGACGGTCTGACCACGGTCATCCGGTCGTTGGTCACCGTCCCAGGCGCCAGCCGTTTAGACAGGGAGTGAGCAGCCGCTGTGCCCGGGTGTTTACAAAGTGCTCTGCCAAAGGCTTCGGGCTGCCCTTGATGGAAGGGGGAGCTTTGGCCACAGCTCACAGCCTCAGCTGTCTGGGGACAAACTCGGAATTGCCAACATGGGGAGAAGGGCAGGTAGCCAGGTGAACAGTTCTAGACCTACTCTGGGACCTGGGGCAAGGTCTGTAACCTCCCCAGTCTGTTCCTACATTTCAGGGCAGAAACTAAGAGAGGACCTTTAGAATGACTGCTCCCCTCAGTCATGTGACGACGGCCTCTGGTTGAGGAAGACGAGGTCTCTATTTCAGATTTACACCTGAAAGTACAGGAGGGTCGTGGGCACAGGGCTGGACTCGGCTTTACCCTGGAGCTACTCACATGCTGTCATGCACACAAATCCCCTGGGAGCTTGTTCAGAGGCCTGGGGTGGGCCCAAGAATCTGCATTTCTAACAAACTCCCAGGAGATGTCTACACTGGGTCTGAGCTGGGCCACGGACCGTACGTAATGAGCCAAGGCTTAAGATCCTTTAGCAACAGCATCAGTAAGAGAAGACAGAGACAGTCGGGGTGGAATGTGGTGACAGAAGGTGGCTAGTGGGTAAAAGGAGGCCGTCACCCCAGACTCTCCACCAGCACGAGTGGTGGTCAGTGGGAGCAGACGGAAACGGGGCCTGACTGCTAGTGGGCATAAGCTTTATTTGGGAGATCCTGAAAAGGTTCTAAAAATCAGATTATGGTGACAATTGCACAACTCTGTAAATATATTAAAAACCATCTAATTGTACACTTCAACTGGGTGAATCTGAAACAGTAAAGCCACTAAGAAAAATAAAAGAATGGTAACTTCCTCGCGGGTGCTTCTGAGGGAGAAATGAGAGTCCGTAAAATGTTTAGTCCCCCCAGGAGGGTCAATAAATCAAATCCCCTTCCTCTAGAAGTTTGGGCTTTCACAGGTTAGAATCTGAAGCAGGGCCGTGTGAGTAAAGCTAAAGCCCAGTAAGTCCCTGGAGTTCCCTGCCAAGGTGGAGATGGGTTTCAGAGGAAGGCTCCAAGAAAATGCTGGAGACTGAGACTCGGGCACAGAGAGACTGAGGAATGAAACATCCATCCTGAGCCTGGCTGTCTGGCAGACCCTCACTAACCAGGGCCTGAGCCCGTCTGCCTTCCTCCCCTCCCCTCCATCTCACTCATGAAAGCAGAATCTAGGGTTCAATGACCCAATCCGGGTTCCTGTATCTCAGCTGGAAAAGGGCTCCCCTCCCCGACCTTTTATGTCCAGTGCAAGAAGCTTTCCTGGACCTTCCATGTCCTTGGATTTGCCCCTCCCTTTGAGAAGGGACGATTTTTCCCAGCCTGAGCCATTAGGCTGACAGGTTAGTTCTGAAGGACTCAATGAGAAGTTGATGGAGTCCCTACAGGGCCTGCTTTGGTGCTAAGGCTCCTCCGTGAGCGTGTACTGGGGAATCAATCCTTTACTAGTACGTTCATTCATGACTGGCAAGGCCTCACGCTCAAGGAGCACCTTGTAAGCAGCTTGACTGAGTATTGCTCACCCATGTGTGCCAGCCTCCTTGACTTCTCCTCATGCCAGTTCAGAGACAGGTCAGGCTACAGACACTGCTACTTGGTGTCGTGGGTGCGAGGAGGGAGCCTGGGGCTGGAAACCAGGAAGCCTGGGTCTCCATCTTGATGGCCGCAGCAACGGGCTTCAAATCCCTGGGCCTCAGGTTTTCCATCAGCAGAATCGGGGGAGCCATACCTGCCAGTGTCCTCCTAGAGCTGCTGGGAAATAAGGAGAGTCCTGTCCAGGAAGGCCACCCAGGCTCACGACATGCTCTCCCATCTATGCTCCAAGGCAGTGAAAGGTAGAGAAAAGGCCCACTTCCTCTCCCTGCAGAACCTCAGATTCCCTTTTTGTCATGAGAGGATGACGAATGCTCCCTCTCGAGACTGCCAGGCCCAGCCAAGATCAGCGGAGCCAGAGCTCTCAGCCAGGGGAGGGCAGAAGGAGGTGGAGTCAAGGCAGGAGCTCCATGCATACCATGACTGGGGACAGCAGTGGAGCCTGATGCCCATGCCCCCCGGGGAGGGCCAGGGCCAGGAGCAGGTGAGCATCGGTCACCCAGGGGCCGAGGGCATAGACGCCGGCACCAGGCTGCCTTGGGTCCAGTCTTTGCTGCACCTCTTACTATCTGGGGAACACTTGGCCGTCTTGTCCTGGTTTCTCATCTGTGAGATGAGGATAATGACAGGAACTGCCTCCAGGTGTGCAGAGAACTTAGTCGGTTAGCATAGGGAGGGTGCTTAGGTCCCAGTACCTAAGCATGCTATGAAGTGTTAGTGTCGCTGTCCATTCATTCACCCGGCACTGGGAGCATAGCCCAGAACAAGGCCTGAGTGGTCCCAGTCTCTCAGAGCTGACAGGCCAGCAAGATGGACAGACCAGACCAAGGACTGATGAGCTAAGAGAGTAATAACAGGTTGCAATCAAGTCAGGGATGACACAAACAGGAGGTAGAATGAGTTACTAAAGAGAGGGGACGTATTTTATGGCAGCCAGGGAGGGTCCTTTAGGCGAAGAACTGAAGGACATAAAGATCCAGTCATGAAAAGGGCAAAAGGATGGGCGGTCCAGTCCCTGGGGACAGTGTGCAAAGATCAGCTCACCAAAAAGGGAGCCTTGGCAGAGGGGCCAGTTGCCTAGTAGCCCGTGTAAGCAGGGCCAGCTGCTGCCACCTGTCCACGCCATTCTCTCCCCACCTACCTCCTCTCAGTCAGGGCTTTGCTCTCCAGACAACTCCAAACAAATAGGTCCCTCGGGCTTGTGACCACCATTGGGCCCTGGGAGACCAGAGCAGCACAGCAACCCTGGGCAATGTGGGCTGGACCAGGACAGAAACGGGCTGCATCAGAGGCGGAGGTTGCCAAGAGGGGTGGCCCCACATCAAGGCCCATCCAGGCCAGCAGCGCATCTCAGGCCAGAGCCTGGGTGCTTTTAATCTGGCCTCACAGCTCCCACATGGAAGAATAACCTGGTCTAGCTCTCCTGGGAGCCCAAGCCTCATCGAGGTGGGCCCTGCAGGGGCTGTGCACCCACCCACCCATTCTTAACACTGCCAGAAATGTGTGGCCCTACCCTGAGCCTGGACTGCCTCCCTCTTCTCCAGGCCACAAAGGCCCATCTCCTCTCTCTGTCCCAGTATAACTCCATGAAGATGTAACCCCATCTCCACTCCCTGCCAGAACCTTCTCTTCTGAGGCAATGCAGCCAGGCCTAGCCACTGGGCCCCCCTCTGCCATCCTTCCTTCTCACATGTCCAGTTCCAAGCAGGGTGGAAATATGGGGACCTACCTTTCTCTGGTGTCTCTGTCCTCCTCACAGCCCTTCCTGGAGCTGCCTTCTTCCTCTTCTCTCACTCAGGTAAAAAGCACTCTCAAGAAAGGAACATACCTTGGGGTCATGGAAATGTTCTGTCTCGATTGTATCCATGTCAACATACTGGTAATGATATTATTGTATACAGCTTCACTAGATAACACTTGGGGGAATTGGGAATATGGGGCTTCTGTATTCTTTCTTTTCTATTTTTTTTAAGTTTATTTATTTCTTCTATGAGCAAGAGAGATAGAGAAAAAGAGAGACAGAGAGATAGCACCCACAATAGGGCCTTGATGGCATGATCTGCCTCCAGCCCCAGCCAGGCCAGAGCATAGCTACAGGTGTGCCTTACCTCAGGCAGGTGACCGGACACAAACTGGACCCTTCCCAGGTGAGTCAGCCTCATGGAGTGTCACTCACTGTCAGAACCCTAATTCTGTATTATCTCTTAAAACTGCATACAAATTTACAGGAAACCAAAGGTTAAAAGGGTTCATGTTGGGGGCCCGCAGGTTGCATACTGGTCAGAGCACTGGACTTTCACATGGCTGACCACGATTTGAGTCTTGAATCCAGTAGTTTGAAAATCATGCCAGGCACATGTGCATGCTCAAAATCTCAAGAGGAAAAGAGAGAAGAAGGGATTGGCATGGCCCTCCTCCCTGGGTGGGGCATCATTTCTCACTTTCCCTCTTTCTGAATCTCTCTGTCTCTCCCCTTTCTGGCAAGCCCATGAGCCCTATAACAAAAACCAATTTTTTTTTTAAAGATAGTATTGTCATTATTAAGGCCCTTCCTGTTCTTATCTCTGGTCTTCCCTCTCCTCCTTTAGGTATATACGTTTCCAAAAGCACAGTAAGTCCCCTAAGGTAACTGAGAGTCCCCCACCATAGATGCCCTTAGGGCAGTTCCAAGTGTTGGGCAGCTCCAGACACAATATCCTTTCAGTTTCAGTCCAAGGGGCCTTTCCTGGCTCAGCCTTGCTCCTGAACCATAGCTAAGAGAATCGAGTGACCCCACTATATAGACAGGGAGACTGAGACTGCAGGGAAAGGAGTGGCCTGCCTATGGCCACATGTGCAGTGTGTACATGGCAGGGCCAACGCGTTTGTGAACTGGTTAACTTTGATGACAACACACCATCTCTCACAGAGCAAGTCCTTTTTATTTTTTGGAGAGGATTTTTTTCGCTATAGGGCGCGTGCGCTCACCAGACAGACAGAGAGAGACATAGAGACAGAAAGCGAGAAATCACCCCCCAGGGGGGATGGTCACACCGCAATCCCTTCTCCATTCTTCTCTTGGGATCCTGGGCACGCACGCACATGCACCCAGCGTGAGTTTTAAGCCACCGGGTCCGGGATGCAAACCGTGGTCGACTACGTGGGAGTCCAGCGACATAGCCATTACGCTAACTGCTGGTTCCCTCACAGAGCAAGTCCTCTAATCATTCCTTTATCTGGCCCGCCTGCCTGCTTTCCCTCCTTCCCACCTTTCTTCTTTCATTCCTCTTTCCTTCCTATCTGCACTACTTCTTTCCCCACCCTCTTGACAACTTACTCAGAGGGTAGAGATCATAGTTGTCTAGTTCTGTGAAACAAACCACCACAAAAACAGAGTGGTTCTAACCAACAATGGCCATCTATTTTGCTCATGGATCTGCTAGGTAAGGCCTAGCAGGGAAGACTTCTTCCTGTTCCCTACAGCACCAGCTAAAACAGTTCAACTAGAAGCTAGAGGACCCTCCTAAGACAGCTCACTCATATGACTGGCAAGTTAGTGCTTTGGATGGTTGGACCCTCAGTTGCTCTTTGTAGTACAAGTGGGCCCCTCCTCAGGCTACTTGGACTTCCTCACAGCATGGTGGCTGAGTTTCAGGACCAAGTATCCCAATAGACAGGGATGGAAGCTGCTAATTTCTAGAGGTCTAGGCACAGCACGACTTATGCCATATGAGGGCACTTCAAAAGAGTATGTGGGAGAAATAAAATTAAAGTATGAGTTTATTTCTGTACCAAAAAAAAAAACATGCATAGTTTTCTTATAATATGCATTTTCAATGAGCTTTGGGGAAAACCTCTCATATTTTAGAGTCAAAAACTTTCAGGGCCAGACTCAAGGGTAGATACATCTCACAACAATATGACTATCAAGACATCTTGGTTTTGAAACCACCACAGCATATAGAATCAAGAAACAAAAATCGATTTTATTTCTATCTACCAGCAAGAAAAAAAAATCCATTTTATTTCTATCTACCAGCAATGAACAATCTGAAAATAAAATTTAAAAAAAAATTCAAGTTGCTGGACTCTCACATGGCCAATCGCAGTTTGAGTTCTGAACCTGGTGGCTTGAAAATCATTCCTGGTGTGTGTGCATGCGTACCCAAGATCCCAGGAAGAGAATAGAGGAGAAGGGAGTGTGGAGTGGCCATTCCTCCTAGGGGCTGATTTCTCACGATCCCTCTCACTGCCTCTGTTTCTGTCTGTCTCTCTCTCTCCAGCGAAGATACGCGGCCTGTGGCAAAAACCTCTAAAAAAAAAAGAAAAAAATTCAGAGCCAGCCTCATAGCCTAGATTCCACATGGCCAAATTTGGGTTGAATCCTGACCCGACTACCTCAAAAAACATGCCCAGTGTATGTATGCTCAAAATCCCAAGAGGATGGATAAGTGAGCAAAAGGGATTGCAACATGACCGTGCCCTTTCTCCTTCTCTCTCTGTCTCTGTTTCTCTCTCTTTGGCAAGCACACATGTCCTCTAGCAATTAAAAAAGAAAAAAGGAAAAAGAATTCACAAAATCATCAAAAAGAGTAATGTGTTTATTGACAGAAATAAATTTAACAAATAAATAAGAGTTGTACACAGAAAACTATAAAATATTATTAAAAGAAATGAAAGAAGACCTAAATAACTGCAGATACAAGTAAATGTTCATGAACTGAAAGATTCAATACTGTTAGGATGCCGGTTTTCCCAAATTGTCATCAACATTCCTATCAAATCTGTTTCACAATCTCAACAGGCTTTTTTTGTAGAAATTGGCAAACCAATCCCCAAATTTACATGGAAATAAAAACAACATAGAATAGCCAAAACAATTTTGAAAAGGAGGAACAAAGCTGAAGGACCTACACTACTAGATTTCGAATTTTACTGTAAAACTATAGTAATCAAAATCATGTTGTGTTAGTATAAAGATAGATGTATAAACCAATGCAACAGAATAAACAACTCAGAAATAAACTCACACACATGATCAATTGATTTTCAGCCAAGTGCCAAGATAATTCAAAGTGGAAAGGTTTGTCATTTTTAACAAATAGTACAGGAGCAATTGGATATCTGCATGGAAAAGAAGAGCTTAGATTCTTACCTGAGATTCTTACCTCACACTATACACAAACTTAAAATGAATTGTAGATCTAAATATAAAAACTACAACTATAGAGACCAGCAGTTAGCATAATGGCTATGTCGCTGGACTCCTATGTAGTCGACCATGGTTTGCGCCCTGGACCCAGTGGCTTGAGACTCACACCGGGCGCGTGTGCGTGCATGCCCAAGATACCGAGAGGAGAATGGAGAAGGGATTGAGGCATGGCCGTCCCCCCCGGGGGGGAGTGATTTCTTGCTTTCTGTCTCTCTGTCTCTCTCTGTCTGGCGAGCGCACATGCCCTATCGCAAAAACCTCTCAAAAAAAAAAAATTACACCTATATAACATCTAGAAGAAAACATATGAGAAAAAGTTTGCGACCTTGGGTTAAGCAAAGATTTTCTAGATATGACACCAAAACATAAGCTGTAATAGAAAAAAATATTGATAAGTTGAACTCCATCTAAATTTAATACTTAATAGTCTTCAAAAGACAATTAAGAAAATGAAAAGGCACACCACAGACTGGGAGAAAATGCTTGCAAATTATATTATCTAATAAAGGACTTGTATTAAGAATATGAAAGGGACCAGCAGTTAGCGTAATGGCTATGTCGCTGGACTCCCACATAGTGGACCACAGTTCACGTCCCGGACCCGGTGGCTTAAACTCACGCCAGGCGTGTGTGCATGCGTGCCCACGATCCCGAGAGGAGAATGGAGGAGAAGGGATTGCGGCATGGCCATCCCCCCGGGGGGTGATTTCTCGCTTTCTATCTGTCTCTCTCTGTCTGGAGAGCGCACGCGACCTATAGCGAAAACCTCTCCAAAAAAAAAAGAATATGTAAAGAATTTTTACAACTCAGTGATAAAACCAACAACTCAAGTAAAAGATAATGACTTGAAGAAGCACTGACCCAAAGATACACGAATGACAAATAATCAGCCTCTGAGAAGAAGTTCAACGTTAATCTTTAGGGAAATGCAAATTAAAACCCGCAATGGGACACCCCTAAGTGACCAGCAAAAGGGCTCTAATAAAAAAGATAGAGAATAATAAGTGTCGGAGAAGAAGAGGAAAAACAGAAACCTCTATACATTATCGGTAAAAATATAAGATGACACAGCCTCTTCGTTAAACAGTTTTGCAGTTTGATATATATATATGTGTATATATATATGTGTGTGTGTGTGTGTGTGTGTGTGTGTGTGTGTGTGTGTATATGTGTGTGTGTGTGTGTGTGTGTGTATATATATATATATATATATATATATAGTTAACCATACACTTACTGTTTAACTCCAGGGTATCTACCCAAAAGGGGGGGAAAAAAAAACACATCTCACGGAGACTTCCATGCAAATATTCTCATAGCACTATTTGAAATTGCCAAAACCTGGAAGCAACCCAAAGGCCCATCACTGGGTAAATAAAATGTGTAGAATTAGGATATTGCTCGGCCATAAAAAGGAATGAAGTAGTGACGGGGAGACAGCAGGGAGGTGCCTAGAAAGCACTATGCTAAGAAGCCAGGCACAAAAGATTGTTTACTGCAGGATTTCATCTACACAAAATTCCTAGAAAAGGCAAAACGAGAGAGTCAGAAAACGAATCAGTAACTTTCCCGAGGTGGGGGATGGGAGTGGGACTGATTGCCAACAGCATGAAGGAATTTGGGGAGTGTCGGAAATGTTCTAAAACCGGATTGTGGTGATGCTGCACACTGCAGAATTATGCTAAAGTAGAGAACTATGCAGTGACAATAAATGACTTTTATAGTGTAAGTTATATACCAATAGAGTTGTTTTGCTTTTTCTGTTAATTGCCAGAGGACACATGCACTCGGCAGAGAGAGAAAGAGGGCGAAAGCACCCCCTCACACACACTGGGGTATGGTCATGCCACAATCACTTCTGTGCCATTTCTCTATCCTGTCAGGGTTTTGGACACGCACACACATGCCTGGCATGTTTATCAACCCATCCATCCGGGATTCAAACTATAGCTGGCCATGTGACATCCAGGTTCTTTAACCACTAGGCTATGGAGCCAGCCCAATAAAGCTCTTTTTTCTAAAAATGCCACAGCCAGGTGCAAGCACATGGAAGGGATGGGGCAGACCCCAAGGGGTAGGGTCAGAGTGGAAAGGCAGCGTGCCGGGCCTAGATTTCCAGGAGCAGTCAGACCTCCAGGTCACAAACACTAGCCCAGAAAGTTCCTTCATCAGGCCCTGGCCCTAAATCCACCAGAGCCCCAGGACTATGATTAATTCAGAGACCTCTTTACCAGGTTCCCTGTGAGCTCCTCATTCACTCATTCACTCTGGGGTATCTGCTGGGCCTGGACTGGCCTCATACGCTGCCCTATGGCCTTTAGCACCCATGCTGTGTGGCCCAGGCTCCTGCCCTTCAGGGAATCCTGAGGAAGTGGTGGGCCACCAGCCAAGTGATTTCGCCTCCCTAGGCCTAGTATCTGGGTCTGCCTGTGCAGGAACACTGGCTGCCCTGCCTCTCACCTGTGAGGAGAGGTAGGATCAGGTGGGAGACTGGGGAAGATGGTGTTTGAAGAACTAGCAGGTAATAGATCAAAATGGGGGGGGGGGATTAAATAATGGAGCCACAGGACATCCTGGGCCACAAGAGAGACTTCTAAACCCAGGTCCAGCCCAAATTCTGTCCCCAAACTTCCAGCTCTCGGAATTATCTATGGAGGAGAAACGACATGGAGTCCCCCATCCAACATCAGTCTCATTCAGGATCTCCTGTTGCACAGCCCAGGAGGGTCCGTGGCCTGTTGGGCTTGCACCCCTCCAGCACCAGGGGCCTCCCCTTTTCCTAGGCAGCCATAGCCTGTCTGAACAGCTCTAAACCTTCAAAAAGCTCTTCCCGCCCTCGAGAAGGATAGGACGCCTCTCCCTGACAGGATAGGACCTCCTCCTACAGCCTGGGATGAGGAGCCCTGAGGGGTGTCTGATTCCCCAGCCCCCAGCAAGGTCTGAAGATTCAGACTCCAGGTATGGGCCAGGTGTTGGGATGTGTGTTTGAAGAAGTCAGTCCAGATATGCTCAGTGCACAGCAACAGAGAAGCAAGGACTCAATGGGCCTCCTCGTGTCATCCCCAGACAGCAGCCTAGGCGGCACCAGGGGACTGGGAGGGATGCAGATGGTGGTCTGGCCCAGCCCCACTGTGTGGAAATACCCCCGGGACCCACAATCACTGTTTCAACCAGCCTTCCAGGTGATCCTGACGCCTGCTCAAGTCTGAGAGCCAAAGCCCAATTCAAAAAACAGTTTTAACCTGAGACGTGTGTGTCACCCACTTGGCCTCTCCATCCCTACTACAGCTGCCCTTAGTTTGAAAACCACCAACTGAGATGCTTTACGGATCATTTCCGTTTCCTCATAAGAAAAAGCAGCAGTTGATTAAGCAAAAACCCCCGACCTGAAGCTCTGCCTCCGTGAGAGAGGTGAAGGCAGGCGATGGCAGCCTGTCAGTCCCTGGTGTGACAGACAAGCACAGTGCCAAGACATCAAGGTGGGCCAGGCGGGCCCTGCGTTTGCCCCTACACCTGTCAGGCCCTGCTCCCTTAGCAGAGGTGCCCAGGGCCAGGCCAGCGAGGCGGGGGCGGGGGTGGCCATTGTCTCCTTCCTGTCTCCAGCAGGCACAGAAGCCCCGAGGAATGACACCAGCCCCTGACAGCCTCCAAGGAGCCTTTTGTCTTGCAGCCATGGCCAATGCCCATAATTGATATGGATGGTGGAGCTGCCACCCTCACCCTGGCTGGCAATTAGTGCTCACATCGCTGGCTGTCAGGAGCTCCTGACACTCGGCAGGGGGTAGGGGAGAGCAAAGACTTGTCAGGTCGCTGGGCCCACATGGCTCACGGTTCATTATGCCAGGGGCACACGCATCCTGTCCCCCTTTGATCTCTCTGGGGAGGGGAGGGCAGGTGAGTCGCCTTGTCACGTCTGCTCTCTTTTCAAGAAGGTGGACAAGAGCTGCTGGTGACAGCTTCTCTGTCCCTTTCCCCTCTGTAGTCCCTGAGTCTTGCGCACAGTGACCAATGGGAAAGGCTGTGGTGGGGCCCACGTGGAGCCAGAGAGAAAAGTAGCAGTGGGGGGGCGGCTGGCCTAGAAGACTTTGGCTTGGGCCCCACCCAGCCTGGGGAGTGGGACAACCATTCCTGTGTGGCCTTGGGCAAGGCCCTTGTCAGAAAACTGAGCAGGTGGGCCAGATCCATATTTTCCAAACTAGGGGGTCACAGCCCATTAGTGGATCATAAAAGTGGGAGCTCAAGACAGCCTTTCAAAGACTAAGAATAGAGTGAGATACAATGGAATGGACTGGAATGGAAAGAAAGGGAACAGAACAGAATGAATTATCACACACCTCATATGCGTTAAAGTTAAGTTTCCTGAAAGTCTCGTCCCAGCTCTGCATATGGCATGTGCACTCACGCCAGCGTTGTTCTCACTGCAAGTAAAGTTTCAAAGCTGCCCGTGGGATGACCCCTAGTTTCGAGGAGGGGGCTGAACACTTCATCCATTCCGGTTTGCCTGGACCCTCCATTCATGAGAGACTAGAAGCAGTGAGGAAAGGAGAAAGCCCAGCTAGCTTCGGGGAGCTTCTAGTCTCCCTGGGATAAGGGCGAATGGACAAGTAAGGAGACCACGTGTGGCACAGGGACCCCAGGGTCTCTCTAAGCCCTCCTCTATGAGTTTTTCAGTCTGGACTGTGATGAGAGAGGTGCCAGTCTTCATTGGCTACTTACTGCCTGCCAGCCTCTCCGCCAGTCTTTGCCGGACGAGAAGCACCACAGAGGCTCTTTCCTGGTTCTCTGCACGAGAAGAGAAGTACGCCAAGGAAATGCTCTGCTGGGACATGTGCGACGCAGGCCGTGTGCCAGAACTTCACAACGCACTCGGTCAGAATCACGCCACCCGACACCCTCTACACCACGAAACATGCCAACCCTGTGCGGTGAGGACGGCAGGAACTTCTACCAACGTGGGCCACGTTCGAGAATGACCATTCCCTGCCATCCCCCTGCACTTCAGCTTAGGCAGCTCTCTCTCGAACGTGTCATCTTGTGTGTTCCTCCCTATGAGCTCAGCATCCCTATCTCCAGACGATAGCCACGGAGATGGGAGCTCCGAGAAGTACAGTAGCTTGCCCAGGATCACACAGCCAGCGAGCAGTCCAGCTGGGAGGCCACCCAACCCGCACGAGCCACTGATCTGCCCTCTTGCCCTCACCCCATCCACCGAGCATGCCACACGACCTGGCCTGTGTCACCGCTCCTCTTTCAGGCAAGTGCAGCTATTTTGGAAAATCCCTATTGAGCTAAGTCAAGTTCAATGGGGTCCAATAAAGACTCTAATTTTTCTAGTTGCTATTAAACCATATTTTATTTAAAAGCCCAAAGTCCCACAAATCACCACTAAAGCAGCCTGCCCCACGCTGGCGAGGCCTGTGTGTACCAGCCTCCCTCCTCTGGAATAAGGAGAGGGCCCCGCCCCTCCGGCCCTCCCCCTGCTAGACACAGTGAGGATATACTGGGGCTTAGGACTATTATATTGTATCTGTCTTAAAAGCCAGCCCCTCTCTGCAGACACAGACACTCCCCAGCTCACATTTATCAGTTTTATTCCTTTAATGATTCAAACTTGTGCTGTGATGTGCTACTCGGAACGGAGGATTTTATGGATTTAACAGTTTTATTAATTTAAGAGGTTTCCACTGCGTGCCAGAATGGCTCAGTGTGACAAAGAAGGTATCATAAATGAATTGATTTGTCACGTATCAGAATGCGATCCAGCAGTGATTTCATTATTGGAGTTATTTTCCTCCAATTATCTGCAAACTTAAAATGCTAAAGAGCACCCCCTTCCACCCCCACCCCAACGGCAGTCAGCCTGGATCATTTGAGCAGGAAATAAATGCAAATCGATGGCCCAAATTTGCTGCCATGTGTGGAGGCTGCCCGTGCCCCCCTCCTCCCCACAGCATCACCACTCCAAGGAAACAAAGCCGTGGACCACAGGGTGTCTGTGTGAGGCCCATGGGCAGGGGCCATCTGCAGCCCCAGGCCTACAGAGAGGGCTGTGTACAGGGGACTGGCTCCCGTCCTCAGTGGGGTCCTAGGTCTGGCTGAGCCTTGACATCTCTTTCCCAAGTCCAGTCCACAGATGGCTAGGAGGACGGTGTCTGGCCCAGCCTCTCCTGGCTGGCCAGGTGTTTGGACGTGGGTAGGGCGGATGGTGAAATGAACACTGGACGAAAAGCCTGATCAGGCAGCATTCTAGCTGTGTTGCCATCCTTGCCTCATTCTGTGGCCTGGGCAGGCCCAGCCCTACTAACCCTTCCACAGTATCCTGAATATGGCTGAGGCTCTCACTCCCGGCTGCCATCTGCTCTTTCTTCTCAGCTTCGAGGCACCCTAGTTCGTCCCCTTGGTCTTCTCCCCCTCAGCCCAGCTGCCACTTATTCTCCATCTTTTCTTCTACCACAGGCCCCCCGATTCTCTAGCCTCGAACCCTTCTCCAGCTGACATTACTCCGGCCTGTGGAGACCTCTGCCTGCCCCAGGGCCTTCTCCTCCCAGGCCTCACTTTCCTCTGCAAGAAGAGGGTGAGAATGAACTCTAAGTTCCTGACCAGGACTAACTCCCCTGAGTCTGGGAGATTCCTGAGACCCTCACCTGCTGTTTGTTCACTCAGCAAACAACTACAGTTGTCACAGGCAGAAAGTACCGAATCAGACACCACCTGACTTCACAGAGCCACTCGAGCAGACAGGGAGCTATGATGTGGGACTCGGAGCCAAAGGGACCAGTGGCCTCACAGCTCACTCAGGCCCTGTAAGAATTCAGAGAGGGGCTGTGTCAGCGGTCCTCAAGCCTTTTAGAACCAGGGACCGTTTTGTGGAAGACAATGTTTCCACAGACAGGAGTGGAGGGTAGTTAATAAGATTGTGCAACCTTGATCCCTCACGTGCCAGGTCCCAATAGAGAGAACCTAATGCCAACGGGGATCTTCCCAGCCACGGCGCGTGGGCAATAATGCCAGTGATGGGGAGCAGTTGAAAATGCAGACAAAGCTTCGCTCACCCACCACTCACCTCCGCTGTGTGGCCCGGCCTGGGTCCTAATAGGTCATAGACCACTACCAGTCCTTGGCCCAGGGTTTGGGGATCCCTGCTCTATGTTGCCTGCCCACCTTTGCCTCTCTCTCATCCACACAGGCCCATCAGGGAGTGCCACGAGGCCTGAACGATTGAACTTTAAGAGACGGAGCGGGGAGCTGGGGGTAACAGCCACATCCCCACAGGCAAACCATCTCCCGCCTGCTTCCCTGGCATTCCAGTCCACCTCGTCCTAGGAGGAAGGGAGAGGGGCAACACTGCCCACCACACGCCGACTGAGGGCCCTTCTCACATCTCCTGATGAGCTGTCACAGGTGCAGGGGGAAGGCCTAGAAAGACGACGTGACCTACCTGGGACAGGTCCTGTGGGACCCCGAAGTCCTTCCAAAGAGGCTGACTCTGCCACTCCATGCCGCCCACTTAGCTCACGCACCCCTGTTAGCATTCTTCTTCAATCACAGGCCGCAGGAGAAGCAGAGAGTGAGGCCACAGAGGGCGCAGATAGCAGCACCTCCTCCGTCTCTCAGCACTGTCTGCCTCTTTCCTTCAGCTGAGGCTGTGCCCCAGCCTCCTGAGGTGTCATGAGGGAATGAAAGTCCTTAGTGGGCTGTGAAGGGCTGTGTCTGTAGGAGCTGGGGAGACTCAGGGGCTGCACTGGCCCCTGCAGCCAGAGCACTCTGAGGGGTCATCCAAGTTTCCCCCGGGAGTGCATTCACTCCCCTCCTGCCCACTGAGTCCTGAAGAGCAGGCCGTGCTGAGTTCTCCCACACCCTTAGCAGGGTGCCAGGGAATCCCCATGTCGGTTTGTTTGTTGGGGAAGCCGTGAACCTCACAGCTTCAGTGTCTCCCCAGAGCCAAGAGGAAATCAGACAGTGACAGGTTGGGAGCGTAGGGACATGATGTGGGCTTTCCCAAAATGTCATCACCAAGCTAACAGCCCAGGGGGAGAGAAATAGAGACCCCAGAGCAGGTGTAGCTGCCCCAACCCAAGGGAACAAGGGTCCTCAAAGCTAGCCCGGGGACCCAAGAGCTGGCTAAGGACCGGCCAGCTCTCTACTAGGCCTACAGAGAGGGCCTGAATGGACCACCATGCTTGCCTAGGAAGCAGCTGGAAGATGTCAGTCTGCCCCTAGGTGGAAGGAGCTGAGGCCTGGAGCAGAGAATAGAGTTACTCAGGCCACAGGCAATGCTAGAGCATTGCTGGTCTTCCAGATCCTGAGTCCAGGCTCCAGAATCCTGGAGTCTTGAGGCTCAGAAGCCATCCGCCACCTCTGCAGTGTCCCTCTTCCCTTACCAGAGCCCTTCTGGAGAGACCAGCTGCCAGGGTCTCAAATGGCAGGGAGCTGCCCCTTCACAAGCAGCCCATTCCCTTTTTCTCCAACTTGATTAAAAAGTTTCTTACACACATACATACTCATGGGAGCCCCCTTATCGCTACACACACAGGTGTGCACAGCCCAGTGAGCTTGCACAGCACACACATAAATGCCGTACTCCCATTCTGGAGCGCCCGAGACACCGTCAGGCGTGGGCAGTGCCTGACAGATGAGCTGACACGGCCGAAACACGGGGGAAATGACTGCCTTCAAGGTGAAGCGGGATTTCTCCCGCCTATCTCAAGTACTTCATTACCTTCCTGACCTCCGATGGCTAATAAAGGTGTCTAATTCGTGTGGTACTAAAATAGCTTTCTAATGTGCACCAGGACTATCTCCCCGAGTTAACGCTATGACAATGATGAGGGTCTCCATTAGCTAATATCTGCACGTGAAATTCTAATTTCCCAGTGCGAGCTAATGTCTCTGAAAGTCCCTCTTTGGGGTGCCTGACTTCCCAGACGGAGGCTGAGAACAGATGGAAAGGCACTAAGCCTTGTCACTAGGCCACCACAGATGGACAGCTGCCGACCAGTCACTCCAGATCGCAACTGACCAAGGACCAGCGTGACTCTTCTCTCCATGCGTGGCACTTGGAAGCGGTCCCTTCACGCACAGGCCCTGAGGTGGCCAGGTGGTTTGCCATCATCCCTGTTCCATTCGACGTTTGCATGAACAAGAGGTGAGCTGAAAGGGGATATGATGTGGTCGACCTCCACCTTGCCTCCCTGGATGGCAGCACCGGTCTCTGGTTCCTGC
>NW_006159929.1:2865133-2866489 GCF_000334495.1 Tupaia belangeri chinensis
CTGAGACAGCTCACTGCATCTGGTTTACTGTGTGGAGGTGTTGCTCAGCCTCAGGCCAGAGCACTCGCTCTGCACCAACCACACACCTACAGCACCCCAGGGCACTGCCTGAAGCAAACCAGGCCAGCAGGAGCCTTCAGGTGACTTACTTCCATCTTCTCCCTGACCTCTACCCTGATCATTCTCCCTTCCTACTTGCTTCCTTCCTTCTTGCTTCTTCAGGCCTAGGCCCAGAAGTCGCCTCCTCCAGAAAGCCTTCCCTGTTCATGGTGCTCCTGCTGTGTTCAGTGTAGCCCCTGAACTGCCCTGGTAGAGTACCTTCTAGGTGGAGCTTTTCAGTCTGCCTTCCTGCCAGGCCATAGGTATGTAAGAGCTGGGACAGCGCCTTCTCATCTCCAGCACCTGTGACAACAGCTAGCACAGCTCACCAAACGCCTGTGTCACTTTACCTCTATTATCCTGTTTACCCTTCTAACTTGCTTCGGAGACGGGATTATTACTAAGAATCCCATTTCACAGGGGGGAGACTGAGGTCCCCAAAAAAGAAACAGCTGCTCAGTATCCTGTGTTTGGAACACCTGGCAGCTTAGGGGCCGCAATGGAGGCATCTTCATCAGTCCCAAGTTCAGCTCTTTCCGGGGGTCCCTAGTACCCCCTGAGATGAGGCAGTGATGGGGCACGCTGCCAAGTAGAGGAATTGGCTTGGCTCCTCTTGTGCTGTTGTGTTGACTCATTCTGATTTTCTGAATAAATGTTGAGGTGTCCCAGCTCCCTGGACTTAGCATGTCCCTTGCCCAACCCTGCCCTTGCAGCTGAAGGGTACAACTAGATGGTGTTAAAAACACAATATGGGGGAGCCAACAGGTGGTGTAGTGGTTAAAGCACTGGACCCCCATATGACCAACCACAGTTCGAATCCTGGAACTGGTGGTTTGAAAATCATGCCAGACATGTGTGCACATGTACCTAAAATCCTGGAAGAGTGGAGAACAGATTGCTGCTTGGCCTGGGGGAGATTTCTCGCTTTCCCCCTCTCTAGCTTTCTCTGCCTATCTCTGGTGAGTGTGCGTACACTATGGCAAAAACCTGGGGGGGGGGAACAAAGAAAGGAAAGCCATAATGGGCTCCCTCTTTCTCCCTCAATCATGAGCCCATTGGGGGATCCCAAGGGCCTTTAAGGGAGAAACTCAAGGTCCCTCCTCTGCCCTGTACGATGTGCTCTTTCTCCCCATAAGCCAGCCCTCTGCCAGCCATTTTGCCTCAGTCAATACCTGTGCATTCCCAAACATGCACTGTCACTCGTGCGCGTGAGGCCCCCGAGCTCAGGGTCTTCCTCTTGGGGCATTCGTGAGGCTT
>NW_006159929.1:2866502-2889364 GCF_000334495.1 Tupaia belangeri chinensis
CCTGAGGCTTCTTATCTGGGCTAGGCAAATCCAGTGCCGTGTACCCCCTTCCTGTGTGCATAACTGCCTGCCCTTTCACCCTCTGTGGTATTTCCCAGAATGTCCGAACTCGAACTGCACCACCGGAAACAAAGCCCCACAGCTCAGCTTCCTCTCGGAAATCCCACAGGCACTGGGGACCCAGAGCATGGGGGGTACCTCCAGGAAGGTCCTCGGCTACTGTTGTCCCATGGTGCCTTTTGTGTATGATACATGACATGAACTCTCAGTCATCCTTCAGCCTTGTCGTCAGTTCCTTCAGGAAGCCTTCTGTGATTACCACCACCGCCATGGTCGGAGGAGTTTTCTAGTAAAAAACACACTTGAGAATCATGAAAGCACTGAGGAACTGTTAGCTAAGAAGGAGGGTCACCTCCACTGTGGCCTAGGAGGACCCCTAGGCCAGAAAGAAGGGTGAAGGGGTAGAGAAGCAGCAGCTAGGAGGCCATTTCAGTGTCCCCAGCAGGCAGGAGGTGGTGACCGCCAGCATCGGGGTGGGGGCAGTAGGCTGAGGAAGACGCAGGGCAGAACCTAGAAGGATGTCAGGTGTGTCGGAAGCAGGACTTCCAGTGCCTCATGACAGGAGGAGAACTCACGCAGGAAGAGCCCACAGGGACCCCCAGGATCTTGTCTGTGGGATGGGTAGGGGGTGGGGGGCCACAGGGGGAGGCAAGAATCCCCTGCTGAGGCTATGAAGACAGCAGTAAGCAGTGCAGTCCTGCTCAAACAGTGTTCTTGCAACATTTTGTTGAAGATTTTCCCTGTGTGCAAGGAATTGACCAAGAATTCTCAGGGCAGCTTCAAGAGCCCCTGGACTCTCTGATGACCCCAAATCCTGCCTGACCCTAGTCAAGGCTTCTCTCCTCCTCCTCCAGGAAGAGGCTGGCCTCCCACCCCCCAGGGGCCTCTTCCTCCTGCTCCTGGTCAGACCCCCCTGTGAGTGCAGAGCTTCAGAGCTTCCTAAATCGGGCACTTCCTAAATCCTTTTTCACCCTGTGGCTCCTCTCAGCTGCACAGTGTTCTTGTGCAGGGTGGCACAGCGGCTAAGAGCAGGGCTCCAGGGCCAGCCCCTTGGGCTCAAATTGGCTTGGTGTAATGCTAGCTGATGCCACAAGGGATCTGCTTAACCTCTCTGTGGCTCAGTGTCCTCATCTTGAGAAGGGGATGGTAACACTACCTACCCCCGCCCCGGAAGGTTTGAGGCTAAAATGAGCAGCTAAAGGGCTCTCAGAATCGCTTAGCCCAGTTCTCAGCCAGTAGCCCGTGCTCAGTAGACGGTGGTGAGGACTGCTTTCTTCCTGTGATGCCTGGGGCAGGGAAGGGGGCAAATGGCTGAGTCCGGCCCACGTTCCAAGGGAAGAGGGACCAGATGGTGGTGCAATGGCAAAACAGTAAAATGTGATGCTCTGTGAGTCACAGGATGGGTCCCTCTTCGCATGCAGAGATGTCCCTGAGTACAGCAGTCAGGCACCCATGATCCTAGGCTGGCCTTAGCCAGGGCAGAGCATGGCTTCAAGATTCTGTTGGGACTGCTCTCTCTGTCTCTCTGTGCATCTTTCTCAGTCTCTTTTTCTTTCTCTCTCTTGCTTTGAAACAAATAAGTAACCTGAAATATATTACATATATTTATATAAAAAATAATATATTTTATATATTTATATTATCTAATGTATTTATATAATTGTATCACTGTAAATTATAATTTGATAATTTACAATGATATAATTATATAATAACAAATTATATATCCTAATATAGTATTAGATTATGTAATACATATAAATATAATATATAGATATATACCGGGCATATTTTAACAACTTTACATTTGGCACCTGCACATGATGAAAAGCAAGCTAATTGTCATTAGCTCTGGTGGCAGCTGCGAGTTGAGTGTGAACTGGCCTAACCCCTAAGTCCATGTTTTAAAGCAGCATCTCATACTTATCCTAATATAGTATTAGATTATGTAATACATATAAATATAATATATAGATATATACCGGGCATATTTTAACAACTTTACATTTGGCACCTGCACATGATGAAAAGCAAGCTAATTGTCATTAGCTCTGGTGGCAGCTGCGAGTTGAGTGTGAACTGGCCTAACCCCTAAGTCCATGTTTTAAAGCAGCATCTCATACTGGACCCTGGGCCATGGGTGGACATCACACATCTCTCTCTGAAAGCAGCAGCGAGGACTCTGTTCTTCCAGACCCTTGTGTGCCCATCTTGTGGGGAACAGTTCTGCCTCCTCCCAGGCCCGTGGGCTCAGCTCTGGCTGCCAGCCACCCCCTCTGTCTGCGCATGCCCAGCACTCCCACTCTGAGTCAAGAGGCGGCCTTGCCCGCCTGGCTGCCTGTTGACTGTGAAGAATGATACACTCCTCGTTCAAGGGTGCGCACTGGCCCTTAGCACAGGACTGCAGTGTCTGCAGCTCAGAGTGGCCCATCCAGCTTGCCCGCTCAGCACTCTGTGGAAGGCGAGGCTGCAGCAAGAGACAGAAATTGCACTTGACAAACTCTCCACGTGGCTGGGCAGCCAGAGAGGAGCAGGATGAAATCCGAGGGAGGGAAATCAGCCTGGCTTCCCGACGAGGTGCTGAATGGATGCAGCAAGCCCCAGGAGAGGGAATTTAAGAGGAAGAAAGTCAGTGGCCTTGCTAATAAAGGAGATTGATCACCTAGGGACCCATCATACCCACCAAGGTCAGCAGAGTGACTGTGATTGGTCCTGCTTCCTGGGGGTCAGGGTGCTCTCAATGACTTCAGTTCACCTAAGTTCAATTTAGCTAATAAGTGTGCTAGGCCGGAGGAGGGTGGTGAAGGTTTTCCAATTATGAGCACTGGAGTGGAGTAGAGGGCTTCAGGGACCAGAGAAAGCAGGGACCTTGTTCTTGCCCATGGTGTGTGCATATGGGGGGAATAAGCCTTGGCTTTGGATTGGATTGATTTGGGTGAAGTTGTTTCATGACTTCCTCATACAAGTTCTTTCCTGACTCTGTCCCCACCTGTAAAGGAGAATGTATTCTGATTTGAATGTATCCCCTCAAAATTCACATGTTTAAAGTTGGGTGTTACTGTGATAGCATTAAGAGGGTAGAAACTGAAGCAGACTGTGGTATTAAGTGGCAGGGCCTTTGGGAGGTAATTAGGCTATGGTAATCAGGATGGGGCATCCTTACTGAATTGAATACTAGCGGCTTTGTGAGAGAGGGAGAGACACCACAGTTGACCCATTCTCTTCTCTCACCAGTGAGTCCCTGCACTGCCTCGGGACTCTGTAGAGTCCCCACCAGCAAGAAGGCCTACCAGATGCAGCCCCCAAGCTTGGGTCTCCAGAACTATGATCTGAATAAACGTTTATTCTATAAACTACCCAGTCAGTGGGATTCAGTTGCAGCAACAGAAAAACGGCTGAAACAGAATGAACATCCCTTACACTTGCTGCAGGCTTGCTATGTGTCAGGTCCTTTGGTGCCTGCCTCATGGTGTTAACTCATTTCATCAAAGCAGTAATCCCAGGAAGTAGTGGCCATTATTCCGATCAGCTGTTTACTGATCAGGAAACTCAGGACCAGAAAATTCCATTTTCCCAGGTCTCATTGCAAGTTGCATTCCAGGATTCATGCAGGCACCTAGCTTATACCTAAACCCTTAACCACCCCATTTTGCTGTCTCTCATCAAGTCATGCACATCCACCACTCAAGATTTGTAAGGATTCAACAAGATGCACCGGTAACAGCAGACTAAGAGCATGGTCTATGTGCTGAAACATGACAAAAGCTGTTCACGGGTGAACTCATTTAATCCTCACACTACACCTGTGTGATAGGGACTAGCGTAATTGAAGGAACTGATGAACGAGGAGGTCGAGCCACTCGCCTACATCATTTGCCTAAGCTTATGTGCTTCAGAGGTGGGAGTGGAGCCCAGGAGGTCCTGCAAGTAACCCTATGCAAAGGAATAGGAAGTGACCAGCATATAGCACATCGTAGGGCTCAGGGAGGGGCGACGTCTGAGCTTTGCTACCTTGGGCAGCCCTTCTCTCTGTAAGAAAACTGAATGCAGTGAACACCAAGGCAGGCTCCCCCACATCCCCTGCAAGCCAGGCTCTGGGAGGGTTTATAGGTATGCCCCTTAACCCCAACCTGGGCCCCTGGCCCCTGGCCTGGGCAGAGTTAGGCAGATTCAGAAATGCCCCCTGTTTAGACAGATGGAGGAAAAGCTGGCAGAGGGGCTACCCCATTCTGGAATTCTTGGAAAAGGTAGGCTAATGGGCAGGAAGGTTGTGACCGGTAAAGCTGTGTCCTGCGAAAGGGAACGGGCACCCCAATGAGTAACCTGGCTCAGGGGAGGGCTGACAAGCATGAGGTGATGGGGCAGATGGGTGAAGGCAGCTGACTGATGAAACAGCTCTCAAGATCTCCTGCTCGGTGCCCAGCTAGGCCCTGGGCCACGGGGAGCCAGTGGTAGGCAGGAACTGTATGCCCTGGGTGCAGAAGCTTGGAAGAGAGGCAGGAAGGCCCCGCCAGCTCCCCGCTGCTCAGGCTCAGGCCAGTCCACGGGAGGGATCTTGGGCCTTATTCCTG
This sequence comes from Tupaia belangeri chinensis, assembly GCF_000334495.1. Lineage (NCBI taxonomy): Eukaryota > Metazoa > Chordata > Mammalia > Scandentia > Tupaiidae > Tupaia > Tupaia belangeri. Next base: position 2,871,134 of record NW_006159929.1, read on the forward strand.
AGCAGTGCCACTGCCTCCTGTAACTTTCACCCTCAGACCACCTGGGACCCCACCCCTTAAGCCATTACCCCAGATCATTAAGCTGGAAGTCTGTAATGATGACACTCCCTGGGCGACCGTTTATCTGGAAAGTCATAAAATCGCACCGTGGAGGGTAATTAACGATTAGAGATGTTTATCCCTCTGCCGGCTCTGGTCCGTGGGAGTCCATGGTGAGGACAGAGGCCAGCCTTTCCCCACAGGGTGCAGGGGGATGGCTGCTACTGCCTGGCTCTTGCTTCAGAGCCATGCCAACAGGGAATAGAGGTCAATTCTGCAGCCCTCACCAGGGGTTAAGCCACCTCCCCAACACACCAGCCCAGCTGGCTCCGGGCACCTGTGTGTTCCCAGTTCTGCACCTCTAAACATGCTGTGCCTCTCAGCGTACATGCTGCCCTCATCTTCATCCTGCCCATCCCTCAGGGAGCCCTCCCAGACCTCTGCCGTTCACCTGGACATGTGAGCAGCTCCCTGAGCACCCTGGGACTGCATTCTGATCTCTCAGCCAGCCTGGGAGCTGCCAGTGGATGCTGATCTGCTGGGCTCCCACCCTCCACCCTCCCACACCCTCCCCATCTAGCATTATGCATTGGGCAGGTCTTCAAAACTCCACATGATAGCAGAGGTTATAACTGCAAAGTCTCCCATCCCCAAACCTCTCCATAGCACTGTCGTGTGGGCCTTTCTGCAGAGCTCTGGGAGCCAGGCCCAGCTCCTCCTCAACAGGGCCAGACGAGGCTAAGGACCACTACCAAACAAGCTGGCAAATGCAGACCCTGACATGAAGTGAGGAACTTCCCTAGGCCCTGAGGGCATGTGGGGTAGGAGAACCAGGATGTTAACCAACGTCTTCTGACACCTGGGTCTGGCTCCTCAGGAAGTGCCATGGCCCACATGAGATCACCTGGAGAAAATGAGCAGCAACCTGGGTCCCTAGGGTGTCGACTGGCCCTGCCACCAGCTCCCTAGGTGACCCCAGGCATGTCCCCTGACCTCTTAGGCATCTGAGTAGAGTGATGAGCAGAGTATGGATCCTCCAGCGCAGCCAGGCCGAATAGTCCATCCAACTTAAAACCAGGAAGGCTCAGGGACAGGCAAGGCCCGCCATGCCTCCTTGGACACAGGTGCCAACACACGTGCTTTCCCTTCTCACCCAGCCTGCTCCCTGCAGGCTGTGGCTGCCTGTGGCACCCTCAGGGAGGTGAGGCCCGGGCCACCTGGCCAGACCCTGGCCCCCTTCACAGTGGCGGTACCCACCCAGGCGCAGGCTTCTGCAGACAGAGCTGACTCCTGGGGCAGTAGCCAGTTTGGCTCTTGAGGGTCCTTATTCCCATCAACCACCCACCATAGAGCCACCCCCATGGACCTGGGAGCCACAGAGGCCCATGTGTTAGGCCCGGCTTAGGGGCTTGCCCAAGCCACTCTGTGGGGATGAAAAGGGCCCAATGCCTAGGAAAGCTATCAACGAACATCTTGGAGACAGAGAGCCCATCACAGAAGAAAAGATAAGGCTTTCAGAAGCAAAGAAGACAAGTGTCTTAAACCTGTGCATATGTGCATACATGTGTGAGCACATGTATGAGTTTGCACATGTATTTTTTTTTTTTTGGAGAGGTTTTCGCTATAGGGCGCATGCGCTCGCCAGACAGACAGAGAGAGACAGAGAGACAGAAAACAAGAAATCACCCCCCAGGGGGTATGGTCACTCCGCAATCCCTTCTCCTCCATTCTCCTCTCGGGATCTTGGGCACGCACGCACACGTGCCCAGCGTGAGTTTTAAGCCACCGAGTCCGGGACACGAACCGCGGTCAACTACGTGGGAGTCCAGCAACATAGCCATTACGCTAACTGCTGGTTCCCCACATGTGTTTTCTAAGCTCGGAGATGGACGTGTAAGGATCCCTCCCTCCTTTGCTTTTCAGAGGTGGAATGATGGAGGCGCATGCCTGTTGACATTTGCTTTATATGACTACGTTCCTCACAGGTCGCAGTGAGTGTGCATTCCTTTGGAAATTAAATCAATTGTTTTAATAATAATATTAAGAAAAAGAGTTCAGAAGAGAAAACTGCTCACCTTTGCTTAACCCAGCATTTCCCAAACTTATCTGATGCCGGCTTGCTGCTCTGTGTCTTGCCTGGAAGCATCCCCTGGCCCTGGAGATCCGCACAGAATAGAGCTGGATAAACTTGTCCGGCTTTTACTAGATAAGACCGCAGTTCCTTCCGGTGCTGAGAGCCAGAAAAAGGAAGGAGCTTGCAGAACACAGACAGCCCATCAGCGTCAGAGTCAGACCCAGCCCAGAGCTCCCACCTCTCAGGCTTCCTCTGCTGCTCAGACCAGTTCCCTCTTTAAGTCGGGGTGTGCTGTGGGCAGGAGCAATGGAGGAGGTGAGGTTGTGACAGGAGCATCTGGAAGGGCCAGTGTCGGGGGGACGCAAACCCCTCCAGGAGAACTAAAAACGAGGTGATTGTACAACACGCCCACTGACATCCTGTGGTTGTGGACCAAACCCCTGCTCCAGCCCTTCCGGCTTCTCAACTGGGCAAGTTGTTTGAGCCCTGTGAGTGTGGAATAGGGGCTCAACGGGGTGACCCCCTAGGTTCCATTCAGCCTGAGATGACAACATTCTGGACTTCACAATCAGAAAGGCTAGTTGACTTCTTCAAGGTCAATAGAGGAAAAAAGTGGGGTTCAAGACTCCCATCTTGTCATCAGCCTTGCGACTATGTGTCTTCTGCTTTGGGACCTTGGGAACTGCTGCTTACAGCTGAACCAGCTCAGGAGTCAAAAAGATGGAGTTTCAAGTACTGGCTACGTTTCCTGCAAGGTGTGTAATTTGGGGTGGACTAACCCCCCTGAGACTCAGTTTCCTCCTCTGCAATTGGGAATCTCATTGGTTACATGGAATAGCCACCATCTCGAACGTAGCATGGTCTTCATTATTTCCCAAACACACTTACGTCCGACAAATGAGAACTAAAGGTCCCTATAACTCTATAAATTATCCACGATTGAGAGGAAAGGAGAAGCAGGGGTGGAACTCAAGGCGTTCTGACTGGGAGAAACCTGCATGGCCCAAACGAGTTCCAGCCTCTGTCTGAAACCTGTGTCCCCATCTGCAACAGGGGAGGCTGGACAGGGTGACTTCCGGGTCCCTAATCTGGAATAAGGGCCCTGGTGATGACTTTTCCCCCCACGGGCTGGAGAAGTTTCTCCGCGGTGTCCTGCAGTCCTTTCCTGGGAGGCAGGTATGTCCGTGATACACTGGGGACAGGAGGACAGGGTAGGGACAGGGGTCAAGACAGGGTGAAGAAACCATGATTTAGGCATGCCGCATGTACCAAGCCCTGTCCTAGGAGTTTTCAAAGAGTCATTCATTCAGTCCCCACAACAAGCCTGTGAGGTTGGTACTAGTTAACCCATTTTATTTAACTTGCCATAGTGGCCATGCACTCACCAGAAGGAGACAGACAGAGAGAGAAACGGGGCAGTGGGGGGAAGCACCCCTCCATGAGACAGGATCATGCCACCCTTCTCCCCCAGTTCTCCACTCTGTTGGGATTTGGGTATGCACATACATGTGCCCAGCATGTTTTTTCCAAGTTGCCAGGGCCAGGACTCTTACCAAGAGGTCAGCCATGTGGTATGCAGCCCCTTAACCACTAGGCCATGGGGCCAGCCCTAGTTAACTCATTGTACAAAGAAACAGACATTCAGGGAGATGATATAACATATACAAGGTCGTAGGTTTGGTGAAGCAGGACTTGAACTCAGACCTCCCAGACCTTTATATCTCCAAAGACCATGCTCCGAACCACTGAGTGATGCCATCTCTGGATCTCCTGCAAGGACAGAGATGCAGAGGCAGAGTGGAGGAAGGGCTAGAGCCATGGGAGTAAGGCACAGGAAGAGAAGAGGCACCATCCCTGTGCAGCCTAGGAATGATTCCAGGGAGGGAGCAGAATCCCTTCTGAGAAGACACTGGGGACCTCCCCTGGGGGGGCTATTGAGTTTCAGGGTTCTTGCCTCCAGCGCAGAAAGGGCAGAACCCTCCTATAGAGTGTCCCCTGGCCCAGAGTCACCAGTAAGGAGGTGCCTGCAGTCCAAGAGGAAAGCTGGGCCTGAAATGCTTGTTTATTGACCAAAGGACCACCAGCACTGGGCTGGGGGCAGCTGCACGTGACGCTGCCCAGGGCCCTCTAGCACCCATGGCCCCCCATGGAAGCCACTCTCTCCGAGACGGTACGCTCTCAGACAGTGCGCTGAATGCTTGTCAGCTCTTGACACTAATATTATTTAAGGCCCAAAGTCTAATGTAAGGTTTCCTTTTAGCAAGATTGTCTCATTTAATAAAACTCCCTGTCTCCGTTCCCCCCAAGGTAATCACAATGATAACGCATTCCCTGTGCTGTGATTTGATCTGGGAATAGAATTATCACACAGGCTTGCTTTGCTGTCAGATGTTCTATTTGTATTTGTATTTTTTCCCCTGGAATATGTAAACAGGAAGCCATCCAGGTGAAAGTCTCTGCTTGCCTGGGGGCCTTCAGGGGCCAGCCTCCTTAATGGCTCACCTCCTGTCTTCGGGAGTCACTCTCCCACTAACCATCAACAAATATTTCCCAAACGCCTGTCCCCCTAGGCTGCCCCTGTATCACCGTGGCCTCAGCAGGTCACCAGGTCTGTCTGCGTTTCCGCTTACTGGTCGGTGGACAGGAAATAATAAACACATGGGCTTCAGAGGCAGACAGAGCCCAGTCCAACTCCAACTCTGCTCTTAGGAACTGCGTGACCCAGAGCAGGTCACTTCACCTCTGAGGCTCAATGTCCTCATCAGAGGCTCGATCATGCCAGAGGGAAGTTGTGGTAGGGTCAGGACAAGGGCAAGTAAATGAAGCCCTCTGCACAAATAGTAAAAAGTCCAAGGCTGGGACCAGCAGGTGGCATGGTGGTTATGGCACTGGACTCCCACATAGCTGGCTGTAGTTCAATTCCTGGAACTGGTAGTTCGCTCTCTCTCTCTCTCTCTCTCTCTTTCTTCTCTTTCTCTCTGTTTCTCTCTGGTGAGCACATGTACCCTATAACAAATTAAATAATAACACTAATAATAATTAATAAAAATAAATAAATGATTCTTTAAAATAATTTAAAAACAAAAAAATCCCAGGGGCCCCTTATACTTGCACAGCCCTGAGAGAGAAGGGTCTCTCTATGGTCCCTGTACTCTTAGGAAAGAAGGTTTAATGAGATACTGTGTATCAAGTGCCTGATCCCTGGTGAGTGCTCAGGAAACTGAGGCTCCATCATCATCATCATCATCATTGCTATTCATCAAGTGAGAAATAGAAGTCCTTTAAAACCACTAAGAGTGGGTACCAGCAGGGAGTGTGGTGGTTAAGACACTGGACTCCCACATAGTCGACCATGGTTCAAGTCCCGGACCTGATGGCTTGAAAATCACAGCAGGCACGATGATTGTTACAGTTAAGGGCCAACCACTGTCCACTCTGAGCCCCGTCACTCAACCACTGCACCTCTCTCAGCTCCTCCCACCCCTCACCGGGCCCGACAGAGCTGCCTCACGCACTCTTACCTGGTCCTCCAACTTCTGAGCCAGAGCTGCTGCCCCATCTGTGAAGCTCTTCAACAGACTCCCGTACATGTGTGCCCGAAACTGAGGAGAATGGGGGAAAAGGGACTGTGGCGTGGCCATCCCCCTGGGGGATGATTTGTCACTTTCCTTCTCTCTCTCTCTCTCTCTCTCTCGCAAGGGCACACACCCTAAGGCAAAAGTCTTTTTTAAATAAGTTTTCCAAAAGCAAAAACCCTCTAAGAGGCTAGCCAGGTGGTGCACAGAGTGGATGCCAGGCTGTGATTCTCATTTCATTGCTGTCAGCCATGGACTAGTCCTGCCACCCCTGTGTCTGCATGCCTGAGCTAGTTGACCCAGGGAGGCCTGGAGGCCTGTGGGGACCAGGGAGTCCCCCAGTCTGAAGATGCCACAAACAAAGGCACACCTGGCTAGCAACTGAGCCCACCAGGAAAGAGGGAGTTTAAGGACTTCAGGGGAACTGGCCCCAGGGCTGAGCTGGGTGTTCTGGGCAGAGCGCTTCCTCCTGACTACACACTGCTAGTAACACGCTGGAAAAGGGTACAGGGCATGGAGCCAAGAGATCTGGGTTCAAATCTCACCTCCTCCAGGCATCCTGTGAGGCTTCAGGCACTCTGAGGCCAGGTTTCTTCTATGTCGAACAGGACATGAGTGTACTTGAGAGGGGTGACTAAGAGAATTTAATGAAGGGACTTTTAAAAAAACATGGGTGGGGTTAAAAAAGCACCAGAAAGGGTTAGTAAAGCACCACAGGGTTCACAAGAGTGGGAGCCGCCACCACTGTTAGGGCTAAAATGAAAGATGAGAGAATGGCTTCTGACCCTCCTGTGGGAGCCAGAGCTGCCATGAAGGAGATGACAGATAGCAGGAGCTGTGGGTTTCATAGAGGTACACGGTCATTGCTAATCCATGCAATGTTTGCTGATCGAAACAGTGAGTGAGTGAGTGAGTGAGTGAGTGAGTGAGTGAGTGAGTGAGTCTAGTCTCCAGCCAGTCCGCCCTGCGACTGGTCACATTCCCAGTGTCTGCTTGGATATCTCCCACTCACCCCATACTCTTCTTCCAATGGAACTTGATCACCCTTGAATCTGCGCACAGTTGTGATTACAGCAGAAGGGACACGATGTGGCCTCCATGGTTAAGTCATAGAAGCGATGCAATTTCCACATGGTTCTCCTGAGATGCTCGCCCTTTGAAGACGACAGCCATGCTGTGAGGAAGCCTAAGCAGCCACATGGCGAGACCACAGAGAGGTGTTTTGGTGGACTACCACACTGAGGTCCCAGCCCTGAGTCAGCACCAACCATCACCATGCGAGTGAGCAAGCCTGCGAACAATCGCTTCCCTCTGCCTTTGCGACCTCCAGCCTGAAGTCCCAGATGCTGGGAAACAAAGAAAGCTGTCCCTGCTCAAAATAGATCCCCGACCCACAAAACCCATGGGCATGATACAGTGCGGGCTGTTTTAGGCCACGATATTTGGGCGGTTGTTCGAGGCTACAACGTAGTTAGCTATGCAGAAACAGTAACTGCAACAATTTGCACAGACTGAGCTCAGCCAGAAACCAGTGAACAAGCAAATGGTTTGCTTCAGTCTATAGGAGTGCCCCTCCCAGGGCACACGGCAGGGTGGAGAAAGGTGGAGAATGAATATGAGGGGGCAATGGAGAAACTCCACCACATACAGGGTCAAACTGGGTGAGGGTGTTAGGACCCAGGACCTAAGGGGTGCTCCATCCATCCTGGTGGAATGGAAAGACTCACTCTTACACTGAAGTGCTGCCCCGCTGCCCCACTATGGGCCCAGCTCCTCAATCACTGAGTGTACCTCCCAGCTCTCCTCCCCACCCCTCACCTGGCCAGCCTAGCCTGGTCTGCCAAAGAAGCCACACATCCTCTTGCCTGGTCCTCCGACTTCTGAGTCTGCACGGCCACCCCATCTGTGAAGCCCTTCAACAGACTCCTCGGCCAGTAGAGGCTCACCACGGGCAGTGCAGGGGGTAGAAGAGGGGGTGGCAGGGGCGGGGTGACTGGAGGGACTGACCTTGCTGTTCCGCCCTACATGCAGCAGCACCTGCCCGCCCGATGCCACCTCCATCACCAAGCCTACAAGAGCCTCACCACTAGGGCCCATGAAAGACACAGAGCTGCTGTAGCTTCCCTAAAAATGCCAGCAGGAGAACTGGAGGGCAGCATCGGAGTAAGAGCGCTCGCGTATACATGGTTGTCCCCGCAGAAGTCTAGAAAGGACTTCTCTAAAGTCCACTTACACCTTCCTTCGGTAGTCCTGGGCTCACTGCTCCATGCTCAGGTGCCATCGCCAGCTCCCGGAAGCCTCTTGGCCCCTCTGTGTGCCCACAGCATCTTATCCATGCTTCCCTCCCAGCCCGGGTGCTCAGGATCATAACTAGTCAGTTACTGAACCCTGACTGCCTCAGGAGCAGGGTCTGTGTCTTCTTCCGGTTCCTAATAACTGCACATTTCTTCACTGCTAATGATCCACACAGACAAGCTGCGAAGAAGGTGCTCTCAGTAGTCTCCCATCATGCATGGGGCAACTGAAGCTCAGAGAGGGGAGGCGACCTGCCCCAGGTGACTGGAGTGCTGAGGACCAGCTGGGACTCCGAGCCGGGTCTCACTGACCCGGAGGTCTGTTCTCCCCAAAGGCTGGTCGTCACCCCTCTGGCTGCAACAGCACGGAGCTCAGCGCTGAGCCTGCTGTAGGCATCCAGTAAATCCATGTGGAGCTGCTCAGAACCTTCCCAATGCTCAGTGCATGAATAAAGCTCTGATACGGAGAAGAACCCAAGCCCCTCCGTGATTTCCAATTCAAACACTGCCCTCCGCTCTGAATTCTGATGTACTGATGTCTTTTGTTTTCTGGAGGAGTTTCGTAGCTTTCGAGTGTCGAGAGTCGGCAGTGAGGGGGTACACAGAGCTCCCCTGAGGAATCATTTCTGGGCAGCGTTTCAAGGAGAGATGGGGAGATAGTGTCAAGCAAATAGGTTCTGGTTATCATGACACCACTGTTGGGGGGGAGGGGCGGTCAAGAACGCAGGCTCCCATTTAACAGATGACAAAACTAGGGCTCCCAGCGTCAAGGGACATGTTCAAGGCCACTCAGGGAGAAAGGCACTGACACCAGCTTTTGTGACGCCCACACCAGAGAGTGGGAGAGTGGGTGGTCTTGCAAATCCCTTACTACCGCCACCTTCACAGTGCCCCTCTCTGAACACCATGGCCTCTTGGAAGGACAGAGGACACAGCTCTTGGGAAACGTGTGGCTGTCTCACTTGATCAAAGGGCCCAGTTCCAGATCCTGGTGGAGACCAAGAAGAAGCCTCCCCAAGGCAGAAGCCTCATGGCCTGCACCCCTGAGCGCCTCTGCCTGCTTCCCTTCCCCCACTCCTGCGTGTACCCTGCACATGACAGGCCGTGGGCTGCATGTCCTCCAACTGTGCGTTGCAGAGGAGAACGAGGGGACTTCGCTGCCCGTGTGTCCTCTGGCAATGGGTGACTGACTGGGGTCTGGGGTCTCCAAGGGACCATGACCCTCAAGGGACCTGCTTGCAAGGAAGCGAGTGGCGACCCCCGCCCCACCCCAATATCTGCTGGAAAGTCAGGCCTCCACCTCCAGGGTGGAAGGACATGTGCTAGAGAAGACCCGACAACAGGCTGGAGAGCAGAAGCTGTCTTGTCCTTTGACTTCTTGTGTGACCCTGGGCAAATCACACAACTCTGACCGTGCTTCCCTGTGAGGCCAAGGAGCCCGTAATCCCCACTCTCACAGCCTCTCGGGGAAGAGACGCGTCATCAGAGATACAGTGATGAACGCTTAACATTGTGCTGCTTTGTTATTGGCTCCCGCCTCCTGCTTTTGCTCAAGGGTCCGTTTTCATGGCAGGGTGGCAGGGTGATAGACTGCCCGGCCTGGGTCAGTGAAAACCAGTGGGCCGGCCCAATGACCAACTGTGGTTGCCCATGGCAACTGGGATCAGACCACGTCCAAGGGACAAGGGCCAGTTTTAGGTGAGAAGGGAGCCAAGGCAGTTCCTCAGGAGCAGTTAAGCCTCGGCACAGAAGGGAGAGAGGCAGGGGGTCAGGAGCCACCGAGGCAAGGCTGGTCAAGAAGCCAACCACAGGTAGTGGGCCAGCAGCTCGGAAGAAGGCTGCAAACCAGCCCCGCTGTGGCCCTGGGCTAATCACCCATTGCAGGGCCTGGCCAGCCACAGCCCGCAGAGCTCAGACCCGGCAGCCAGGCGCCTAGAGGCCGAGAGCAAATGCAGTATCAGCACTCTCCAGCTTCTAAGTCTTCCCAGGTCAGCCTGGGAATACTGTGCTTTGAGGTACTTTGTGTATACATTTATTTATGACCTGCCCTGTGCAGGGAAACAAAAAAGACATAAGACATACACAAACTCATAAGAGATTTATAATGACATGTAAAGTACTACAATAAAACATAAATTAGGGGACCAGCATATGGTGTAACAGTTATGCCTCTGGACTCTCACATAGTCGACCCTGGTTCGAGTCCCTAACCCAATAGCTTAAAACGCACGCTGGGTGCATGTACATATGTGCCCAAAATCCTGAGAAGAGAATGAAGGAGAAGGGATTGCATAATTATCCACCATGGGGAGATGATTTCTCACGTTCTGTCTCTCTGTCTCTCTGGTGAGCGCATGCACACTATAACAAAAACCCCTCAAAAAATTTTTTTAAAAACCCATAAGTTAGAAATCAATAGGGATATAAGGAGCAAAACAGAGTAAGGAACATTAAGTGAGCCAGAAATTTTGGCTAATTTAAAAATGAAGACTGCAAAGTTTTAAATGTTTTAGAGAACCAAAATTTTAGGCCTGAGCTTCCTAGTAGCAAGTGCAAAAGGGAAAAGGAGAAACCTGGTCAGTTACACAATATCCGTGACATAAAATAAATAAGTAAATACATAAATAAAAGCCTGATGCTTAGGAAAATTATAACTGCTTTTGGTTAAAAAGCAGGCACTTTTCTTGTCAGTCATCATTCTAAAATTTTCAGAATAGACACAAAGACCAATTTCATAGAGCTGATTTTTGGGGAATGACATTATACCAAATTGGTAACAAATTAATGTGTTATGAAAGTCATCTTTTCCTAGTCTGGCTTGAGGCTCAGGAAGAAAAGGCTGAGGTAATCTTATTGTCATTTACTTATTTGTCAAAAATTCATTCGTGTAATCTATATTGGCTGAACAAGCACCTAATCAGTGTCAACATTATATAGGACACTGGATAAGCAGTGACAAACCAGACAGATGTGGACCCTGCCCTCCTGGGGCTTCCACTCTTGGGGCTCCCTGATAAAACCAATAAGAAAATAGGCAGTTATAACCCACAGTGTAAACAGGGCACTCTGGGAAGCCTGAGGAAGGGCCCGACAATGTGCACCAGGGAGGAAGTGAAGTCTGAGGTCAGCCTGGAGGAGGAGTGATGTTGGCCAGGGAAGACCCAGCAGGAGAAGCAGCAGTGGCTAGACTGCAGAGTCAGGATGCTGAAGAGCCCATGGCTTTCCAGAGCTGCTAATGGGACCACATCCCAGGAAGGGGGTCGCAGAGGCCAGGCCTCCTTGGGTTGGACCCATCATGTGACCACACTCTCAGGACCAACCTTGGCAAAGTGAAGGTGGGTCAAGTTGAGCGCAGATGCCCAGCACCCTCTCTGGACCTTCTCAACTCCCAGGTGTGCCCCTTCCTTCTTTCTCAGGGTTGGCCTGCTGCCCAGACGGCAACAGGGGACTCTGTCTGTTCACGGCCAGGGCAGGCTGAGCTTAGAGAAGAGCAGCAGGCAGCCCCGTGGACTTCCCCAGGTGCAGGAACCAACCTGATTATCAGAGCTGACAGGGCCCGTGGACATCAGCCAGCCCAAATCCCTCATCTTACAGATGGCGAAACTGAGACCAGGCCAGGGAAGGGAGTTACCCACAGTCACACAGAGGCAGGACTGAGCAGAAGGAGGGAAGGAAGAGTCTGCCAGGAGCCCTGGAGGTAGGGAGAATGTGGGAAAATCCCAGAAGGGGCTCAACTTCAGCAGAAATAACCCACACTCGGGGTCCCCTTTGGAGTGTGCGGGCACTGGGCCACATGCCCAGAGCTGCAGTTTCATCATCTGCTCAAGGGGATGATCCTCACCTGCCCCACAGGATTACTAGGAGGACTAGAGAACACTCTGCCACCCCATGTTCACAGAGATGGTACCAGGGACCAGAAAGAGGGTGACAACAGGCCACGCTGATCCACACTTGCCGTGGACCAGGTGCTGCAGGAACAATGCCCCTCTGAGGTGGGTGTTTAGCACACCGTCCTATGGACTAAAGAAACCACACTGAGTAACTTGTCCAAGATCTCACAGCTGAGAAGAGCTGGAGGGAGGATTAGGACTCTTGATCAAACACAAAAAGCCAGGGCCAGCTCCAGGTTTAGGGCAGTCATGTCTGAGAGGGACATGGGTGAAGGAAGTTGAGTACCTCTAACCCCCAGGAGCACCTTGAGCAATGCTTTACACTAAGAGTGTGAGACCCACCAGCTTCCCAGAGGTGTGGGGGGAAAGACAGCCTGGGTGGGACTCCCCTGAGATGACCACGTGGCACTTCCCAGCAGGCCCAGCTGTCTTGGCTATCGTGGAGTAACAGGTCACTGGAAAGAACACTTTATGACACAGAATGATTTTACCGTGCTCAGATTCGGTGGGGCAGCATTTCAGACAGAACCTAGCAGGGTGATTTGTCTCTGCCTCACGATGTCTGGGACCTCAGTAAGGAAAAACTCAAACATCTGGGAGGGCTAGACGGCTGAGCTCAGCTGGAATTATTGCCCTGAGCATCCATACTTGGCCTCCCCATGTGGACTGAGCTTCCTCCCAACATGGCAGCCTCAGGACAGTGATTCTTCCTACCTCTCAACTCATGGCTCCAAGAGAGAGTGTTCTAGCAAACAAAATATGAGTTGTTTGGTCTTTACTTTGACTTAGAGTCTCTTCTGCCATACTCTAAGGCAGGAAGAAGTCACAAACCTGCCCAGATTCAAGGGAAGTGGACAGATCTCAACTCTCAATGGGAGAGTATCCAAGAATAGATGGCCATGTTTAAAACCACGACAATTGCTGCTGGTGTTCCTGCCCAGCAGCACGGCGGGGTAACATGGTGGGACTCATTTCTCTAGGGAAGGTTCAAAAAGGCTGAAGGAAGTTGGGTCAGTCAGGGCAGACCCAGGAGCCAGGCAGGCCCACCCAGGCCTCTTCTCCCTGCACCCCTGGCCTCTTGCATCTCGCCTTCAGTTCCGGTACCCTCCTCTAGGAGGACTGAGTGGCTAGACCAGGCTCACATCCTGCCTCCGTGGCACGATGGCCTTGACAGTGACATGTGACTCCTGAGACCTCAGGTGCCTCACCTGCATCGGAGTGGGTGTTCCTCCCAGCCAGAGTTTCGGAGTGGATCAGAGGAGAGAATGTATGTGGCACCCAGACACCCAGCAGGCTGCCATGAGTGCTGGTTTCCTTCCAGGGGGCCTGGGTGGAGCAGGGGTGGCACATGCAGCGAGGATCTGAGGACCTGACTCACTGGGTTCTCTCCCGGGGACTTAACCGGGCAGCGTGTCTGCACTTGAAGCGATGGCAGGCATCTCTCAAGTCTGTGGCTCCTGGTTGTAATTACAGCCTTCTGGACAGGTTTCCTGTTTGGGAGCTGGCAGGGTCCGCTCAGAGGAGCCACAGATAACAGGCCCAGAGCCCCCATCCACAGGGCACCCACCTAGGAACAGGCCCAAGCAGGCTTCCCTCTGCAGGAGGCCCTCAAAGCTCATCTGGTGGCAGCCATGCTTCCCACCCCCGCTGCCATCACACTCACGCAGAATCACCACCAGGGCCACCAGATGCTCAGCCTCTGTGTGCACAGTCCCAGCGTCAGGGAGCTCACCACCAGACAGGAAACCTGCTAATCCCTGGACTGCACAGATGACCAGATGCTCTTCCAAATCAGCTTGCCCCTTCACATCTAGCTATTGATCCCCCGGCCCACCAAGAACAAGGCAACATGGGACAGAGGAAGGGCACAGCCCCTGCAGTAGGGAGGAACTGACTCTGGTTCAATCTTGGCTCTGCCCTTTTCAGGGTTTGCAGCATTGGCCTCCTTGGGCCTCGGTTTCCTCATCCGTAATATGAGAAGGCCAGCAATGTGAAAGGAGGTGGAGAGGGCCATAGACGTGTGAAACTTCTGGCACACAACGGATGCCACGTACATGCCATTGCCTCTCCCTTTCTCTTGGACACACTGCATTAGGGAGGCTTCTTCGGGCTTAGAGACCAGAGACGTGCTCAGATTCAAGCAAACAAGGATACTGGTGTGTCCAGGGAACCAAGGAGGCAGATGGCCATCTTCCAGTGGTACCAACAGGGACTAGGGATCCCAAGCCTTCCCGTTTCCCCTCCCAGGGGCGACTGAATGTCTACCAGCAAGAACCGAGCAGAGGAAGTGACAGACTAATGGATGAACACATGACTGAACAGATAGCTTAAACAGGTTGCTAAGCCCCACTAAGAAACACCATCCCCCTTTTCATTTCAGCCCTACCAAAGGTTGTCTTTTTGTTGAGAAACTAGTAAAGCAGTGATGTTTAAACTCTCAGCAGCATCAGAAGCAGATGTGTGAACATGGATCCCGGCGGAGATTTTTGACTGGAGGGCCTAAGACCCTGTGCAGCTAGCCAGCACCTGGTTGCAGCAGCCTCGACTGCTCCATGGGCCATGCTTTGGGTGGTTCTGGTGGAAAGCAGACCAGCCCACTTGCAAACCCTTTGGAAAACGGGCCCATGACTAAAGTGGGCACCTGGCCTGGGAGAGTTCCCCTTCCTGAGGAAGAAAGGGTGGTTATGACCCCAGTTCCTGTCTCCCATCTCTTCCAGTCTTCTCTCCATCTCCAGCCTGGGCTCTCTTAGAAGCCCTTCTGAAATCGCAATGGCTTCATTGCAAGCAGGATTCTGGTCCAGAGAAAAATACCTCCTACAGGAGTTCAGGCTGCACAGAAATATCCATAAATAGGATGTGTGTGCAGAGGGCCAGGCAGGCCACCCACCCACTATAGGCCTGGCAAGAGAAAGAAGAGAATCTAGTCTCCCAGCCTTCCGGCAAGAGAAAGAAGAGAGTCCAGTCTCCCGGCTTCCCACATTCACGCACATGGCTGGGCTCACATTCTGCCCAGACACCCATCAGGTCTTCCTGGCCATTGGTCCCATGGATGGTGGCAGCAGAGCCTCAGTTCAGGGTTCAGATCAGGCACAAACTTGCTGCATGCTCTTAAACATGGCCCCTTACCTCTCTGGCTCGTGGGTTCCCCATCTGCAAAATGAGGTCTTGGTACTAGGCCTTGCCTAGAGGAGGAACCGACATTACCTGAGACACTGATGAGCTCATCTATTAACTCTGTTGTCCAATAGGTATCTGTCGGGCAGTTCCTGGATGTGACCTATAGTGCTGAACAAGAAGGATGAGAAGAGGCGCATGCCTCGTGGAGCTGGCCCCCTCCCTTGTACCGGAAGCTTTATCCTTACCACCTCATTTCACCTTCACTACACACAGCCAGGGGTTCTGGGTGTCATCGTCCCCGCTTTACAGACAAGGAAACTGCCGCGCAGAGTAAGGGGCAGAAATGGGGTTCAGAGAGTCCGTGAGTCTGTAGACCATCACTCAGTGGTGACCTCCACCCAGATCAAGCCTGCTTCCCTTAGCTCTCTTCCGAGGCTTGTCAGGGGTTGTCTCCTCCTGAGCACCCACCCTCCGAGACCCACACTGCGCAAGGAAGTAGAAAGAGTCAAGGCCATGAGAAAACTGCTCCCATCTCTCCCTAACGCAGACTTGGGTCCAGGCTGGGCCAGGGCTTCTCCTCCCTGATTCCTAAGAATGCAATTCCAGGCCATGCTGCTCAGAGCCTCCCTCAGCAGCTCTGAAGCATGGGGTGCTCTGGGATCACCAGCAGACCCTTCTCAAGCCCCCCATCTCCAGCCACCATGCTCATCATTCACCCTGAGCACCCATACGTGACAAAAGACAAGCCCATGCCTCAGGCATTAATACAGTGTGGCACCAAAAAGGGAGAGAGAGAGAGCTGAATTCTACTTCTGTGCACAATTTTGCAATCCAGAAACTAGAAAGAGGCTATTTTAACTTCAACAGACAAGGAAGCTTCATGTCACTATGGAAAATAAACTTTGAGTTACTCAGGGTGGGATCGAGCACCATGCTCTTATAGGTGCTTGAGGCCCTGAAAGTCTCAACCAGCCTTGGCCCAATGCCTCACCCTCCCACTTTGAAGAGGTGCCCAATCATTTCCCACTGCTTCGAAAACTTCCCCTCTCTTTATGCCTCCCCAAATATGCTCCATCTTTCATGGATTTGTTCACCTTATACATTCTCCAGGAAGCTGTTTCCAGCCGATCCCACACAGGGCTCGAGCTCGGAATTATTGAACTCAGAAAACGGTATGCTGCCCTGGGCTGGTTGCTGGGTTCCCACAGCATGGGCAGGGTGAGGAGGGTCAGTTGCAGGCCAACCAAGAGGCCTTATAGGGACATCAGGCCCTACACACGATACTGATTCTTCTGTGAAGTCTGTGAAGCGAGAAGGTGTTATTTACCTTGTATGCTCTTTGCACTTTTTTAAACAGTGGAAAAGTAAGTGTATTTAACTGTCCTCAGCTCCTAACACAGCAAATGGGTGAACAGAATAGTAAGTAATTCACGCTATGTTTAATGAACTGGCGACAGAAATTTGGTCAAAGAAAAGCCGATGAACTTCATCTTGTGAGAATTAGAACGGAAGGACTCACCCTCTGGCATTGGCCCAGTGCGTTATCTATGATTAGAAATGTACCTGACAGGAACTCCCGGGGTCTTCTGGATTCTTTGTTTAAGGTCCTGGTCAGCAGTGGCCACAATGCGCCATCTGTGTCCAGTCCCTCTCTATGCTCAGCAGTCATCTGCCTAGGTTCTTTTGTGTGTGCGTGGTAATCGTGGGAATCTTGGATCCCTGGCAAACTTTAGAGCCACTCGGAATGTTTGCTCCCACTTTTCAACTGCAGCCACTACACAGTTACACAGTTACACTTGATATCATTGATCGTGTTAACTTGGCTTTACTGAAAAAGCTGATCAAATGGGTATCACCCAGGATATGGTAAGGTGGGGCCAGCTGTGTATTATATTGGAAAGATAACTAGGAAGGGTGTTGTTAAACTTCTCTTTCCTCTAGCATGCTGGGATGTTTCTTTTTTTCTTTTCAGGTTTTAATCTATCCTTTTCTTCAAGTCTCTGATCTCTGAGACTAAACATTCACTGCATGGTCACATACTGCCTTGTTTTCCTTTGCTTCCCTAAGCTAACATGACACTCTGGTTGCTTCCGGAATTTAGGCTTTTTTTTTTTTTTTTTTTGCAAGTATACAGTGAGAATATTTTTTAGAGCCTTCTTGACCTTTGACTCCCAGGAGACTGAATGGAGCAGCAGACATGAGAACCCAGTTGTCTTCTAAGTGAATCGCTGAAGAGATTTGCAAAAATGTCAAGTGATGCCACACTTCTGCCTAAGTTTCTTTGTTTCATAAAATAATTATGTTTTACAAAAAATAAAATGTTAAATGTAGCAGTTTATTCTGCTGCTCTTGTAGAATTAATACATATTTTATAATTTCTCGGTTTTAATGGTAACTGTTGAGAGATATTTAACAACACTTAACACAAAAACTTTCGGGTCCTTAACAATGTTGAAGAGAGTAACACGCTGCAGAGGCCAGATTTGGGAATTGCTGATGGAGGCAGTGCCCCGCCCACTGCAACCGATTGGACGAGGGTGTGGGGCCTGACTGATGAGCCTCCAATCCAGAGGCGGGCAGTGGTATGGGAACTGGCCCGGGTTTAAAAGAAGACCCAGGCCTTAGGCCAGGCGGCTGGGGAAGAGGTCCTGAAAGGAAGCCTTGAGAGAAGCCCGGGGAAGAGCAGGGGCCATAGGGCAGGCACATCAATGAGGAGCAGGGGCTGAGGTCCCGGCCAGACACAGAGAGGAAGAGCGAATGCAGGAGTTGGCGTGGAACAAAAAGAAGCAGCAAGAAAAGGAGACAAAGGTACACGGGGACTGCAGCTCCCGGGACTTTTTGCTGATGCACCGGGCTCCCCGACTTCCTGAAGTTCGTCACTGTGCTCCAGCAGATGCCTGCAGCCAGTAGCTGGATTCATCCAGATCTCCCCAGCGTGGTTCTTTTCACTTAGCCCTCTTACTTGAGGTCAGCCGAGTACCTCTGTTCCTTGCCATCTTCAGAGCCCAACCAAAATAGTCCTGCTTTCTGTGCTGGCTCTGGAATTCACGATCAGGGGAGAGTCAATGAGTACAGCTCACGGATTAGGGGAGGGCTCACAAGGACTGACTTCATCATATACGCAAGGGCCTGGCACGTGCCAGGCCCTCAACAGGTGCGGCTAATATTAGCCTCTTGCTCCTGCCTCGACTGCTACTGTTATTATTAGTGGTGGTATTAATATTTCAGACGGAAATGGGCCC
>NW_006159929.1:2889590-2907929 GCF_000334495.1 Tupaia belangeri chinensis
TGCTCCCAGCAGGTATTCTTTGAGCACATCCCATGGGCCAGGCATTATGCCGAATGCTTTCTGCCCACAGCAGGGTTTGGCCCAAAACTGGTTCAATCAATGTGCGTAGATCGATCTGTGGCCTCTCCCATCTGGCTGGATACTGGAAATCCAGGCCAAGGGTGGGGGTGAGCAGGGTTCCATAAACTACCCTTCTGAACACCAGTAACCGAAACACAGCTGTGACTCCCAGCAGCTCCCAGACCCACCACCTGCTCTGAGTTCCTCCAGGATAAATGAGGCTTGCGTCTGAGGGGGGAAATAAGGTCTAGAGAGGTTTTGTGCACATATCCAGAGGCAGAAGAGTGCAGGCCTCTCTGTGCCAGTTCCAGATAGAACTGGAAGCGTGACCAGTTCAGGCAGGTGGAGACGTGTCAGCACGTGCCCAAGGGTAGAGCTGGCCGTGGCGAGGTCTTCATGGGCAAAGAGGCGGGGAGTCTCCATCAGTACGGCCATCACAGAAGCCAAGCCCCCAGAATGGCCACTTCTCCTACCCTCTGCTCAACTGAGCAGCTCTGGCCTCAAATTCTTCACATTCGAGTAGTGGGGGATCCATGCCAGACCAAGCCCCACTGTCCTGAAAGGAGGACAGAGCTGTGGACTCTGCTGGGCTACACCCTTGGCAGCGTAGAGTGTGGAGAAGAGGTGTGGCCGCATCCAGGGCTCAGGGAGAGGCCCCTGGGGAAATGTGTGTGGGGGAGTGGGGCGGGGAGGGGGGCGGGCTAGACAAGCACTGCCCACAGGATAAGTAGCCAGAGCTAAGGCTGAGAGACGCAGGCCCACAAAGGTGCCTGGAGCCCACAGGCCTGGGCAGGAACCCTTCAAGCATCCTCTCCTCACCTTGGACTCATCTGTCCCAGCTGGAGTCATGGTCTGCCTCCCCAGCCTAATGTGAGGCTCCCTGAAGGCCAGCCCAGGCCCGGCCCAGAACCAGTGCTCGGTAACTCTGCTGAGTGGGTGGCTGGAGGTGCTCCCTGTGGCAGCCCGGGTTGCTCTGAAAATGGAGCCCTGCATCAGCCCCACCTCTGAGCAGCTGCGGACTTAGCCTTTGCTTCCTGATGTTTCGGGTGTTGTGACCTCATGAAAGGGGGTAACAGAGGGGAGGACTGGAGTGGGGGGGGGTGTGGACCGCCAGCTGAGGTGTCAGTAAGACCCAGGGAGGGGGTCAAGGCCCCACCCGCAGCAGCAGCTGGCTGGCAGCTGGAGCCGCCTCCAAGGTGTGGGGACCCACGACACTCCACCACAGGAATGAGGCCACAAGGCTGGTTCTTCAGCTCCTATGGGAGTCTGGGGCCCCGGCAGGCTGGTCTGGGCCACCTTGGCAGAGAGCAGGATCGGGGGCAGACCTGCCTCACCAGGCCACAGGAAGGAGCGGTGCTGTCGGGAGAAGGAGGCAGGACTAGCACTGCCGCCAACTCCCCGGTGTCCTTGGCCAAGTCGGTGACCAGCTGTCTCTGAAGTACCTAAGGGGGCTGTGCCATAAACAAGGCCCCCAACACGTCCCCGTCACACACAGTCACACACAGTGCCCCCGCTGTAGGAAGGGCTGCCGGGCCCACACAGAGGCGGAGCTGGACGGCCTCCCCCGCCAGCCGCAGCATCTGCTTTTTCTCACCTCTAAAGGGAATCGATTTGTCTCTGACTGATTTCCCTGACGTCTCGTTTTCTTCCCCGCCCGGGTGTCAGCCCAGCCACTGCGCCCGCTGGGGAGGCGGGAAAGCGCCTGGCCGCCTGCCTGCCTGCCCGCCCGCCACTGGCACCACACGCTGCACTCACACACGCCCCACAAAGAAACCCACACCCTGCGCCGCACCGCAACCTCCCCCCCAGACACCCACACTGCCACCTGACAGACAGACCTGCTGCACACAGCACACACACACACTCCCACCCAGGCTGACAGACATACCACAAACACACCACACTCACCCAGACACACACACCTAATACAAATGCGCAGAGACAGGTACACCACCCACAGGGTCGTTCTGACACCAAAATGCACATTTACACATACGCAGTCTTCACACAGGCGGAGGGTATGGACACTCACACACCCTACACATTCACACAGCCATGCAGGCTGCATCCCTGCTCACACAGATCCACGCACTCCATGTACACGCACACTCCCTGATCCCCACCAACACCCCTGTGCCCCACCCGGACCCCACACCACCTGCACATTCCCATTGTCGCCCTCCACTTGTCTGACACCCCCTGACCTATTCGCTGCTTACCAACCACGCTCTTCGGTCCTGGACCCAGGAGTGTGACAATGTCACCTGGCGCTGCCAGGGCCCCTGTTTGGCAAGAGCATCTATGGGGGAAGCAGCTACACTAGAGACCCACCCTGGTGAGGGAGGCGGGGTGTGGACCCAGGAGGTGTCAGGGTCTGGTGGGATGAGCCGAGGGCACTGCAGGGTTCTCCTCCAGAAACGCCTGTCACGAAGCAGGCTGGCTGCAAAGCCAGATCCCTCAGGGGGGCGGGTATCAATTCTTCAAAAGGACCAGGATCAGGCAGGTTTCCACAAGCATGTGGCAGGGCCTCCCAGCTCTCGAAGGACCCTGGCCAACCACCAGGGCCACAGCAGCAAGCAGAACAGTAAGGACACAGTGGCTCCCCCCGTGCACGGAGCTCTGCAGTCCATGGGAGCATTTGCTTGGCTTCTGGAAGCACTCTCTGGGGCTGGCTTCATTCCCACACACTGAATCGGGAAAGGGACTCACCCAGTGTCCACATGGTCGGTGAGTGTACCTCTGACTTGAATCCAAGTCTCCTGGTTCCAGGGCCAAAAATTCAGAACAAACCAACTGACTCCAGAGGGTGGACCGTCTGCCCTCCGAAACCCTAGGAGGCCTTCCACTCCGCACACTCTCACCGTGGGAAGCCCTCAATGTGTGCACAGAGGTGTGTGGGGCTTGGCAAGGATTGGGACAGGTGTGTGTAGGAGGGAAGGCCGAGGGAAGCAGCCTGGTGGGCAGAGGTGGGGAGAAGCCATGCCCACATTGCACACATGTGACTGAGGAGGTAAGGGGACTTATTGGGGAAGAGCTGCTGGTTCTTATGCACAGAGGGTGCAGGCGGCTGGGGCTATGCCAGGGCGCTGGGCTGTACACATGTGTGGGAGAGGTGTGTGTGTGGCACTACACAGCCACCACTGCATGCCCACTGTGGGGCGCACTCCTGACAAGGGACAGGCTCCCGACATGCACCCTGTCTCCTGGCTCCATGCCTGCCCTGGGCTTTATCGGGCCAGGCAGTCCTGCTCTCAAGGCAGGCAGCAGATAACTGATTAATAGAACTGGTTCTCAGCTCTTCAAGGTCTGGCCAGAGATAAGAGGAGACGCAGGTACCAGCACAGAGGGGATGACGCAGATTTGGGGGCCGAGCTCTGAGGCCACAAGAGGTCCTAAGCTCCCACCCTCCTCTTTCTGAGGCTAGTGGTCCACACACCCACCTGGAAAACATAGCAAGGCAGAAGCCATGCAGCAAGCCTTGGAGGCAGGAACATTCCCACGTCAGCATGGCATACCCTGCATCCTCCTTCAAAATGGCCCATTCCAGGCTAACACCCATGGAGCCAGGCGTGGATGCCCAGCTGAATCAATGAACTCCTGCTGGAGTCCATGCGCTCCCCCCTCCCCGCATGCCCCCATGTACCCATTCATTCCAACGCCTGACATAACCTGCTAGGTAGCCAACTACGGTGCTTCCTGAAGCCCAAGAGGCCAATTCCATACAAGCCCTGTCCCCAGGGACATCACTGCTGCTGTGGCCAGACAGATGGGGAGATGAGGGCATCAAACCCAAAGGCGCAGTTGCATAAGAAGAGGCCATGAGCCCAGGCCAGGTCCCTGACAGATGCCAGGAGGGGAGGAGTATTTGAGGATGAATGAACACACCACGTGCGGGGCAGCACTGGTAGGAAGGCTGCCCCCACAACTTACTTTCCGTTATGGGCCAGACACATGCCACTGAACAGTTGAGAGTGATCGTCATTCTTGTCAACATCCCCATGAGGTACATGCTATTACTATCCAACCAAGGACTTCAGCCTTTGTAAGACCTGAGAAAAATAAGGGAGGTGGGCAGATGAGATGTCCTTCAGGGTACAAGGCCAGGTGAGAACACCTGCCTCTTCCAGGGCTCCTTCCGAGCTGCCAGGAAACTTCCAGGGCCAGACCCCCAGGCCAGTTATGGCTTCTGGGGGTGAGGGCAAGAAGGCAAAGGTGTGGGGCAGGGGAGGGCACCTGCCCCTCTGAGTGGAGGGGAAAGCCACAGCCTGTGTGGGGCATAGGCATGTGTCTGCAGCCCCAGCATGGAGTCTCTGAAGTCCAGGGGCCTTCTGGGCACTATAGTCCTCCTTCAAGGAGCAGTGATGGCCAGATGGCCTCTGGGGATAGTGTTGCTTCCACCCTGCCAGGCAGTCCTTCTGGAATACTACCTCCGCATGACATCCCCTGCATCCTCCTTCAACATGGCCCATTCCAAACTGGTAATTGGAGAACCATCAAAGGCCAGGGCCAGAGGCCCAGCGAGGCGTCCTTTTAGCAATGAAGAAGCCAGGTGAGGGGTGGGGTGTGGGGGCAGCTGCTGGTTTAAGGCAGCAGATCTGGTCTATGGAAAGACTGGGATTCGTACTCAGGTCCTCTAATCTTGGTTTGACCTCACAGAGTGCAGGTGCTAAGACCATCTGACAAGAGACATGGTTCAGTTCTTACCACCTTCTTTTTTTTCCTCTATTATTTCCTGCCCCACAATCCTGTCCTCTATTCTGTTCCAAGCTTGGCTCCTCTTCCTCTTTCTCTACCTCCTTTTCTTCTTTGAACCTCATCTTGCTTAAGTGAATCAATAAACTGTCCCTGGGAACCAGCAGTTAGCATAATGGCTATGTCTCTGGACTCCCACATAGTCGACCGTGGTTCGCATCTCGGACCCGGTGGCTTAAAACTCACGCCAGCTGCATGTGCATGTGTGCGTGCCCAAGATCCTGAGAGGAGAGTGGAGGAGAAGGGATTGTGGCGTGACCATCACCCCTGGGGGTTGATTTCTCACTTTCTGTCTCTCTGTCTCTCTCTGTCTGTCTGGTGAGCGCACACGCCCTATAGCGAAAACCTCTGCAAAAAATAAATAAATAAATAAAAATAAACTGTCCCTGTTGGGCTCCAGATTAGAGAATCTCTCTGTGTGAGGAAAGCTCACAGTCAGTAGAGGAGTAACAGCCCCGAGGCCCTAGGACCTAGGGATGTGTCAGATTACAGAAAGGGGCATGAAGGTTGCCAATCGCTAATCTACTGACATTGAGATAGGGAGGTGGTCCGGATTATCCTGCTGGGACTCATGTCATTACAGGATGCATAAGTGGAAGAGGGAGACAGAAGAGAGAAGCAGAGAGATGGCAGCATGAGAGGGACTTGGCCCAACACTGCTGCTTTGAAGATAAAAAGGGGCCATGTGTCAAGGAACACTAGCAGCCTCTAAAAACCGGGAAAAACCAAGAATCAGATTCTCCCCCAGGGCCTCCAGAAAGAAAGCCGCTGTGTCACAGATACCTGAACTTTAATCCAATGACAGCCACTGTGGTATTCTGACCTCCACGGCCATAAGATCATCAGTTTTGTGTTGTTTCAAGTCTCAGCCTCTGTGGTCATTTGTTACAGCAGCTATGTGAAACTAATACATTACCAAAAGCCCTCTAGTTGTGTTCTTCCAATGATGGAGAACTCTGTCCCACCCCAACCTGCTGCCACCATTATCAAGTCCTTCCTCAAGAGACCCAAAATTGTCCTAGCTGAGACTGCTTCCCAATGCACCAGGTCTGCCCCTTGGACACCTAAAACAAGCTACACTCTGCCATACTAATGTTTAAAGGCAGTGACCATGGGCAACCAGAAGTCTTCTCTGATTGCCCCACTGGAAACACCTCTCAAAGAAATCTCATTCCCTGCTCCCAGCTTTCCTCTGAGTTCTGGGGCCCACTCATGCCAGGCTGAAATTTTCAGGAGCATAGACTGAGACTGCTTACCAAAGAGGCCCTGGAGTGGTATGGAGTTCACAGGGGCTGTGTGGCCTTAGATAAACCTAGGCCCTCTCTGCACTTCTGATGCCCCATCTGTACAATGGGATGAAATCCCATGAGTTCTGCAGAGGGCCAGAGGGCTGGAGGGAGGGCCGCAGAGCAGAGTGGTCTTATCCTCCCTGATTACTTTGTCAACACCACTCTCAAGCACTTGCCTTCTCCCTAAGTTGCTTGTCATTAGCAAGACAAAGGAGGGGACAACAGGGAGGAGAGGGGAAGAAAGGAAAAGAGAGAAGAGAGGGAAGGAGAGAGGAAAGGAGGAGAGAGGAAAACAGGAGAGGAGTCCAGGAACCAGGCTGGGAAAGGAAAGGGGAGCAAAAAAGAGAGGAGGGAAGAGGGAAAAGGGGTTGAGGGGAGGATAGGAGAGGAGAAAGGAGAGGAGAGGAGAAGAGAAGAGAGAGGAGAGGAGAGGTGGAGAGGAAAGACGTCTGTCCCTTCAAAGATTGTATTCGAATGTTTTATTACGTGCTCTGGCTCGGGCAGCACCTTAGTTAATGGTGTGTCAGATGATGGTACAAATTTATAGCTGAAGGTTTACATCACAGACAGCTGGAATGAATGACAATAAATTAATTTAAAGTGCTACCAAAGTGTTCCCCAAAGTATATGTGCTTATGAGCTCTGGGCTAATAATTTATAAATGCATGCCTTTTATAATCCTGGTCTTAAGTCTTGAAAGCAGCTAGTTAAAAAGCAGTCACATGACATAAATTATTTTTATTAATATCACAAGTGCATGATTAGGGTGGTGGGGGTGGTGGTCACCAGCTGTAGTTTCTGCAGTCAGCCTTCTCTTCCTCCCCATCCTCTTATCCTGAGGGGCATGGACCTCAGTACCAGAGTTGCAGGTGCCAGGCACAACTGCCAGGTGCCTGAGCTGGTGCCGCACAGCCTGACCCTCTTTCCTGGGGGGTGGAATGAAATACTCATCCATTATAGATTCTCTCCTCTAAGAAGTTCTTAGGACATCTTCCTGCTCCTCAGATAGGCGGCGGCAAGTATCTTTTATAGGCAGACACACAAACTCAGAGAAAGAGAGGCTTGCTGAGCCTCAGCTGCCTTCCCTGTGAAATGAGTGTCACAACCTCATAGGACCATGGAGATAAGTGATCAAGGCTCCACATTAGCGCTCAGTAAACTACCTTGTTATTAGAGGCCCTCTTTACTACCTATCCTACAGCAGGAAGAGAAGGCTTGAACCAGGTTGATTGGCCTGCTCAGATCTTGGTAAAATGCATGCAGTGTTCTATCGTTCTAGAACCCCATTCTAAACCCTTCTTTCTAAAGCCAATCCTCCTGCATGGGCCTGGGCCCCAACCCTGCCATTTTCTTGGTGGTAATCTATAATTATGCTTTCACAGGTTTGTCCTTTTTTGTATTACAGGAAGGACTGCTCAAATGCTTTTCAGCTCCTCCCATCAGGAGATGGAATCTACCTACTCCTTGAATTGGGGCTGGCCTGTGACTAACTTTGACCCATGGACTGTGGTGGCAGTGACACTATGTTACTTCTAAGACTTGGTCTTAAGACATCTGCAGTTTTTGCTTTAGAGCATTTGAAATATCCCCTCTTGGGATCTAGCATCATGCTGTGAGAAGCCCAGCCAAGGTGGAAAGCCACAAGCAAGAGAATCAAGACTTTGCAGTCGGCAGCCCCAGCCCAACTCCCAGCCAATGGCCAGCATCAGCCACCAGCCCTGTGACTGAGCCACCTGAATGTTCCAGTCAAACCCATAGATGACTGCAGCTCTGGCCTATATCATGTGAGCCAAAAGTGGCCAGCTGAGGCTAGTCATCCAAGAAGCACTTGAGATCATGAATGGCTATTGTCTTCAAGCCTGGACTCTTGGGTGGTTGGTTGGTTACACAGCAGCAGTTAACCAGAACACTTCTCTCCACTGGCTACACGCATCAGTACTTAAACACACCTAGGCCTCTTAATCAAAAGCCTCCCTTGATCCCATGTCCTCACCAGCTCAAGACTTACCTCACATCCCCACTCATACCCAAAGTTCAAGAAAGAGAAATGTCTCCAAACTGTCTCCTCACCAACATTCCTGCAAAAGTTTGCCCCAAGGTCACCAGAGACTGATTGTCCTTGACTCCTACACCTGATCTGACTTGACCCTTGGGTAGCATGCTCGATGACGCCAGCCCCTCTCCTTTCAACACTCTCCCCTGTGGCGTATCCATACAATACTTTTTGGTCATAGTTTCCACTTTTCCATGCCATTTCCTTCTTGCTCCTATGCCCTTCTCCTCCTCTTTAAGCCTTGGTATTCCTCAGATCCCTGTCTTGCTCCCTTCATGCTCCACCCTCTTCATCACCAAGCTCATCCTCTTCCTCTTACCTGCCAATGCCTCCTACATCTAGATGTCCAGCCCAGGGTCCCTGTCCAGGCCAAAATGTCCAACCACACCCTAGGCTTCCCATCTGAACATCTTGCAGACACTTTCACCCCCATGATAACCACATTTCCTCACCCTCCTGCCCTTCTTTTTTTTTTTGAGAGAGAGAGATTTTCACTATAGGGTGCATGCGCTCGCCAGACAGACAGAGAGAGACAGAGAGACAGAAAGCAAGAAATCACCCCCCAGGGGGGATGGTCACGCCGCAATCCCTTCTCCTCCATTCTCCTCTCGGGATCTTGGGCACGCACGCACACGCGCCTGGCGTGAGTTTTAAGCCACCTGGTCCAGGACACGAACCGCGGTCGACTACATGGGAGTCCAGCAACATAGCCATTACACTAACTGCTGGTCCCCCTCCTGCCCTTCTTACCTGCTCCTCTTTTAGAAGTTGGCACTACCGTTTAGTCAGTGGCCCAAGTCTCAAATCTGGGGCCCAGTTTTGTTTTACTCTGCCCTCATCCAAATGAAATCAGTCACCGGCTTTTGGCAGCTCAACCTCTAAAGTGATCTAGAATCTACTGCCTCCATTGTCGTTCCTCTTTTCCAGGTCACCATTGTCCTTTACCTGATCCCTTCCCCACTGGCCCCCACGTACACACTCAGCCCTTTCTCCTCTGAGAGGTATAGGGCCCTAGTTACATCACTTTCCAACTGAAAGTCTTTCAGGATCCCCATGGTCTTTAGGATAAAAGCTACACTCATCGGTGTGACTGATGTACCTTCCACATCTGTCCTAGGACCACCATTCTAGCCCCACATCTCACCCCATCCCACATTCACACTGGACTTGTTCTTCCAACCTGCTGTGTGCTCACACGACTGTTTCTTCTGCCACGACACTCTGTCTTCCTCCAGGGTCCAAAAGATGACACCCATCGCAGGACTCGACTTCCCCCAGGAAGCCTTCTCGGCCCCCAGCCTTGCATCCCAGAGTGGCTACCCCACTCTTGCATCCCAGAGCCATCTACCCCACTGCACCCCCACCCTGCCCTCCCATCCCTCACTCTCATCTTGCCCTGCTTTCCCTCCTCCCAGCACTCCTCTTCTTTGATGCTAACTGCTTGGCGAGTGATTTGTCTTTTCAACTGAACAGTCAGCTCCAGGTGGGCAGGGACCATTTATTATGACCTTGTACAGCAGTTGGCATGGAGTCAGAGCTCAGCAAGTATTGGTGAATTAATGAAAGATAACATCGTCATCTTGCCTCCTTCAATCCCCATCAAAGCCTGGTTTTCACGGATTTGTAGAGAAGTCTCTGCCTTCACCCCCCATCCCCCCACTTGACCACTCAACACCTATTTATGGAGCATGCAGCACATGCCCAGCCCTGGGATGGACACACAAATGACAAAGGAATGGATTAACAGCACCATTCAGAAACAAACAGGTCTAAACTGATATACACAGCAACATGGGTGAATCTCAAAATCAATGTGCTCATAAAGGAAGCCAGGTACAAAACTGCACACTGGATGATTCCATTTATGTGACGTTCCAGAAAAGATACAACTAGAGACAGACTACAGAGCTTCGTCCCAACATGGGTGTCACGAGGGGAAGAGTCAGCTGGGAACTGAGCTACTTAACACCAGCCTCAGAAGTCAATCAGTGTCACTTCTGCCACATTCTCATCATCAGTCACTGGAAGCAGATCCCTAGAGCCAGTCCATATGCAGGGGAGGGGAGTTGAAATCCACCTCTTGATCAGAAGAATGTCAAAGGATGTGAGGGCATGTTTTGTTTGCTTCTTCTTCTTTTTTTTTTTTTTCAATCCCAGAGGGCGCATGTATCCATACATACTAGAGAGAACGAGAGAGAGAAAGAGAGAAAAAACACCCATGGGGCCTGGTCATGCTACAATCCTTTTTCCTCCAATTCTCCATCCCATCAAGATCGTAACCACATATGCACACACCTAGCAGGAAGCAGGCAAAACTAGGATTCAAAGCCCAGCAGTCCACGTGGAGTCCGGCTTCCTCTGTGTAGCACTAACCATTATGCCCTGGGGCCAGCGCATGGACATGTTTGTAAGCCATCATAGATACTACTTGACTACTGCGTATGCCACATTCACCAAGCACATGGCCATCTAAACTAACACTCACAGTGCCTATAGGTAACAAAATGCCACAACACCTAAATGACCCAGAAGTAATCTTTTTTTATTATAAGAAAATTATTATAATAATGTTAAAAGAATATTTGGGAAGAAAAGAAAATCAGCCCTAATTGCTATTTATTCTCCATGTGACTATACATCATCTACCTTTTCTGTGCCTCAGTTTCCTGATTTGTAAAGTAGGCATCATCATAGTCCTTGACACATAGTGTTATTGTGAGGATTAAATTAAATATTTACGTAATGTGCTTTTAAAAAATGCATGGCACATGGTTATTCCTAATAACATTATATCTCTCATGAGCTGGCTGGAGAAATAAATGAGATAGTCCATGAAAAGAGCTTAGAGTAGTTCTTGGTACATGAAACTAAATCATTTACAGGTTATTGTCATCAGAGTCATGATAATAATTACTATTTATTGCCTCCCCAGATCTCCAAGATAAGATGCAGCCTCCCACACTGCCATTCAAGGTCCTTTACAAATACATCCTTGCCTACCCCTCTTCATCTCCTCTACTCTTCCCTGCACACATGCCAAATTCACCATCCTTAAATGTGCCTCAAACACACCACCTTCTTCTAAGATGCCCTCCTCTATGCTTCTCCTGGTAAACTTCTAGTCATCATAGACACGGGACTGGGAGTCAAAAAGAAATGGTCAATGACATCCACTTCTTACCATGCCAGAGAAACTAGCACTCAGACTAGCCCTACCACCATGAAAATATAAATGAGCATACATAGAAACACCTATTTCCACATGGAAGCATGGGTCAGTGGGTTCTCAAAGAAGGGAAACGGATGAAAAAAGCTCTATCATTGTCTCTGTTTTCTAATTAGAGACACGTTCCAGACCACTACACAAAAAGAGAATCCAGGTTGGACCCAGCAATGTTACTGAACTGATGAGACAGAAATAAGAGTACAGGGAGGTTGAGGCTATGCTAGGTACAGCACCAGAGAGGAGGGAGCTAGGCAGAAAAATAACTCCAGAAATCTGCACAGGAGTCCTCTTGAGCCATTGGCTCAATTACAAACTATGTATGCCTAGAGTGAAACTCAAGGAGGCCAGGCCAAAACAACTATCAGAGGAAAATGACTACCAGGGTTCTCTGCCTTGAATACCACCAGAGTTCACACAGAGCTAGGAGATTTTGAGTTCTAGCCAGAGAAGAAAGGCTCACTGGTTAAATTAACAAAGCTATGGCCAGCCCATAGCCTAATGGTTAAATGTGCTAGATCCCATATTGTCAACCATGGTTTGAATCCTGGCTCCAGTAGCTTGAAAAGCATGTTGGGCACATGTGTGTGCTTGCCCACACTTCTGACAAGATGGAGAGATGGAAGAGAAAGAATTGTGGCATGACCACACCCCACTGGGAGGGGGTGCTTTCTCCCTTCTCTCTCTCTCTCTCTGGTGAGGGCACATACCCTTTGGCAATTTAAAAAAAGAATGAACAAAGCTTAAAAATGAACCTCAAAAAGAACAATCTGATCCACAAGTGAACAAACTACTTTTCAAAGAATTATCTTTAATACACTTAAGAAGACAACAAAATCCAAATGCTTAGTAATGCAATATCACAATGTCCAACATCCAGACAAAAACTACAAGATGTGCAAGAAATCAGGAAAAGTAATCCACAATTAGAAGAAAAATATTGAATAGAAATAGACCTAAATGACAGAAATTACAGAAATAGCAAATACATTAAAATAGTTATTATGGAGACCAGCAGTTAGCGTAATGGCTATGTCACTGGACTGCCATGTAGTCGACCACGGTTCAAGTCCCAGACCCAGTGGCTTAAACTCATGCCGGGCACGTGTGCCTGTGTGCCCAAAATCCCTAGAGGAGGAGGGATTGTGATGTGGCCATACCCCCTGGGGGGTGATTTCTTGCTATCTGTTTCTGTCTGGCGAGCACACGCACCCTACAGCAAAAACCTCTAAAAAGAATAGTTATTATATAAATGTTAAAGATTTAAAAAGAAAACATAATGAAGAGATAAACAGAAACCATAAAAAGAAACCAACAAAGCCTCTAGAGCAGGAAAATACAAATATACGAAATGGAAATTCTATAGGAGGGAATTAATAGCAGGTAATATACCACAGACAAAATGATCCATGAACTTGAAGACAGAGCAGCAGAAATCACAAGGGAATAAGAAAATATTGTGAACTGAATGAGAAAATGAAAATACAATATGTCAATACTTACGAGATGCAGCTAACAGAGTGGCTAGACAAATATATAGCTTTACATGCTTATATTAGATCAAATTAAAGTTTTTAAACATTTGTACAGAAAACAGTTAACAGAGCATGCCCAAGACTGCTATTCTTAGAAAAGCCTGCTTACAAGTTTGGCCTTTGGCTGCTATCTGGGAATTTGAATTTCAGGAAGGTTCCCATCATTCGTTCATAGAAATGGCTCACTGTGCCTAAACTGTTTATATAAATAATATGATTTATGTTGAAATTGCTTTCCTTTTGGGAATCTGAGATGTTGGTATATGCTATGCAGAGGGTGCTTATGTGGTGAGCCCCCAGTAAAAACCCTGCAGATAATTAATGAGCTTCCCTGGTAGATACTATTTCACATGAGTTCTCACAGCTCATTGCTGAGGGAATTAAGTGCATCCGGTGTGACTCCATCATGTGCAGACTCCGGGAAGCTTATGTCGGGCCTTCTTTGAATTTGTGTGCCTTTCCCTTTGCAATTTTGTTTTGTAGCTTTGTTATAATAACTCTTAACTGAGTATGACTACATGTTGAGTCCTGTAAGTCCTCCTTAAAGATCACTGAACCTAGAGGTGGTCTTGGGAACTTTGGACACAACACTGATTCGCCTTTGAAAAAAGAAGACCAAATTAAAGCTAAAATAGTAGAAGGAGGGAAAAAATAAAGAGCATAAATCAATGAACTTGAACATGGGCATATGCCAAAAAAACTTGGTGAAACCAATAGTTCATGCTTTTGAAAAGATGGACAATAACCAATGAACATCTGGCTAGACTGATCAAGAAAAAAGAAATGAATCACAAATTATTAATGTCAGTAAAGCAAGCTCGTCACTAACGATCTTACAGATGTTAAAAGGATAAAAAAGAAAATTATGAACAATTTCAAGGTAACGATTTTGACACCTTAAAAAAGTAAATGCATTCCTTGAAAAGCACAAACTACCAACACTGACAAAAGATAAAATGTAAATAGGTCCATATCTATTATAGAAATTTAATTCAGAAAACCTTCCTGCAAAGGAAACTCCAGGCCCAGATATCTTTGTAGTGCACTTTATCAACCATTTAAGTAAGAAATAATACCAATCAAACATAAATTCTTTCAAAACATAGAATGAAATAGTTCTCAACTTGTTTCACAAGGTCAGCATTATCCCAGTACCAACACCAGATAAATACAAGAAAATTACAAACTAAGAAAGAATCTCAGCTGACTTTGAACACAGAAATTGACAAGCTGGTTCTAAAAACTTATATTAATATGAAAAGGCGCTCCTGGAGTATCAGAAACTATTTTTTTTTTAAATTCATTGTTCTTATAAGGCAGTACCCATGAAGAAGTGTAATGTTATTTGAAAATGCAGTTGGCTCCATTGTAAATGTGTGCTGAAATTCTAGGGAAACTACCAAAAATGTTTTGCTTCTTTTTTTTTTTTTTTTTTGAGAGGGAGACTTTTACTATTGGGCATGTGCACTCACTGGAGAAACAGAGAGAGACAGCGGAACAGAAAGTGAGAAATCACGCCCTAGAGGGTATGGCCATGCCACAATCCCTTCTCCTCCATTCTCTTCTTGGGATTTTGGGCACACATGCACACACACCTGGCATAAGTTTCAAGTCACCAAGTCCAGGACACATGTTCGACTCACAATTGGCCATGTGGGAGTCCAGCACTGTAACCATTATGCCATCCCAATCACCAAAAAAATTTAAAAGGAGTATAACTGATATAACAAGAAATAAGAGAAAATGGAATCATGTAAAATGTTCAGTTAAATCCACCAAAGACAGAAAAAGAGAAGACAAAACTAGGAACAAAGAATAAGGACAATTGAAAAGAGTAACAAATATGGTAGATAAGACAAATAGCTATCTGCACGTGTCTCACCTATGCCTCCCACCATTTACAAAAACAAACTCAAAATGGATCACATATCTAAACATTAAAAAGCTAAAATTTTAAAACATCTAGAAAAAAAAAAAACTTAAGAAAAAATCTTTACAATTGTGTTGACAGGCAAAAGTTCCTAAACGAGTCATAAAAAGCATTAACTATATAAGCAAAACTTATCAGTTGGACTTTTTCTCTTCAAAAGATACCAATAATAAAGTGAAAAGGCAACCATCAATGGTGGGGAAATATTTGCAATGTATAGAGCTGACAAAGGACTTCTGTAAAAATTGATAGGAAGAATTCTTACAATTCAATAAGAAAAATAACCCTATGAAATTGGGCAAAAGATTCAAATAAATGTTATCTAAGAAGGTACTCACCATCAGTAGTCAGCACAGAATTGCAAATAAAAACAACATTAGAATGGCTGAAAGAAAAGGCTTATGATGCCCAGTGCCAATAGTGATAAAGGGACAAGAGAAACTTTCATACACTGCTGCTGATGAAAATGAGGCAAACATTTTGAGAGGTTGTCAGTTTCTTATAAAGCAAACCATATACAACTCAACAATTCCACTTCTAGGCACTGACTCAAGAAAAGCAAAAATATGTTCGCCCAAAGATTTGCATATAGTGTTCATAGAAGCTTTATTCATAAAATCCTAAAGCTGGAAATAACTCAAATGTGTAGTAATTGGTGAATGGACAAACTATGGTATGTCCATTCACTAGAATATTACTTAGCAATAAAAAGCATCAAACCACTTACACGTGATACAAGATGTATGAATCAACACCAATGAGTGCATAGGGTTTAATGCCATTTATAAGATGTTCTAAGACATGCAAAACTAACCTATTGTGGTAGAAATCAAGTCAACAGTTGCCTAGCTGGGTGTTAGGAGAGACAATGGGAAAAGGGCATGGATCAATTTTGAGGAATGCTAGACTTATATTATATCTTGAGACAGTATTTCTATTGTACCATATATGTATATATCTGTCAAAACTCCTTGGACTGTATAATTACAGTAGGTGCATTTTGCAAATTATTTCTCAGTAGCATTGACTTTTTTTAAAGGAATAATTGGAAAAGAAATGTAATGTTGGAGTGAGAAAGTATTGAGAAGAGGGAGGCGTGGAGCCTAGAACTGCAGGAGACTCCCCCCCCACCACCCCATGAAGGGTTTGAGCACTATTTGGAGCTGTCCTCATGATTCTCTGGGCTGCCTTTTTCTCCTGCCTAAGCAGAGTGGCCCACAGAGAGAAAATATTGGGACTGTAAGCCTGAAGACCTGATTTCTTTGTGTGTGTGTGTGTGTGTGTGTGTGTCTCAGTCAGTTCAATTCAGCAATGATTTTATTGAACACCTACTATATAGCATCTCCTGAGAGCCAGGAGATTTTCTTTTATCAAACTCTTATAAACTCTGAAGTCAGATTGTCTGTATCCAATTCCAGCTTACAACTGAAAAGCTGCATGACCTTGCCCAAGTGCTTCGACTTGCCTCAGTTTTCCTTCTTGATGAAGCAGAGATAATTACTGGGTCTCCTAGCAGACTCACTGCAGGGATTAAATGAGATCATTCTTGTAGCATGCATGGCTATAGTAAACTACAACAGCTGGTAACTGTAGTCGTCACGTACATACTTTCCAAAAGCCCTTCAGGGCACGTCTGCACTCATTCCACACCACTCCAGGAATCCAGGTGGGCCACCAGGCTGTGAGTGCTGTCTGCCTCTCCTTGACTGTGAGGCCTGGAGATGGTTATTAGCCTCTCCCAACCGCCTTTTCCTATAAAGTGGACATCGTACTGAGTCTCCTGCACAAGGCAGCTGGTGAATAAATGAGCCAATAGGGGACCTGCAGATGGAGTAATATTTATGCTGTGACTCCCATGTGGTCGACCACAGTTTGCGTCCTGGACCTGGTGGCTTAAAACACACTGGGTGCATGTGCGTGCGTACCCAAAATCCAGAGAGGAGAATGGAGGAGAAGGGATAGTGGCATGGCCATCCCCCCGGGGGTGACTTTTCTTTTTCTGTCTCTCTGTCTTGCTCTGTCTTTCTGATGAGCACACATGCCCTATAGCAAAAATCTCTTTTTAAAACATTGAGCTAATAGAAGAAGAGTGCTCAGCTCAGTGCCTGGCACATTTGTAAGTATTAAAAAAATATTGACTATTCTCACTTTTCGTATAACCACACTCTAGTAAAGAAAATTAAAGCCCAGGGAACCAGCAGTTAGCGTAATGGCTATGTCGCTGGACTCCCACATAGTCGACAGTGGTTCGTGTCCCGGACCCGGTGGCTTAAAACTCACGCCGGGCACGTGTGCATGCGTGCCCAAGATCCCGAGAGGAGAATGGAGGAGAAGGGATTGCGGCGTGACCATCCCCCCTGGGGGGGGATTTCTCGCTTTCTGTCTCTATGTCTCTCTCTGTCTGTCTGGCGAGCGCACGCGCCCTACAGTGAAAATCTCTAAAAAAAAAAAAAAAAAAAAAAAAAAGCCCAGAAACACCGGACCCAGGTCACACAGGAGGTCAGCCTGGATAAGAACCCTGTGTCCTAGCTCAGGTGAGAGCACATCTGACCAGGAGCCTGGCCTGTGTCCCCATTTTCTCCCACCACGTCCCACTGAAGCCTCTCAGGCGGCCTTCGCCAAATGCCAGAAATCTTATGGAGGGGCAGGAAAAGAAAGTCTTCCCTTGCCCTCTCTCCTCTCCCATGAGGATGACTGGCCTAAGTTTGAACAGAGTCACATCAGAAGTGGCAGGTGGGTGTTGGGGGAAGGCACCTCTCTCCAGTTTCTCCATGGGACACGGTGGGGGACTTCTCAAGGGCATGAAGTCTGCTACCAGGAGAGAAACTAAGGCAGGATCTTCTTGGTTCCAACACACGCACACGCACACGCACACGCACATGCACACATGTATACTCATGGACAACAGCACATACAGCGGACAGTAACATACCCCTACTCTGGGAGGAACGCGAGACCTTGAAGACTGGAGGCAGGAAGTTCCAGGCAGGCTAGTGATCTTCCTAGGCAGTGCCAGCCATGGTAGAACAGTGCACGGGGCGGGGGGGGGGGGGGCCAAACAGCTTCCAAGATGGGCCAGGCCCTGAACTCCTGCCCCCAATAGTTCTGCACCCAGGAGCAGGGCTACCCATCTGACCCCACCCTCCCTACTCTCATATGCCAGTGAGATGTCATTGCATCCACTTTTATAACCAAGGCTGCTTATGTAGCACACGGGAGCAGGGTGTAGGAGCTTTTTCTGAGGACCCAGCACACGTGGGTTCCAGCCTGGCTGCACCCCCTACTTCATGGACAATCACTAGTAATGCAAGGTGAAGGGTGCAGGTCTAGGCCCCAAAGTCTGGCTCTCTTGAGTACGGGTAAGTTGGGTAAGTGACCACTATGGCAGTGCCATGAAGGGATAATGGCTAATGTCCTAGGACTCCAGAAAGACTTCCTGGCACTGCAGAATGAGTGGAACCCAGGAAAAGAGTAGGTGGGGCCAGCTGACCAGCAGG
>NW_006159929.1:2907960-2908583 GCF_000334495.1 Tupaia belangeri chinensis
ATGGTAAGTGCACGGTGCAAGGCATGAAAGCTGGGCCTTGATGCAGGCAAGCAGGGGGCCCGCAGAGCTGTCACTAGCCCACAGGGCGATGCTCAGCCAAGGAGCTGAGGGAGGCTCAGGGCCCAGCAGGCTCAGGCTGACTGCTGCAAGGTGCATATGTGGAGCTCAAACACCTGCTTCTGCAAGCTCCAGGGGAGGCACGACAGAGCAGAAGCTCCTAGAGGCCAGGACGCTGAGCCCTCCTACCCACAGACCAGGGGTTTTACCATATCTTTCTAGATTTAGACCAGGTGCTATCTCCTCCAAGAAGCCATCCATGACTATACCTCTAAACTCTCAAACCAGGCGAGGCCTCAAATAGACATCGTACTTAAGACTGAAAACAAACCATCTCATTTCATTCTCCACTCCTCCTTGCTCCACGATAATGAGGAGTTCATGGGAGAAGATGCTCCAGGAAGCATCTATCACAAGGCCGAGCCTCAGCACTATCCAGTTAATGGTAGCTTCCTTAAGGGTCAGAGGGAATAGCCTCTGTTATTTCCATTTTACACAGGGGGAATTGAGCAGTTCTGAAAACCTGCATGACAGGCCTGAAGACACACAGCTTGCACGTGGAAGAG
>NW_006159929.1:2908614-2924248 GCF_000334495.1 Tupaia belangeri chinensis
CTCATTTTTTCCACACTTGCCCAGGACCATATGACTATAGGATGGGAAAACTGAGGCCCAGAGAGGGCAAGTGACTCGCATAGTCACTGGCAGAACCCAGACTTGACCCCGAGTCTCTTGAAGCCAAGCCTGACCCCTCCCAATGAACCTCAGCCCAGCCTGTGGGCATCACAGGAGGAAGAGGCGTCCATGGCAGGGCCCAGGCAGGCCAAGGCTGTGTCGAGTGAACTTTGGAATTGAGACCAGCTTCTGGAGGTGTAGGCAGGCCGTGAAGCAGCAGGGGCTGTGGGAGCTGGGGAGGAGGGCCAGCTGCACTCTGCATGGAGGGCCCGGTGCTGACATGTTTAGGCTTACGCTGAAGAAGGGGCGGTATGTAGCAGGACCAGGGGGAGGCCAGCCTGTTGTCTCACAGCACGCTGGAGTCCTCCCTCACTTCCTGGCTGTGCAACTTGTCTAATTGGGCATGAGATGTCCCATCTGTGCCCCAGGCGGGGTGGTCGTGCTGGTCAAAGAGCATAAAAAAGACAAAAAGCTACTGAGGCTTTGACGCCCACCAACCAGGGTTCTGGTCCCTGATCCACCAGTTCTAAGAATGATGCCTTCAGTCACAAGTTCTCTGAGCCCCAGTTTCCTCATTCGTCAAACTGGACTAATAGTACAATTTTATTAGAGCATGATGCTATGTCAAAATGACACATGCAAGAAACGTCTCTCTTAAAAAACAAAAACAAAAAAAAATTCTGGCCATCCCACCTGCATTATTATTTTTGAGGGGGTGGGGGTGGGGGGAGAGGATTTTTGCTATAGGGTGCATATGCTCACCAGAAAAAGAGAGAGACAGAGAGAGAGAAAGCGAGAAATCACCCCCCAGGGGGGATGGCCACGCCGCAATTCCTTCTTTTCCATTCTCCTCTCGGGATTTTGGGCACACATGCACACGCACCCAGAGTGAGTTTAAGCTGCCGGGTCCGGAACTTGAACCTTGGTCAACTACATGGGAGTCCAGCAACATAGCCATTATGCTAACTGCTGGTCCCACCATCTGCATTATTATTAAGCATTCATTCCTCAGCTTCTCTGAGGAAGGTGGGAGGCACAGGACATGGAGACTCCACTCTGTCTTGGCCAGCACTGATATCATCGTGGTTCCAGACTGTGTGGCCTTACTGTCCTGTGGAATTCCTGACTGGGGTTAGAGCTGAGGACAGGACTAGCCATCCAGGCATGACAGAGGCCCAGCATGGCCAGACCAAGGTCTCTGAGCAGGTTCCGGGTCCTTCTGTCTTGCCTTTCTCCCCAGACTGACACCCTCTCCACCCAGCAGCCCTCAGGGGCAGAGCCAGGGCCTCATAATATGGCATCTCTCCTGAGATGACAGGAGAGCCCTGGACTTGAGGCAGTTTCTACTGCAGCCCCCACGCCCCAAAGTAAAGAAATGCAAAGGCAGCTGGGGAGGGGAGGAGCCAGTACTAGTATCTGTGAAAGTCCTCACAGTCAGCCCTAGAGTGCAGCAGTTAAGTGCTATAGATAGAAAGCAGGACCCCGCATGCCGGCAGTGGTTCGAATCCCAACTCCAGTGGCTTGAAAAACAGTCAGCACATGTGTGTGCATGCCCCGAATTCCAGCAGGGTAGTGAGATGGAGGGTACACTGTGGCATGACCATGACCCATTGGGGAAGGGCAGGCATGACCTGACCCCCCTCTTTCTCTCTGACAATTAAAGAAGAAAAGTCTTCCAACTCCAAGGCCCCTTCCAGGAATAGGGAGGAAGTAAGAGGGTCCGTAAGGCCCAACCCTGTGTCTGAAATAGGGCCATTGTGAAGACAAATGAGAACCGAGAGGGAGGAGCCTGCCAGGTGTGGGCCCATAGATGGGGCTTCAAATCCCTGCCACCTGTGTGTGTCCTTTGGTTCCCCACAATCTCAAAGTGGGTACAACAAGAGATAAAGGAGATGCCCAGAGACGGTAAGAGCCTCGGTGAAGGACACACAGCAAGGCAGGGTGCCCAGAGCTTCTGTGCAGCTGTCCTTTCCCTCTCTGGAATCTTCCATCACCAGCAGATAGACTGAAGCTGGCTGGTTCTCAGAGTGTCTGATTGCCAGCTCGTAGGGGATGCAGGCCCTAGTGAGAGTGAAAATCAGAACTCAGTGGGAAGGTATCTTTATCGCCGAGCTGAGCATACGGGCAGTGGCGACGCCCAGCAATGCGGGAGCAGGCACAGGGCTGACAAGGAGTGGCTTTCCTTCTTGCTCAGGAGACTCTGCCTGGCTGAAAATCAGGTGAAAAAGCCTGGGCTGTCACCCTGGTCCTCAGTTTGCCTGTAGGGGAAATGGGTACAATGACCACAGAGTGGCCTGCACAATTCAATCCTTTTCAACCTGCTATTAAGAACAAACAAAAAAGCTTTCAGTGAAAAAGGTGGTCCCACTCTCCACACCCTCCATTCAACAAATCAGAAGAGAGGGAACAGTCAAGCTTCGTCTTTCTCCCCATCTCCTCAAGCACCCGTGATTATTCCAGGAGAAACCCAACAAGGGACCGTCGATCTTCAAGAGTGCACGTGACACGTCAGAGACACACGGCACAGGAACCATTCACTTTGCAAAAAACAAAAGGCACCTCTGTCCCAGGAGAGGGCACTGCAGGTTCCCTGACTTCCGAGCTCCCCTCCCGAAATGCTCCAGCCTGCCAGGACCAGGAGGTAAGAGAGGCTGGGGGCATGGGGTAAGTGTAGTCAGGGACAGCCCCACTCTGAGATGAGACTGTGCAGACAGGGCTGTAGGGCTGAGGTCGGTGCTGGGGCCTTGAAACAAGCGCCGGAGGAGGGCCATGGACAGAGCTTGGGGCAATGGAAACCGCAGTTCTCGGAGGGGCCTGTCCTTGCCAGCCTGATTCAGCCACACGGAGCTGCCCTGGGCTTGGAGAACAGGAGGGCAGCCTTGCCCCATGCCTGGCTTTCGGAAGGCCCCCAGGGCCTGAGCCTCTGTGCTGGCCAAGAGCCTGGTGAAGGCCAGTGGAAGGACTGGCCTCCATAATTCACGCTCCTGGTAGGGGGTGAGGGGGATACCTTATTTTCCTGGGAAGGGAGTCAAAGATCACTTCAATTGCCTCCATTCTGCTGTCTACAAGATCCTTCTGGAACACCGTCTTGATCATAGCACTCCCTTACTCACCTACCTCCAGTAGCTGGCTGTCCCCTCAGCCAGTTTCCCCAACCTGGCTCCTGAGCAAAACTTCCAGAGGCCTTGCTAAGCACATGGGTGCTCCTATCCCCTGCCAGACAGTCTGCAGAGTCCATTGGCTTCTGGGGATTTCTTTGTGTTACTCACTTTGCAGCTAAGGCATCTAATGCACAGAGAGGCTACGTGACTTACCAAAGGTCACACAGAAGGAGGACTTAAATTTCAAATCTAGCTCATAGAGCCCCAGCCCCATTCACAGAGAGGCCAAGGGCTCAGGACAGAAGCTTCAGGAAGCTGCATTCCTTGCCTAG
The DNA here is from genome assembly GCF_000334495.1 of Tupaia belangeri chinensis. Classification (NCBI taxonomy): domain Eukaryota; kingdom Metazoa; phylum Chordata; class Mammalia; order Scandentia; family Tupaiidae; genus Tupaia; species Tupaia belangeri. The sequence continues at coordinate 2,912,108 of NW_006159929.1, forward strand.
AGAGAGCCTAGACCCTCATGGGTAGGAAAAATGGCAGGGAAGGAAGGAGGTCAAGTGACGAGCTTGGAGGTAGTGCCATACCATGGTCAGAGCTCAGCGCACAGACCCAGAGGCTTGGCCATCAGCTACCCATGCTGAGGCTCGGCACCTTACTTGGAAAACGGTTAATAGGACCCCTGATCTCGTAGGTTTCCACAGGAGTGTGAACAGTGAGTGCCACTGAGCCCAGGCGGGAGTGGGCTGCATGGTGGGTGTTAATTCCACGTTCCTTGCCTTTGCACAGAATGCAGAAGGCTAGGTTTGTGGGTTCAGCGCTGCCTACCCAAATGTACCGCAGCCCCAACTGCCGCCCCCCTCAGTGTTTGTAGGCACAGTAAACAACCCCTCACCCCTCTAGGAGAAAACATTTTTAAAGCAACAGAAGCAAACAGTTCTGCGTGCTGCCTGTGTTAGTGACAGGAAAAGAAGCGTCACTTCAGAGAGAAAAGGCCACCCAGGGGTGGGGGCGGGGGCCAGGCAGAGGCGGTGGTGGAGGAGAGATCTGATAAGGGAGCCCTGCCGACTGGGCCAAGAAGCAGGCTGGTGAGCTTGGGGCTCTGGCAAGTTTGGGGCAGGTTCAGCCCCTCCAACTACTAGGCTGCTGGGTGGCACAAGGTCATGCCAGGGCACCCCATGCCAGACTGGGTTCCCAGTCTCTGTTTCTGGGATGTCTCCTGCTCTGGCCTCAGTCCTTCCCCCTGGGTTGTTCTGAGAGAAATAATGAGCCCGACATGGGAAGTAGCCAGAGGCTCAGAGGTAGTGGTTCTTTTCAGCCAGCTCTGTAGCCTGAGGTCCAAGGGCAGACTTACCCATGGCCTTGGGCTAGCCTCTGCCCTCAGCAGAGTGCTGGCTGTCTGCATAACTGTACCCAGAAGTGGTGCTGGCTAGGAATCTGGAGGTTCAGGGTAGAGTGCTCACTGTGTGGTCCTGTGCAAGCAGCCACAGGCAGAGGGATTGAGGATCAAGTCCCAGCTCAGCGCTAAAGTCTTGCATCCCAGAAACCCTTCAGGCCTGGTGAACACACTGCTGGCCACCTATCCTTCACCCTCTAGGCTGAAGTTTCTCTGTGAGTCTTTCCCTGCTCACTGTATGGCCCTCTCCCTGCATGAGGTTTAAGGACGCAGCCTGCCCTCTAGGACAGACTTGCGTCCAAACTGCAGAGTTGGCACAAACCCTCCCTGCCTTTGCAACTGCCAGGGAGCACAGGCAGGTACCAGCACCCCAAAGCCAGAGGGTGAGCAGATGCAGGCATGGCAGCCAGGGTGAGGAGTTTGGAGGAGCAGTTGCAAGAACTGGAACTCATGGGACAAGTCTGATAAGCAGAGAAGACCAGGGGACAGCATTCCAGCCAAACTAGGTGGTACCTGACAGTAAAGCAAGCATGCCAAGCCCTATACTGAGCACTCGGCTACATGCGAGGGCCCCAAATAGTCCTCATGTGGCCCCCAGTTGAAATTCTTTTTTTTTTTAAAGGTTTTTGTCATAGGGCACATGTACTTGCCAGAGAGAGAGAGATGGTGAGAGGGAAAGTGAGAAATCACCCTGCCTGGGGAGGGCTGGCCATGCTGCAATCCCTTCTCCATTTTCCTCTCAGGATTTTGGGCAGGCGCGCACATGCACCAGGCACGAGCATCCAGAAGGGTTTTCAAGCTGCCAGGTGTGGGACTCAAACCGCAGTTGACCATGTGGGAGTCCAAGGCCTTAATCACCATGCCCCTGCTGGCTCCACTCCCAGTTGAAATTCTAAACCTACTGTCTCCATTCTCTGACCTCTGGCTATGTCCACTGCTGAAGGATCTACACCAAAACAAATGCTTAATAAAGAAAACCTCAACAAACAAGTTTTTGTTGCTGTTGTTTTTGTCAAGTGAAGATAGGCTTTTTTACAGAAATGAAAGCTTCCAGGGAGGCTGTAAAAGGCGGTTTCTACCCTCCCTTGCCTTCCTGACTCTGCAGTCTACCCCTGAAGGAGTAGATCATCTTGGAAAGAGCTACTGGGGGCCCAGTGAGAAGGCCTGCCTTGGACTTGGCGCTAAAGTCCTGCATCCCAGAAACCCCTCAGGCCTGGCAAACGTGCTGCTGGCCGCCTACCCTTCACCCTCTAGGCTGGTTTCCGTTGCTGAGCCTCTGTAAGTCTTTCCCAGCTCACTGTATGGCCCTCTCCTACCAGGGGGTCCACTCCTACCCAAGGGTGCAGGATGGCTTGTCCTGGCTCTGCCCACCTGCTCAACCTCACCCCCTCAGAGCATCACACCAACCACTTCATGTGGCAGGGTGTCACCAGTCCATCCTAGCTGCACGTGCCCATGGCCTAGTCCCCAAGCCTCCTCCTCGCTGGGCCACTCACGTTCTGTGAGCCCCATTTACCTCATCTGCTGAAGGACGGTAACAAGGCGCTTGGGTAGTCTGGAGAACAGGGCAAACTCAGGGGGGTGTGGCCATTTGGGAGGCTCAGAAAATGCCCCCAGGTGGCAGTGTGGTTGGGGCACTGGACTCACATGGCCAACCTCAGTTCAAGTCTCAGACTTGGCGGCATGCTTTATTTTCCTCTCTCTCTCTCATGACTATAGCAAGTTAAATAATAATAACAAATAAAATAAAATAATTATTAAAAAAGAAAAAAGCAGCTGAAACTACCAGCTCCATTGCTGTGCTAGGAGGAGGGCAAGGGCTGTGGGGAATGCGGGTGGGAGTGCGAGGGATAAACTTGCCACTGTCACAACAGCCACCTCAACCTGCGTGTGGTTTCTGCGGGGGCAGGACTGGATGTGTCTTTGCTGTCTCCCCAAGCACATGCTCAGTACCCACCTCCTGCTAGGGAGGGTCACGTGACAACTTCAGCCCCAGGCAGACTCACCCCGTGAGCTCCGAGCCCCTGTGATGGCGTGCGCTGTTTTCTCCCTGGCTCTATGGAAGCTCTTGGTGTTCCCATTTTTTAAATCAATAAACTGAGGCTGGGACAGACAAAGCAATTTGCCCAGAATCCTCTACATAAAGTGAATCAAGCATTGAAACCAGTCCTGGTTAAGAAACCAAATTCTTTCTGCCACATGCAATGGATCCCAAAGCAAAAGTGCCTGGCAAGAAAGGGCTCTTTGGGAGCCACTGAGGTTTCTGAGCAGGAGAGTTGCATAATTAGGCGGGCAGTGGGAAATTGGACTGAAGGCCTTAAGCCTGAGGACAAACAGACCTGCAAGAAGGCACCTTTTTTTTTTTAGGAGAGGTTTTTGCTATAGGGCGTATGTGCTCGCCAGACAGACAGACAGACAGCGAGAAATCCCCCCCCAGGGGGGATGGCCATGCCGCAATCCCTTCTCCTCCATTCTCCTCTCAGGATCTTGGGCATGCATGCACACGTGCCCGGCATGAGTTTAAGCCACCAGGTCTGGGACTCGAACCACGGTTGACTACATGGGAGGCCAGTGACATAGCCATTATGCTAAATGCTGGTCCCCAAAAAGGCATCTTAATAGTGCTGGCAATGGGGAGTGTATACAGGAACGTGGATGTGAGCGATGCTGGCGTGAGGCTAGCACAGATCCAACCCCTTTTCTGTGGGTCTCAGGTGGGCAGAGGAGGAGTGGGGTGGGCTGAGAAGGGTATCTAGAATGTGCTCACGTATTTCTCACCCATGCCACTTTCCACCTTTCCCACCTGCCATGCAGTGGGCCTATCACCCCACATAGGAGCTTCAGGGCCTAAGAGACAGACTGAGACCCTCCTCAGTGCAAGATGAGCCCCAACCCCCCGGAGGTCGGCGCCATTTCCAGCACACGCCAGGCTCCTGTGCCCGCCCCTTTCCCTAGGCTGATTCCCCATGCCAGATTGATGAACAACGTAATATAGGGGCCAATCACATTATTCCTGAATGCATTTTAATAAAAATCAAATAAAAGCAATTATGTGAATTTCCAAGAGGATCACCTCTCCTCCTTTCCCTGAGGTAGGAAAGAGAATGAATTCAGGAAATCATTAAAATCAGAAACCCGAGCCGTGTGCCACCAAGCGCTGGCGGCTGCCACACAAAGGCGGCAGGGAAACCCAGTCCCCGGCGGCGGTGCGGGTGCCTTTCTTTAGCTCTTTGAGTGGAAATTCCACCTATGGGTGAAGAAGGGTAATTAAGGGCCAGGAGAGCTGCTTTGAATCCAGGCTGCCTTTGCCCCTCCAGAACAAACTTCCCAGCTTCAAAGAGGCCTCACTCTCCCTGAGTGAGAGCTCGCCAACCTGGCAGCTGGGGTCCTGTTGGGGAGGGCGGGCACAGGGCTTAGGAGATGGTCCCCCATAAACACAGCTGTCCCCTCTGTGGAGGACGTGCATTCTCAGCTCGACTGCTGGAGCTGAGAGTTGGCAGGTACCTCCCTTCCCACATCCTCCAAAGGGCATTTGAAAGGCCTCCCCTGATAGCTGATCGGTCACTCTCGTCCACATGACCCAGGGGTTGGTGTGCACTTGTGGGACTGCGGCTGCTGTGGCCAGAGGGGGCCAGAGGCATGCCTGGGATCACCTAGCTGGCGAGGCAGTGCTAGGACCAGAACTTGGGCTCTCTGGCCAGGGTCATGAGGCCAGCCCAGAGGCTGTGGAGCACATGGTGTGGACACATGTGACTTGGCCATAAATGCCACGTACGAGAATAAGCACTGGCCACCGTGCCTGCCACTTCAGGGCTGCTACCTGGGCCTTGGCCCCCATCTGCAAACATGGTGACGAGGGTGTGTCCTCCCTTCTGTACAGACTAGGGCTGAGCTTCATGAGTGAAGTGAGGAATCCTAGACTCTTTCTATGGCTGGAGAGGTCCAGGCCTCAGGACCTGCCTCATCACAGTAATAAGAGACCTGCACTCGGGGTCTCCCAGGCTGATCTGGTGGCCAGGGGCAGGAAAGACGGGGATCCTCATGACTGCCCCTGCATTTGTGCTGGCCAAGGACCCAGGCTGCCTGTCACCTGAAGTGTAGGCAGACAGAGCAAAAGGGAAGACCCGATGGGCCTAAAGTATCTCTCTCAGCCACCGATCCTCACGTGGGGGGCGGGGGAGGAGGAGAGCAGGAGGGAGGCTGGCAGTCAGTCCCCTTTAGGGGAGCCTAAGTTGAAAGAGCAGCCTGGGTCTTGGAGGCAGAGGGCTGGCTTGGACTCCGTTTTAAAGTAACTCCCATGGAATGGCCTCTCTGGGAGTGTGTGCACGTGTGTATGAGTGTGGGGCGTTGCGGGAGGGGCAGCCCTTTCCCAGTTCAGATACTTGGTGGTGCTGTCCCACACTGGTCTAACAGCCCAGAGCTGCCCTTAATCCTGGCTGCTGCTAGCAGCTATGGCGCCCTCCTACAGGGCGCTTGGAGAAATGGCCTCCCAAAAGCATATTCCCATGGGAAGAGGGGAATGTAGAACAGAATTCTTGGGGAGCCTGTCCCAATGCCAGCTTCCTCTAGTTTTCTGGAAGCTCTGGTGCCACCTGCTCTCTGGATGGAGAACTGAGCACTGGCCACAAGGCTGCTGGTCCCATGGTCCCGTCCCCACCGTTGACTCATGTCTCCGTGTCTCCCATGTTCTCATGTCCTCTCTGGCCTGTGACATTAAGGACCCCACCTGGGAAGTAGAGGCAGTGAGACTTGACTTTCAATTTGCACGGTCACCAGGACAGGAAGATGGTGTGAGAGTCCTCAGTCTTGTCCCCTCAGGGGCCAGACGGCCCCATGGACTGCACTGCCCCGACCCTTCAGGTCCTGCACACAGCAAGCACTCCATAAACATGCACTGTGTGATGCTCAGAGAAAACAGGAAAACAGGCCTATCCAGGAAAGACAGATGAAAGCAGGAAAAGTGTCACTGCACTCCACAGGGCCTGGGGACTTAGGACCATGTGTATACACACGTGTCAGCCTATGTGTGAACGTGGGCACTCCCGCAACCACATCCACCTGCAGGCAGGTCCACAGACCTGCATGCTTGTCTTACACTCACACACCAACACAGCAGATGGGTAAGCAGCAGCCCCAAGCCCCAGACAACCACCGCCTAGCCTTGTCTCCAAATCCCCAGTGCAGACATGCCTTGAAGCAAACTGGCTAGGACCTTGGCCAGGAGGTTCAGGCCCAGGAGGTTCTGCAGGGAGGTCCACCTGCCATCACTCGCACTCGAACTCTGAGTACCTCTTGGAGTGTCTGCTCCAGGTATGGCACCCAGCTGCACCTGTGATCTGGGCATTGAGGTTGCTCTTTCTAGCTACTAGTGCATCTAGTAGGGGTAGGGGCTGTCCGAGGGACACCCAGGGACTGCAATGAGTAGAGCAGATCCAATTCTACTGGTGGGGAGGGAAAAGGGCTCACAGGCCAGGCCCTCCCCCACATGAAAACTTGGAGGCCAGACCTGGGGGAAGCAGCTGGTTCCCCTAACAGTCTAGGTGAGAAGAGAATTCCAGGTGGAAGGAACAGTTTATGCAAATGCAGCAGCTTGCCCAAGGAATTCAGGGAATGTCCAGCTGCCAGGGCACCAGCTCTGCTCCTGCCAGCGGCACCAGGAAGTGTCCTGTTTCAGACCACTGTCTAGGAAGGGGCCAAGAGGGGCACCACACAGCCCATGGGGGTGCAAGTTACTCCTTAAAGTTCTTTTTCTTTCCCTTTAAAGAAGGCACATCCCCGGCCAGGCTGTGGTACATTGGTATCACAACTGGACTCTCGTGGGAAAGCTCCTGAGTTCTCTTCCCAGGAAGCCCCTGAGCGTGCAGTGGTCTGACCTGCTGAGACTGTGGGTGGATGGCACTGTCAGGACCCTACTGGGGGTCACTCGTCTCTCCCCCCTCCCAGCCTTGGGAGAAATAAAAGGGCACTTTTCGCTGGGAATGCGTCATTCAATGTCTCAGGAGCGCAGTTAGCACAGGGATCCCCACACAGGCGCTAAAACTGTTAAAAGGAGGGTGGGAGTAGCCAACCCAATTCAGGTAGTGGTTCCCACTGGGGAGTGGGAGCTGGGAAGGGCACGTCCCACCAGTGTCCATGATACTCCAGCCTCCAGTGGTCACGAGAGCTCATTGCAATGGGTTTCATAGTTTACAATAGTCTTTTATATGTATGAAACATAATGTAATAAAAGGTTTAATTGTGTTTCTGCCCAAATTTACTGGTTATTCCAAGGCCGGCTTGGCTGAGATGCTTCTGTGGGATGATCTGAGCTGTGCATCCTCCCAGGTGCCCCTTGTCTCACTCTGGGCAGCGTCAGGGCCTAGACTTTCACCCCACCTCCTCTGGGTCCATGTGAGACTCCAAACGTTTCCAGAACAAAGCTGGGTGTAGACCAAAAGGTAGGGACTGAGTGCCCAGTCAACTTCCTGTATGTATTTGGGCATGCCCCTTCCCCTGCCTGTGTCTATGTCCCCTCCACAGCGAGGGACTTTGGCCAGACTGACCCCCTTACCACCCAGTTCCACAGGCAGCTTCCCCACCTGTAAGTGGGAGTAATAACAAAGTGTGACGATTGTATGAGGCAGTGCCCGTGAAGGCACAGTTCCTGGCTTTTATTAAATACTTGAGAAATGCTGGTTTAAAAACAAGCACTGGAGCAAAGACACTTCGTGGAAATCCCACTTAGAGGTGGGATTGGGGATTGAGGGATTATGCCCTGGGTCCTGCTTGGCACCACTACTCATCTGCTCATTGGTCAAAGCCTCTGCAGTCTTCACCCCTGCATTCCCTCTGCTCCAGTGCAAGACTAAGAGCTCCCTGCGAGAGAGTGTTGGTCAGGGACCAAGAAGAGGAGAAAGTTCTGGCAAGGAGAATACACTGCTAATGCCAGGTCAGTACCCAGGCTACAATCCCCCCAAATTCCTCGCCTGGAGTAAAATCCTGATCTACTGCATGGGGGATGTGCCTGGGCCTCCCAGAGCAGCCCTAATTTCAGGGCAGGCTCAGAGCCTGCTCTCCGGAGTTAGGGGCCAGGGCTGGGGGGGTGGGGGAACATGGATCAAAGGCAGAAGGAATTAGCATCATAGTGAGCTGGAGGAGGGGAAGCCAGGATTAATTCACTCTTCTCTTTCTGCTGTTGCTACTGCAAGGCAGGGAGCCTGCCTGGGTTGGGGAAAGGGTCACCTTTACTCCTAATCCCCTACCACACACCTGAGGCCCAGCTCTCAGAGAAGGAGGCAGGGCAGGAGCGGTGATCTGAGTGGGACCTTCGGTATAAAGCAGAACCACTGTGCCCTCACGCTGGAGTCATTGGCTGGGATGGGTGGGAATGACAGTGTCTAGACTAGAGGGACCACTGCAGAGGCTGGAACCTGGAGGGCCCCAGGAGGATGCAAAGTGAGTTCACAGATCCCACCATGTCACTTCAGACACGCAGGAGCATGTGTGTATCTGTCGTTCTGGGCATGGGACCTGAGGGTGCTTGGCTATGAGTGCGTGTATCCGTGAGCCCCAAAGCCCACTCGTACTCTGTGCATCTGTGACCAGGTGACACAGCAGCTGAACACTTTTCTGTGTATCCGAATCTACGAGTGCACATGAGTGTGAGCCTCGTGTAGTCCCCTGAAAGTCTGGGAGACCATGCAGTTGAGTGTGTGAACTCACGTACAAGCACTTAGGCAGACGGAGGAATATAAATTGTGGTCTTAGAACTACCTGGGAACTTGGAAATGAGTGGACGAAAGAAGTGTGAGTGGGACTCAGACTTAGACAATTTTCCATAGAGAAATGGCCAGAAGGGAATCCACAACCCATCCATCTCTCGGCTCCACGAGGTGGCCCCATCCCTCCAGCTTCACCTTCCCTGCCACAGGAGCTTTGTGGGACCACTAGCCTCACCTCCCCAAGTCTCCGTTTCCTCAGTTGAAATGAGGGTACTCAAAGTGCGATTGTGAGAATTAGATACTATGAGGGCAGCATGGAAAATGGCCCGAGGCACATGATGAATGTGTTCCAAGGGTTCGTTAGCACAGGGAGTGCTACCTGGAAGAGGCATGGTCAGGCTGAACTGGGTCAGCCAGAGGAACAGTTAGCCCAGGCCATTTGTGGGGCAGCCTGGGCGTAACAGCGCTTTAAGCCAGCTGAGCTGGGCAGCCTTGGGCAGTGCCTGGAAAACAGTGCATGTGGTACCCTGAGCCACCTGTAGCCCTGGTGCTCACTGGCTATGCAAGTGGGGTTCCTCCCACCCACCCTGTAGCTTCCTACTCCTGCCCCAGGAATACCAGGCATGGCCTCCCCAAAGCCCTGCTTCAACCTTCAACTGGCTCCCAAGTCTCTTCTTCGTGTTCACTCGGTACATGGGGAAACTGAGGCTCAGAGAAACAGATAGATGAGACCAGAAGAGCTGGACTCATGAACCTAGGGCTTTGAATCTCAGATTCTTATCGAAAATCCGGAGTCAGTCTGGCCCCTAGAACAGCATAGCTGCTTTCAACTCCTCTGAGGCTGAGTCGACTTTTAAAGCCCCTGAAAAAGTTCCACCACCGTTCCTGAATCACAGGCCAGGCAACTAACATGCCCCTCCCTGGATTGCATGCACGCTCTCTCTGCCATCCCATGGAATGCATGAAAATGTCTAGCCTGGTACCTAGATGAACCCCTAACATACCTTTCCTACCTCTGTACTTTGCTTCTGCTATCCGCTCTGCCTTGTCCATGTGGTCCAAATCCTCATTTGTAAAAGTCCACTGCAAACACCAGCTCTTCCATGAAGCCTCCTCTGATTGTTTCATCCATTAGTGGCCTCTCAGTCCCCTCCCCCAAGGACCTGGAGACAGCCTGTCTTCAGCACTAACCACTTCACCTGTTGAGAGGACCTAGCGGGCAGAGTGGGGATTTCTCTGCATAACCCCACCTCTATGCATAGGTCAGGGCAAAGGTGTCCAGAAGATGAGATGCACTCTGGGCATACACACACCCACACCACTCCATTGGCCTCCACAAGCCCACGAACCTCGCCAGAGAGCACAGTGTGCAACAGCTACAGCTCTGGAGCAAATTTTTATCTGGAGTCAAATCTCAGCTCTCTAATTCATTCGCGCTGGGCTTACTATTTCACCTCCCTGTGCCTCAGATTGCTCGTCGGCTAATAATAATAGTTCCAGCGCCATAAGGTTGCTGCGAGGATGAGAAGAGTGAACACATTTAAGTTCTTAGAACAGTACCGGGTAGTGCTGTGTCAGAGCTGTTGGACACAATCTCTGTGTCCAAGAGGAGAGGAGTCCAAACAGGAACAGGAGAGGGGGGTTACATTTCTAATCTCATTCATTGATCAAAACCACCTTGGACGTAGTTATCACCAACCCCACTTTATAGGTAAGAAAACTGAGGCTCCCAAAAGTGGTGTGAGCTCCCCCCTGAGGTCTCCCAGCTCTAACTCACAGGGCTGGGATTGAGGGCCAGGTCGTGAGGCTCCAAAGTCCATGCTCTTTTAACAAGCCCGCGCTGCCTCTCAGTCTGGCAGGAAGATAAGCCATGTACACAAATAGCTGTAATCCAAGGTAGAAAGTGATAAGTGCCAAACAGCGATGATAAAGGCTCTGGGAGGGTGGGAGGCGGCCTGCTGTGGGAGGGGAAGGGGTGGAGGTCAGGACGGCTTCGGAGGGTGAGCAGTGTCTAAGCACAGCCTTGAAGGTAGATGGCAGAGTGGGAGGGCCGGCGTGAGCTAAGGCATGGGTCACTGTGTCCGCAGTACCTAATGTGGGGCCTGACACATCCCAGGGGCCCTGTAAACACTGGTGAAAGGAATGGAGGAAAGAGGGGAGAGAGAAAGGCAGAGAGGAAGATGGGTAAACTTTGACTCCCATTGAGAAGGGCCCAGGGACTTCCCTTTCTCATAGGGAAACAGGATCAAGAGCTGCCTTCAATTCTCTGAAGGGCTGCAGGGTATCCCCGTGTCCTGTAACACTCCAGAGAAGTGGCCCAAGATGTTCAGGCCAGAGTTCCTGACAATCAGATGTTTTGCTCAATACCAGAAAGAACTTTCCCATAGGTAAGGCTGGACCAGGCTTTTCCGGGGGGGCAGAGGGGATGGTGTGTTGGAGCCTGCCCGTGCTGGCTCACAAGAGCTGACCGACTTAAATTTTCAGGAACTGTGTGAGCTGGTTGCTGTTAATTTGGCAGCTTGAAATTGGCCATGGTGGAATATTTACACCACAGAAAATCAGCAAATACTACAAATCAGGTTTTCCCCACTCCGGAGAGCCAGATGTTAAACATTGACCAGCACAACACTGGGCAGGAGTCAGCCGTGTGATGGAGCAAGCGCCCTCTCCCTGGAAGAGTATAATCAAAGATAACCACCTCCTGCCTGGGAGGAATCAGGGTAAGGGGTTCTTGCCCAGTGAGGGGGTTCAGTTCAGATGACCTCAAGACCCCCCCTCTCTGACTCAGAGCCTCAAAAAGTTGAGTTAAAAAACAAAAACAAAAAAACCCTAAATCAGGAAGATTATTCATAGCAGGAAATCATTAACCACTTGACCCAGGGGCTGGGAGTAAGGCAGGGCCTGAGAAAATGTGTGAGGAGACACGTTTGCAGGTTTTGTAGGCAGTCAAACGTCACACAGCAAGTTAGGGGCCACACTGCAGCTAGAACCCATGTCTCCAGCCTCCCAGCCCAGGGTTTTTTCTAGGGCACTGGGCATGGGGCGGGTTGGGGATGTTTCCTCACAAAGTTTGGCTGGTAACACCAACAGAACAGAATACAAGCGCTGCGGATGCACGGGCGACTCAGTTTTGCTCGCTGTGGAAGACCCAGTACCTGGTTTTATGCCTGGCACAGGCCAAGTATCCAATTACTGTTTGTCGTCGAATGAATCAGTGTGCCTGAGAGCCTGTCTCCTGGCAGCATTTGTAGGGCAGGGAATGTCATCCTTTGAGACCATCGCTGCCTGGGTCCCTACTCTTGCTTAGTGACAGAGATGAGGGTTCAAATCCCAATTCTACTCCCTCTAGTGTGACTTTGGCCAAACCACTGGATCTCTTGAACTTTCGGCTTATTCCTCTACCGAAGGGGTTTGTGCAATCTCTGCCTGCCCTCTGGGCTGCCGGGGTACTCATATGAGATGTAAAGTGCTTTTACAAACTCCCAAGGGCTGAGTCCAGAGCAGGGAGGTGGGGGCTTGGAGAGCTGGCCCTAGTGGCTGGGGCCCCAAGA
>NW_006159929.1:2924358-2931137 GCF_000334495.1 Tupaia belangeri chinensis
TGGTTGTGCCCACAAGAGTCCCTGCCACTCATTGGACAGTGGCGAGGCTACTGCCTCCTTTGGGGTGATGCCTGAGGTCATTTGGCTCAGAATGGATCATGGTCTGGGAAGATGGGGTACAAGATAGGGTCATGAAAGGGTTAGGGAGGGGAGGAAGAAATAGACATGACGACGAGAGCTGGGGAATCCTTTTCCTCCCACAACCAAAGGGAGAAGGCAAAATAGCGATTTTCAAAAGTGTTTCTGTCTCGGGAACCAGCAGTTAGTGTAATGGCTATGTCGCTGGACTCCCACGTAGTCGACCGCGGTTCGTGTCCCGGACACGGTGGCTTAAAACTCACGCCGGGCGCGTGTGCGTGCGTGCCCAAGATCCCGAGAGGAGAATGGAGGAGAAGGGATTGCGGCGTGACCATCCCCCCTTGGGGGTGATTTCTCGCTTTCTGTCTCTATGTCTCTCTGTCACTCTGTCACTCTCTGTCTGTCTGGCGAGCGCACGCGCCCTACAGTGAAAATCTCTCCAAAAAAAAAAAAAAAGTGTTTTTGTCTCTGTAGATCTGTTTATCCTGCCCCCTCCACCCCATGCAACCCCGCCTCGGGCCTTCACTCTGCAAATGGCCTTGATGTGAGAGTGGAGGACTGGCACCTGCCAGGTCAGGTTGGGGTGAGGTGGAAAATCCTGATACGTCCTACACTTAAACCAGTGTTTCAAATGACTCCGTGGAGGAGGGGTTTATGTAACTCTTCAGATGAACACCCCAAATCCTCTCCTGTTGGGTGGGGGGCCAGGCTGGCAGGGAGGGAGGCCAGGTCACCGCAGGCTCAAGGAGGATGACAAGGGAAAGCAGAGGCTGGCAGTGTACCTCCACCTGAGTTTTGCAAAGAGCTGAAAGCAGGGGGAAGCCATAGCTGGAGCTGGGGAGGCAGATGGAGAGGGTGCCCCTGGAGGGGCTGTGACATCAGCCTGGGCCCCCCAGTGGAAAGCAAAACAGAAAGGTCCTGTGTCAGCAGCCAGCCCCTGTGCGGCTGGGCTCTCGCCTCCATTCTGTCAGCAGGATTCTGGTTGGCACCAGCTGCAGTCAGGAACAATGCCTGCATTTCTTTCTTCTTCTTTTTAAACTTTTTTTTTTTCCATTTTAATAGAGGGGAAGAAGGACCAGGGCCACTCATGGAACAGCTCAGCATCATGGAGACATCTGGGGCCGTGTGTCCTTGAAAAAGTGCACAGTAGCAGGGGCCCCACAGCTGGCAGTGAAGTGCAAGAGGGCACGTCACACTGGGAGCCTCACTGCTGTCTCACAATTGCTGTGTGACCCCAGTTAGGTTCATAGCCCACTCTGGTCTCCCCTATAGCTTCCAGCAGAGCTTGCCTTCAAGGCCCTATTCAAGGCCAATTTCCTTTCTTCTCCCTCCCACCCCTCAAACTCTTACAGTGTGGGCAGTGTGGGCTTTGGTATGGGAAGTCCTTTCTGAGCGCCTGTGAGCCCCTAGAGGTCTGGGTCTGGTCATCCTTGTGTGGCCCTAAACCTACCACTGAACTTGACCACCTGTGAGTGACATGGGTGGCATGCTGGGTGATGGGATTGGATCAGTGAGCCACCTTATAGCCTATAACCTCAGGAGGAGATAGGTGTGCCTCAAATTACCTCTCTAACCTATGAAGTGTCATCTTGTGCCTCAGTTTCCTCATCTGTAAAATGGAGATGTTAATACTAATACTATACTCAGCTCGGATCAGAGGATTCATACAGATGAGCTGCTCAGTGACTGGCATGTGTAAGGGCCTAACGAGGAATTGCTGGGGTGATGCCGACACTGGAGGCAGGGACAGCAGCGTGGGCTAACGCGGTAGATGGCACATCCAGTGGAGGTAGCAGGAGCCTTCTGAACAGGGAGCTCTAGATGTGGGCTTCAAGGCTGGGCAGAGTATGCTCCAGGAAGCAAGAAAAACATGAGCAAAAGCATGGAAGTAAGAGCGTGTATAATGCCAGCTGTCCTGGAAACCACAGCATGGGCCATGATGAGGCCAAAGCAAGGGGCTGTGAGCCTTGAGGTGAGCATACTGCGTGTCCCGGTGAACGGGGAGCTGCTCAGGTGCAGGAGCTTGGACCCATTCTGACCGATGTCCCAGACCCCCTTAGTGCTGGATTACTCGCTTAGGAGGGGTCTTGGTGCAGACGGATGGTGCTGGACAAGGAGACTGGGCTCTTGTTCCAGCCCTGGCACTTCCCAGGAGTGTGGCCCTGGGACCAGCGCCCCTTGGGACTCAGTTTAGTTACCCTTAAGAGGGCCATCATGAGACCCAGAGGGGGACAGGAACCTGAAAGGGAGATGTCAAGGTCCTTACCTACACCCAGTCCTAGATGGCCCTAGACAACTCCCTCTGTGTATATGTGTTTTCCTGTCTCTCCCACTCGAGGGAGCCCTCTGAGAGTGCTCCCCAAAGGAAGACCTCCTTGAACCCTAAAGTCGTGTATAGTTCAATCCAAGGATAAATGGTTCTGACCACAAAAATCACAGGATGGTCAGAGGCAAAAGTGCCATTGGACAGCCCCTATACATTTGGTGCTTTCCCACGTGGCAGATGGAGACACGGCACAGAGACGGTCTGCAGTGTGCCCAATCCACACAGCAAGCAGGGCCGCAGTGGGCTGGCACACAGGTGTCCCCACTCCCGAGGCAGGCTCACAGCCTATTCTGCAGGGCCTCCCATCAGAACGAGGGGTGGTGGTCAAGCTGAGCTTGAACCACAGGGAGAGCCCTATGGCAGGAAGTGAGAAGATAGCATGCCTGGTGGAAGAGCCTGCAAGGCCATGGCCTGGAGGCCGGGCAATAATAGGCTCAGAGGATGGAGGGAGCACTCTGACTAGAATGCAAGGAGAAGGCAGGGCAGGGGAGCCCAAAGTGCTGAAGGCCACACCCCTTCTTCACTGGACCCAGACTGACCGTGCACCCTGCTAGAGGCACAGGGCTCAGAGCCAGGCAGGGCCCAAATACTTCTTGGATCCACCAAGAGTAAAGGCTAACAGTACTCCCTGTTACCCACATCCATGGAGGGGTCCTGGCCATTTCCTGGCAGTTGGGTAAAAGTCCTTACTCCACCCCAACAAGGTGTAAGGTGTAAGGTTACCTTGTCTGCACCCTAACCTGGCAATGAGATGAGAGGGGCAAGACCCCAACCTCAAGGCCAGGGCCCAGTACAGACCTGGAGACCAATCCCAGCCCCTCCCACTCAGCAGCTTGAAATCCTGAGAAGTCACTTAACCCCTTGAGCCTCTCCCCTGGGGATGCTACCTTCTGGTTTGTGGAGAGGATGGAATCTTAGAACGTTTCCACAGTGCTTGGCACACAGTAACAAGAAATGTGACTTTCCTCCTGCCTCTCTGGTCTCAGTCTTAAATGTCTTCTGGCTCCTGTATGGGGAGTAAGAAGTAGAGGTGGAGAAGCAGTTCCTAGAGAGGAATCCCTGTCATACATCCCCACCCCAATCCACCGAGGGACCCCTGGCCCAAGAGGTCCTTTTCACTGCACAGGTTCCCAGAGACCTGAAGCCTCCCACCACCTTTGTCCTGGGTCCAATTTCTTGCCTCCTGACCTGGGCCCAGGCCTAAGCAGTAGCCTTTTCCCCTACTCTGTTGATGGCTTCCAGGACAGGAAAATGAAAAGCACTTGGGTCTGCTCTGGAGTGGGTGCCAGCAGGCCCTGCATCTGCAGGGCTGAAGGTGCAGGAAGCAATGGCACTTTCTCTTTGACTTGTCCCCAGACCCTCCAGGGCCAGAGAGGCTGAGGTGAGGCAGAGGCTGAGATAGGGAGGGTCCGGTGCAGGCCTGATAGGAACTGCTTACAAAGGTCCAGATAGGGACAGCAACCTGCTTAGGGCCACACACACAGTCTGCGGAGGAGGATGCAGAATTGGGGCTGAGGGTCAGCAGAAAACTTTGATTATGAGGGCTTGAGTTCGCATCCTGACTGACCTTGGGCAAGTCATTCACAGTCCAGATTCCTCTCAGTTAGGTGGGAATACCTAACTCAGGACAATGTAAGCACTAAGCTGATGCCTGTGAAGCCCTCACCACAGAGCTCAGCGCACAGTAGGCCCTAAATGTCACAGCTTCTTCCAAGACACCAGGGAAGTCTGACGTGGCATTATCTCTCTGGAAGACAGAGGTAGCAAGGGCCCTGGTGCTCCAAGGATTAGAGCCCAGGGCCCCCAGGAGGGCTGGGTAGATCAGGGCCCCGCAGGACTTCTCAGACTTGTCATGCTTGCACAGCTGGGGAGGATTGGTACTACCCCTTGCTCCGTGATGTAAATACTGGCAGGGGAGGAGGGTGCTTCTGGACAGAAGCTATTGAACCTGAGTGGTCACCCACTAGGTCACCTGCATCCCCCACTTCCTGGAGGCGGCCAGCCCTGAGTTCTTACTGAGGGATTCAGACAGAAATATTGAGGGGACAGTGTAACCTCACTGATCCTCAAGGCAACAGAAACTGGCCTGGCTGTTGGCTGGGGCTGGAGTCTTACATCCACACTTAGAAACTGCTCTGGGGTTTGGGACCTGAGGGTAGAAGTGGCTTTCTGACTATTGCAATGCTGTGGATTGCTGCGGGTAGGACAGCTGTGGCCCCAGCCACTGTTTGGCAAGCTGATTTCCCACCTTCCAGGCCTGCGTCAGGTCTTAGAGGGCTTCTCAGGTCCACCCCAAGTCACTACCTGTGAACTTGGGCCACCTGCAGGTGGAAGAGGAGGGGCTCCCTCCCACAGGAATGTGCTGGGTCCAAGTCTCTCAGGTGTCCCTTGAGGTCTGAAAGTGCTTTCGTACCACCCTCACCACCTTAGGGATACTCAGCTCCCACCATGTAGGGAGGGGCACAGCTTGATAACAGTCCATGTCCGTGTGACAGACTGGAACACCAAGGTCCCCAAGGATGCCTTCCTATGCGCCCAGTGGCTGAGGCAGGTAGAATTCCCCAGGGAAAATCCAACAGGCTCCCATCCCACCCTGCCCCACGTCCCTGTGGACCTGAGCTTCAGTTCTCTAAGCCCTCAGGAATTCCAGGCTGAGTTCTTGCGCTGTCAGACTAGCGGAGGAGCCTTGAGAATGAATTCAAAGCTGGCAAATTCATCTCGCTTCCTCTCCCTCGGTGTGGAAGGAGTGATCTCTCTTGCCCTAAGGAGTTCAAACCGAGGTCAGATCAGAGAAGCCCTCTGAAGGGAGCTCTAAAATGGGGGTGTCTGATGGGGGCGTAAGCGGCCTGCTCCCGGCGTTGGCCGAGTCCCCGCTGATCGCCGCCCAAGAGGCCTGGGCGACTCACGAGTCTGCGTGGCGCGTCGGCGCTCCCATGCGGGACTAGTCAATCAAGCAGCTGCCCGGCGGGGCCCCGGACGTCTTCTGACCGCCTCAGGCCCCGTGGGAGACCACCTCCTGGGCCGCC
Source organism: Tupaia belangeri chinensis (assembly GCF_000334495.1). Lineage (NCBI taxonomy): Eukaryota > Metazoa > Chordata > Mammalia > Scandentia > Tupaiidae > Tupaia > Tupaia belangeri. The sequence goes on from NW_006159929.1 coordinate 2,929,789, forward strand.
TGCCGGTGTCCGCCCCCGGCGGTGTCATTGTTCTCTGACGTCACGCAGCGGTCCCGCCCCTCGCCCCCTACCCTTCCTTCCCATCCCTGGCTCCCCGCGACCGCGACCCTCAGCCTCCAACGTCCAGGCAGTGTAGGGCTCCCCCCGTGGCCCGGCCGGGGCTGCGCCCCCTTGCGCTCTCCCCAACTTGCCTTTGTTATTCCAGCTCCCTTGCTCGCCTCGCCTCCGACACCGCGGCGGCCTGCAAAATGCGGAGCGCGGAGTCGCCGCTACACCTGAAATCCGAAGCGGGTTCTGGGCCGGAGCCTCCCCCGCCTGCCCGGGAAGGGGAGTGTGTGCGTGCGCGTGTGTCCTTTGGCGCTGCGCGGGCGCTAATTGTGATTGAGAATGGGGAGCAGGGTTGGGGGCCCTCGAGGAAAGGATGTGGAAGAGGAGTGTGTGGCGGAGGGCGTGTGTTGTATGTGTACATGAACGTGAGGATTTAGTGTACAGAGGAATGTTTCACGTTTTGTTTTTTGAGTGTATGCGGAATTATGTGCAGCAATGTGTATAAGCGTGTGTGCACTGCGTGTCTGCACGAGTGTGCTTGCTGTGGAGGTGTGCGCTGGCATATTTGTGAGGGGAGTGTGCGTGTGGGGGGGTGCGTTTGTGTGTGTGCATCAGAGCGTGTTTGTAATGCTGAGGGTAGGCGCCAACGTGTGTGCGGTTTGTGTAGGAGTTTCCGTGTGAGCGCCAGTGGACGTGAGCCAAAGTGGGGGCGCACTTGGATGCTCTCGGGAGTGGGTCTGCGAGGGGAACCCCATGAGTGGGTTCACTCAACCGCGCCTTATGAATGCCAGTGCTCTCCGCCACCCCTGGAGAAGTGCCCAGCCCCAGTCCAGGGGACTGGGCGCGGGTCTCGCTGCCACCCTCCAGCCCGCTCTCACAGGGCCTCAGGCGCTCCCCACTCGGCCTCAGGGAATCCTTGCGTCTCCGTGCGCTCCTCTGCTCCGCTGGTCCCCAGCCGTCGGGGGGACTGCGCTCCAGCTCCCCCTACGTCGCTCTGGATGGTGGTGCTGGGAGTCCTCTTCTCGCCCCACCCACCAGTCCTGGACTTTAGGTACAGCCCCGAAGTCTCCTCCCGGAGGCGGCTTTGGAGATCTTGTTAGTAGCGCGCTTACCCATAGTTAGGGTACCTGAAAACGCGGGTGGCCCGAAGTGCCCCCTAGGTAGAGGTGTACGAGTGTGGCTGGGGGGTACTCTGGTGACCAGGGCGATTTTGGCTTCCTTCCCAATGTGGCCCCTTCCTGGGCTCAGCATTTCTCTCCTCCAAACTTATTGGGGCGGGGGGCGGGGGACGTTAGGGGGGA
>NW_006159929.1:2932990-2934074 GCF_000334495.1 Tupaia belangeri chinensis
CGCCGTGCAAAATGCGGGGCGCGGATTCGCCGCTACACCTGAAATCCGAAGCGGGTTCTGGGCCGGAGCCTCCCCCGCCTGCCCGGGAAGGGGAGTGTGTGCGTGCGCGTGTGTCCTTTGGCGCTGCGCGGGCGCTAATTGTGATTGAGAATGGGGAGTGCCGCAAATCAGGGGTGGGGGCCCTCGAGGAAAGGATGTGGAAGAGGAGTGTGTGGCGGAGGGCGTGTGTTGTATGTGTACATGAACGTGAGGATTTAGTGTACAGAGGAATGTTTCACGTTTTGTTTTTTGAGTGTATGCGGAATTATGTGCAGCAATGTGTATAAGCGTGTGTGCACTGCGTGTCTGCACGAGTGTGCTTGCTGTGGAGGTGTGCGCTGGCATATTTGTGAGGGGAGTGTGCGTGTGGGGGGGTGCGTTTGTGTGTGTGCATCAGAGCGTGTTTGTAATGCTGAGGGTAGGCGCCAACGTGTGTGCGGTTTGTGTAGGAGTTTCCGTGTGAGCGCCAGTGGACGTGAGCCAAAGTGGGGGCGCACTTGGATGCTCTCGGGAGTGGGTCTGCGAGGGGAACCCCATGAGTGGGTTCACTCAACCGCGCCTTATGAATGCCAGTGCTCTCCGCCACCCCTGGAGAAGTGCCCAGCCCCAGTCCAGGGGACTGGGCGCGGGTCTCGCTGCCACCCTCCAGCCCGCTCTCACAGGGCCTCAGGCGCTCCCCACTCGGCCTCAGGGAATCCTTGCGTCTCCGTGCGCTCCTCTGCTCCGCTGGTCCCCAGCCGTCGGGGGGACTGCGCTCCAGCTCCCCCTACGTCGCTCTGGATGGTGGTGCTGGGAGTCCTCTTCTCGCCCCACCCACCAGTCCTGGACTTTAGGTACAGCCCCGAAGTCTCCTCCCGGAGGCGGCTTTGGAGATCTTGTTAGTAGCGCGCTTACCCATAGTTAGGGTACCTGAAAACGCGGGTGGCCCGAAGTGCCCCCTAGGTAGAGGTGTACGAGTGTGGCTGGGGGGTACTCTGGTGACCAGGGCGATTTTGGCTTCCTTCCCAATGTGGCCCCTTCCTGGGCTCAGCATTTCTTACCTCCA
>NW_006159929.1:2935066-2935731 GCF_000334495.1 Tupaia belangeri chinensis
GCGCGGCTCCAGCCCTCCCCAGGTCCACCTGGGGGCCGGGCAGGACCGCGATTCGGAGGAGGGAGGGAAGGGCTGGCGAAGGACCGCCTCGGTCTTTCTCGCCTCCTTTGGGGAGATGCGAAGTTGTGCGCCTGTGTGTATACGAGAACCGCCACGGAAGGCGGTGGATTTCAGGGTGGCAAGGGGTGGCGGTGCTAAGTTGTGCATCTGATTTTTGAAGGAAAACACACACTTTTGTAAATGGGAGGTGGGGGCGCGGTTAAGTTGTTTGTGTGGGAATTGCCCGGGGAAACGCGGCGCGCTGTACTAGCGGGAACGCCGAGGGGTGTGTATAGGGGTTTCTTTAGAGCTTTGGAAGCCTGTGGGGCATTCAGGCCAAGCTCTGGACAGGGCTGCCCCAGCCAGGAGGGGAGCCCAAAGGAAAGATGTGCGTGTGCGTGTGTGTGTATGTGTGTGTGTGTGTGTGTGTGTGCGCGCGCGCTGCAAATACGAAAGTAATTTCCCCGTGTTCTTTCTTCCTTTCCGTCTCCGGCGGCGGTGGCCCCGGGGGAGTGGGAGGCCGGCCGGAGCGGAGGTTGGGGGCACGGGCCCGGCTGGGGCTGGAACTGGGGTTGGGGGGGCAGACTCTGGAAGCTTGTTTCACATTCCTGGCGGCTGGGCCGGGG
>NW_006159929.1:2935779-2941689 GCF_000334495.1 Tupaia belangeri chinensis
GGGGCGGTCCCCCCCTCACCGAGGACATCGGCCCAGGAAGCCGGCCGGGCGGGGAGAGGGCGCGGTGCTGAGGGCAGACTCCCCGCCCCGGAGCGGTGGGGGCGCGGGCGAGGGGCGGCCGCCTTCCCGGCCATTGTGCGCCAGCAGATTTTCACGGGAGACTGCCCCGGAGCCGCCGGAGAAGGCCTGGAGTCGGCCTCAGCCCCGGGTTCCGTCGGCAGGGCCGCCCAGCCCTACCCCTGCCCCTGCTGCAAACTTTTTCCTCCTCTGCCTTCGCTCCCCACCTCGGCCCTGCAACGGGGCACAGAGCGAGGGCCACTCCTGGGTTGGTGCCAGAGAGCGCCTGGCACCAGGTACCTGACCCTGGAGGCCTGGCGACCAGGTCCCTGCTTCGGTGCTGGAGCCCCGCTGTGCCTGCCCCGGAGCTGCGAGCTTCCTGGGCAGGCAGTACCGGAGTAACTGGGGCTCTAGCCTGCCCGCCAGCCGCCCTCCCTCCCTCCCTCCCTCCCTTCCTCCCGCTGCTCCTTCCCCCGCGCTCCCCCTTCTCCTCTCTCCTGACTGCTTTTCCAATGCCCTGACATGAGGGAGGAAGATTTAACTTGGCAGCCCAAACAAATGTTCTCTCAGAGGTCCTCCAAGAAGCTGGCGGCTGGGCTGGCGGGGCGAGGGCACTGCTCGGCCAGCCTTCCCCTCCTCTCTGCTCAGCCACCGACATTTGGAGCCCCTCGGGGTGGACGGCCCAGAGCATGGGAGAGTAGGGCCCAATCCCGAAGATTGAAGAGGGTAGTGGGCAGCCTCTTATGGAAGTCCCTGGCTGGGCACTGGCTGCGGAGCTGGAACCGCTTGGAGCTGGCTCCTGGTGTCAAGGGTTTTCTGGAAGATGTTCTTGAGCAACAGTTTGTCTTCCTGGGAACCCCGCCTGGTAGAGCAGAGGGTTAAGCAGTGCTGTCTCCTCCTCCCTTGTGGGTGTGAGGACAGGCTGGTTACACAGGGCAGGGCAGGAGGCCAGAGGCTGTTCCCAGAGGTGCCTGGGTTTGCTTATTATTGTTTTGTTTGTTTGTTTGTTTTGTTTTTAGTTTTTGTTGATGTTGTTTTTTAAGATACTGATAGAGGCAAGCACTGCAGCTGGAGAACCAGGCAGCTCGGCTGGTGAACACCACTTGCCTTTGCAGGCACATGCATGGTCCTGGGAGAGTAGGGGTTGCTTATAAGCTATTGTGGAAGTTTAGGAAAGAGAGCAAGTCCCTAGCTCTCTCTGTCCGATGGCTTTTTGAGGGACATTTGAATGGGGGGCATTCTGGGTTCCTTCTTGCCAGCTCCCGCTTGCTCGGGTTCAGAAGCTGGTGGGTCTGTGAATACTCCAGAGCCTCCTGCTGACCTTTCCCTCTTCAAGTTGAGGATGTTGAAACACCAGCATCAAACAAAAGACACACTGGAAGCTCTGTCTGCTACAGAGCACGTGTGACTTTGGGGCCACGGGAATGCAGTTGGAGGAAGATGGTGCTTTCTTCTGAGTTTTATGATTTCACTTGGGTTTTTGTTTTTTCCCAAAAGGACAGAAGCATCTCCTTGTCCCAAATCCTGGGATTGTGAAACACTGTTTTCACGTGTAAGTCTCCCAAGTTCAGACTTCTGAGACATGGTAGCAGAGGCGAGATGGGGAGGGCGTGGAGAAGTACGGTACGGAGTTTTCACAGTTGGACTGGGTTTTTGAGGCATTAGGGGCCTGGCTCACTGAGAAGAGATGGGAATACGAAATTGCTGGAATTATGGGAAACTGAATAAATAGCCTTGTCTATGCAGAAAAGAGTTGTTGGCTTCTTTGTGGGGACAAAATGTCCCTTTTTCCCTCCTAAGGAAGGGGGGGGGAGGAGGATGCTCATTTCTCTCACAGCCAGAAGCAAAGTGAAAAAAAGTCTTGAAACTGTGGGTTTGGCCACAGAACCACGGTTACTCTCTCTCTCTCTCTCTCTCTCTCTCTCTCTCTCTCTCTCTCTCTCTCTCTCTCTCTCTCTCTCTCTCTCTCTCTCTCTCTCTCTCACACACACACACACACACGCGAACACACACAAACACATACTTTCACTTCCCTAGACTCAACAACACAACGTTACGCCCATCTCTGGCCCTCCATAGATACCCTCCCAACATAGGACAAGTGTCCACAGTTGACCCATTCCCGAACATTGTAGGAGGAAGGACCCAACTGAGAAGAGCTGCAAAGTTCACTTTTTTCCTCATTGATGGAGGTGGGGGGAGTAAGGAGGGTAGCGGTGGGAGGGTAGGGGGAGCAGATGAGGAAGGAAGACACTTTGAAGACTGCTACGTACTAAGAATTTGGTACAAGCATCCCTGAGAATGAAGTCACAGACACTGAGTTCTCCAGTCTTGGCCAGGGTCCAATGAGTGACCGTGACCCTGGCCTCAGGGTGAGACATTGCTAAAAGAAATCCAGGCACCAAGAGGTTAATTTCCGGAAGCTTCTGTGGGCACTCTGTTATGGAAGCAGGAAGCAGGGCCTGCCAGGTCGTGACTGGGTCCCATACTTTTCATTCATAACTTCACTCCCGAGGGCCCTAGCCTGGCTCCTATCACTGCCTCATCTTTATGAGGTTCCTTAGGTTTTGTGTGGACAACAAAGGCCGGGCTGCCATAATTACCCTGGATGTGGCCACGGTCTTGCCTGGTGACTGCTCTGACCGTTTAGCAGGGGACAGTGGCCTCTGCCCATGCTCTCTGAGAGGAGGGCTCTTTGTCCTTAGGAGCCACTGAGATCGAGGAAGGCAGCAGCATGCCTGAGCGATAAGCCCCAGGAGTGATTCCGAGGGAGGCTGGGTTCACCCTTAGGAAGGAGAAAGGAGGTAGAGAACGCCAGTCCCAGGCACGGGTTCTGGGGAGAGTCCCGAAACCCACCTCGGTTATGCATGTAGGTCTTCCCATTATCCGAGGAGCTGGGGGTGAGGAAGGAGGTGTTAGGAGGCTTTAGCGGGATGCTTTGGGCCAACATTGTTACTCTACAGTGACTCAGTCTCCTGACCTGTAAAGGGGTCCAGGGACAGACACCTTTCCATTCCACTTGGCTTCTGGGAGGATGAGACAGACATGGGCATGAGAGCCCTGGGTATGTATTCCCTGAAGGTCTAGCAGATTCTGGGTGCAGGCTAGATGGAGCACAAAGAGGTCAGATCAGAGGTGCTAGAAACATTGTCCAGAATCCGCTCTCCTGTCCAGTTCTACCTCCCTGGAGCCGATCATCCAGCTTCGGCTCACATGCCGCCTGTGACGCTGCTCACTACCTCTGGCCAGCCCCTACCTTCGGTGGACAGTTCCAAGTGTTAGCACGCTCTGCTGCACACCCTCTGGAAATCTACACCTTCTGTTCCTCACTCTGGTACTGGGGACCTCCAGTCTACAGACTTGTTCTGTTCTGAATGAGCACGAGTTCAAGACCAGTGCCCAGGCTGGCCATGAGGATGTGGGCTAAGCCTCTCAACCCTCGTTGAAAGTGATGTATGGAGTAGGGAAGGGTCTGTCTGAGGGGCTCTCGTCCTTAGCTCTCTTAAGAAAAGGACAGGATGGGGTCCTGTCGGGCCCAGCACTGATGCCCATGTCTATCGAGAGTCCATAGTGTGAAGACAGTGGCTCAGGAGAGTCCCAGGACTGTGTAAGACAGTCAGTCCTTATTCCTTAGGAGCTTACAGTCCAGCCCAGGCAGGAAGATTCATCCAAATAAATAATTAACCACCACCAGCTGGCTGCCTGCCACGGGCACATCATGACAGTAATAGTCACAGACCCTCTCCTTGGTACACTTGGTGCATTTAGAAGCGTTCTCCAACTTTGTTTAACCCCCAGGAACAAGTGTTAGTAAGCTACTCTTTGGCATCCATTCCATTTAATAACAAAGAAAAACAAGGTTCCAAGAGGTCAAATGACTTGTGGCAAAGCCAGGATCTAACCCAGGACTTATAGATTGCACTGCTCTTGCTGCCTTCTCCCAGTCCTGAATCAGGCTGGAATATGGGTGCAGAAGCCAGTGTGAACCCAAGAATGGGGGCCGAGGAAATGAAGTTAAAGAGCAGCTGTTCCCCAGAAGGGCCTCACCTGTGCACCCCCCATTCGGCTGCACAAAGTACACACCTCCCACAGCTGTGCCCATTTGTTTGTTTGTTTGTTGGCATGGTGTCTTCAGTCAGTGCTTGCTCTGAGCCTCAGAGCCTGCCAGGACTGCCCAGGCACATGTGTCCTTGCATAGGACTGCATCCCTGGCCCTGGAGCAGGAAGCAGAGGTGCTCACAGCACCCCCTCCTTGGTCCCTGTGTGGCCGGGCTCTGCCCTGGGCTGCTTGGTTTCTATAGATACAGATGTTGACTCAGCCTGCTCCTCCTCCGGCTGAGTCAGTCCCTGGGCTGTGTGGGGTGGCCGTTCTCTGCCCCAGACTTTTTGGCCCCCTGTGGCCTGCACTCTTGTATGTGTTTTTGGGAGCTCAGCTGAAAGCCAGCCTAGGACAGGGCTGCTGCTGTGGGGTTCAGAGCATGGAGCAACTGGGCAGGCAGAGCTGGTGCCTCCCGAGGAAGCCCTACCCAGCCTAGCACACCTGTGCAGGTAATGACTATAGCCCTAGAGGCCTTGGGCCCCGCCTGTCAGACCCAGCTGCCGGGGTTACTACAGGATTGTGCTGGGGGAGGCAGGGGTGTCTGAGCTAATTAGATTTCTTAGATTTCAATGCTCCCCTAATCCTGTTAGCCCGCTGTAATTGTAACCACTTGAAGGTTTCGGCTGTGGCAGGCTGTTAAGGACAGACGGTGTAGGGACTCCACTGTGCCCTAGCCCCAGCCCTAGACAGCCGGTTGGGGACTGGGGACTGCCCTCCTAGGTCTCCAGGGTGGGGGTCTGAGTGATGGTAGGTGTTGTGTTTTTCTATAGACACTCGGTATCACCAACTGTCAGACCAGACATGGCCCTTTGAGATTGTCCAACTCAAAGCCTTCGCTGTACAGATTAGGACACTGAGTTCACTGTACAGATTGGGACACTGAGGCCCATGGAGGGACAGGGACTGGCCCAGTTCCTCAAGGACTGATAATGGAAGAGTGGCAGGGACTTGTGGTCTTATTCAGCGACCCTTTTCCCAGGAGACTTCGGGGAGGGCCCAGAGTTCCCAGGAGCTAGCAAATCCTCCAGAGAAGTCTACCCCCAGAGATAGGAGTTGAGGGGACTTCATTTGTCCCAAGCCTGCTCTTCAGTGGCAGTGACCATCTTGTCTTCCCCTCCCCACCCCCAGCGCATAGCTGCATGCTTGCGCACTCATGGACACGTGCTCACCTCTGCTGCCTGGGACTCCTGAGGGTTCAGGCCAGCCTTACCCAGCGCTCCAGGACACGGGATTCCTCTCCCTCCCCCCTCCCTACCCCACTAGCCTTTCCCAGATACTTGGGTCCAGTTCAGTGCAGATCAAAAAACAGCCAAGCAATTCTGAATGGGGAGGGGGTGTTAAAATACAGTCTTTGTACTTTCAGTGGCTCTTTTTTCCAAAATTCTTTTTTTGGTGTCTGGCTTAAATGGCAAGTGTACCCACTGTCTATCCTCTCTCCTATGGTCCCTTCTCATTCTCTGACAACTCTTATCTTCTACCCGTGATTGGGGCCCAAGGAGGCGGAAGGAAAATGGAGTATGGTCTAGAACCTCAACTCACACTTTCCACACAGTCATCCCACCATGCAACCCTGTCTTCCTAGCTGGGCAGAGATGTCTGCAAACTTCTTTCTCCTGAACTCCCTGGCTCTGGATCTCTAAACATCTGTGGTAGAATTAGGGGGGGCTGATTGGGTTACCTGGCCTGGCCTTTCCTTCTCTCTCTCTTTTTTTTTTTTTTTTTTTTGAGAGGCCTTTTTGCTATAGGGCGCGTGA
>NW_006159929.1:2942553-2944827 GCF_000334495.1 Tupaia belangeri chinensis
TTTTTTTGAGAGGCTTTTTTGCTATAGGGCGCGTGAGCTTGCCAGAAAGACAGAGACAGACAGAAAGACAGAAAGCGAGAAATCACCCCCCAGAGGGGATGGCATCGCTGCAATCCCTTCTCCTCCATTCTCCTCTTGGGATCTTGGGCACACATGCACACGCACCTGGCGTGAGTTTAAGCCACTGGGTCCAAGACTCGAACTGCAGTCGACTACGTGGGAAACCAGCGACATAGCCATTACACTAACTGCTGGTCCCTGGCCTTTCCTTCTCTAGCCCCAGAAATTGAACTGCAGAAAGGAAAAAATTGGCCTCCTCCAAGGTCAGCAGCAAATGGGTGACAGAGCCCGGCCTGCAGCCCCGTCTCCCCAGCCTATTAGTCCATTCGATATGTATTGAGTGTGTGCTGTTGCCCAGGCTTGGCTCCGTGGCCACCCTTCAGAGCTCATAAGCAAATGTTCTTCCGGCTGTGACTGAGGAGGCCCAGGCAAGACTGAGGAGGGTGGGGACGCACTCCTGAGCCCTCAGTGGTATCCCCAGATCCTCCGCAGTTGAGACAGGATGAAAAATACCTGGGCTGGCATCAGAACCCCAACCTAGCAGCAGATGTCTGTAAAGGCTGACTGCATTGTTATTTTGAGGGAAGTAAAGCAGGGTTTGTTATCTGCCAAGGCCTGGTTAAGCCAAGAAAGTGGGTGCTTTCCTCTGTATGCCCCCACCCAGGCAGCCCTCCATGTGCTGGCTGTTGTCCTTTGCAGGGCTCACGCTGGCTTGTCCCTTCTGTCACTTCCTCTGTTAATGGGGAGGCAGGGAGAGAGCCTTCTCACTCTGCCTAGACCAGGTGAGAGCCCATGAGGAAGAGGCGCTGAGCTCAGGATGAGGGAGGGGATGCCAGGTGTTTGGACCTCGCCCTGACTGCCAGGCTCCGCCTAGACTCCCACTGCTGCTCGCTGCTGGACCTTGACCGCAGCCGGGAAGCACAGCATACTGCTCTGACCAGCCAGAGGCCTGGCGGAAGGACAGGCAGGCCCTGAGCCCATTGGCATTTGAAACCAGGAAGGACTGGACCCTTCAAGGGTCCCTGTTCAACCTTCCTATTTGTTGGTGGGGAAACCTGGAGCCCAGAGAGGTGAAGGGACCGACTGCAGGCACACAGAGAGGTGGCTCCCCTGCACCAGGGTGACTGGTGGGGAGGGGTGGGGCTTTCCATTGCTGTCATGCCTTCGTGCTCCTGTTGTTTACATCCTTAAAACTTACCAAAGGTCTACCATAAATGCCAACATCGTCAGCATTTCTCGGGCAACTCATTTGTTTAAGGCCCTTTCACACCGCCGGGGCACAATTCTGTCTTGGCCTTTGTGAACTCTGCGACTTGGGGCAAGTCTGGCTTTGGTCTCCCCATCTGTAAAACAAGCTTACTAATGGTAAAATAGTAACTAACAGCTGCCGTCCCCAGAGGCTGAGAAGAGGGCATGTGCATCGTGCCTGGCACTTAGTAAGTGCTCAAGAAACGGTAGCTTCAGTCATCGTCCAGACCGGTGGTGCTCCCATCGCCCTATTCTGTGTACAGGGAGGGGCTCCAGGAGGCCAGATGGAGTGCCCCAGGTCCTGTGAGAGCCAGGCTTCCTGGTCTCCAACCACCATCTCTCTGTAGCAGGGCCGGTCTGTCATCTCTGAGAGGCTCCTAGTAAGAATCCAAGTGCATTTTGATCCAACCTACCAGGGAAGCCTCTTCCCCTAGAAAAAGTTTTGAGAGGTGGAAATTCCATTTGGGTTCTTGCCTGAGAATCTCATTATTCCCACTTGTAAATTGAGGCTGGTGATGATACTGCCCTTCGGATTCTCCCCATGTGAAGAGAAGAGGACTGAGAATAGATTGGATCTGGTCAACTCTCCGCCATTATGCAGGATCTCTGTGAAGGGTAACTGACGATGGGACCTTCGGCCAGTCACTGGGGCCTCTGATCCTCCATTTCCTCATCTGAAAATCACAACCTGAGACTACATCAAGTTTTCCAAATGGGGCCTCAGGAATACTGATCTCCAAAGGAGGGCAACGGGCATACCCTCTCCTCCTAGAAAATTGTCAGCCCTATTTGCCGAAAGGTCTTAAAGAGCCCGTTGTCTTACCCAGTGTTTCCTAAACCTATGGGACACTTCTTCCTCCCCACCTGCCTTTGTGCAAAATAACCATTGAAGATACCACTGGAGCAATCTGGAAAGCGTGCCTTCCCACTCCAGCATCCGAGGCTGTGCTTGCTGGATGGCTTACC
>NW_006159929.1:2944860-2968961 GCF_000334495.1 Tupaia belangeri chinensis
GAACAACCACCTTCCTGGGGACTCTCTCCCAGGGCGAAAGACTGGGATAGTGTCTACAAGGAGAGGAAGGAGACGAATCCTCTTCACACCTACTTTCTTTCTTTCTTTTTTTTTTTTTTTTTGAGATGTTTTTGCTATAGGGTGCGTGCGCTTGCCAGAAAGACAGAGAAACAGAAAGCGAGAAATCACCCCCCAAGGGGGATGGCTGCACACAATCTCTTCTCCTTCATTTTCCTTTCAGGGTCTTGGGCACGCATGCTCATGCGCCCGGCATGAGTTTAAGCCACCGGGTCCGGGACTCAAACTGCAGTAGACATAGCTATTACGCTAACTGCTGGTCCTAACACACCTGCTTTCAACTCTGTCTTCCCTCAAGCCTGCTGGTCTCTGTCACTTGCCCTGGCCTCTTTTTCTTTCCTTTTGTTACCAGCAAGTCTGTGATTGGTCAGTTCAAAAGCAAGGCCAGCTGGGCAGAGGGGTGGGGCCTTAGCCATGACCCTAGAGAGGAGCCTTCAAGGCAGGCCAGATGTCAGAGCTAGAAAAGCCTGTGAGCCCCTGAATCTGTATGCGCACTTTGCAAGCATGCATTTTTCTGGAGAGATGGGCTCAGCTTTATTTGGATCCTTAAACTGATGTGGTTGCCTGAAGGCAGGGTCAGAACTGTGGCCCCGGGCCCTTGAGTGGAATGAGCCTGCATTGCTGTCTTTGGCCCCCTTGCCTAAAACCCCAGTTCAACTCGGTGTGTGACCACGCTAGTCATGAAAACATGTGCCTTTACAGCCCCTGCTTCTAGTCCAGCTTGGCATTTTGCTGATGAGGAAACTGAGGCCAAGGGAGGAAAGGACTTGATTAGGGCCTCTGAGACACAAGAACTGGCACAGGGCCTCGGATGGCTCCAGGGGGTGTTGAGTGAGTGGCAGGCAGGCATGGCGTCCTCTGTCCAACACCTCACCGTGGAACCAATCCATCTCGTCCTCTCTGAGTGCACTGTTGTGTTGGAGTTAAGTCCCCAGAAAGAGCTGGGGATTAGGGTGAAGGGAGGAAGTTCCTGCTTACTCCTCTTCTAGGAAGACTAGGCAGGACTGGTTAGGGTTGACCTCTTGTGGGTCAGGAGGCCAGTTTCAACCCTGCTGGCTATTTGTCCCAACTGGGTTAGTGTTTCCTCTTCGTGGGCTGGGGGCCACTGTCATTGACTAAGATGCAGAGGGGCACTCTGTGGAGCCCTTAGTGGGGATGTCTGCTGTTGTGGGGAGGGCCAGTCTGGACCCAGCTGGGTCCCCATGCTGTCAGGCCTACTGTGTGACCGTGGGTGAGGCACTTTCCCTCTCTGACCGCCATACTTGGTTCCCATGTCCCTGAATGTCTGGGGTTCTAAGAAGTAGGCTTCGTAGCTGGTAGGAAGTGAGAAAGACTGCTCAGTCATCAGCCCGCCCTCTTTGCCCAACTCGCCTGAGTCCTAGGACCCTCCTGTGCCTCAGGTCCTGGGAGAAGCTCAGGTGTGATTTCTTGTTTGGTGTTGGGGCCCCGAAGTGGGCAGTTTAGCCTTGCCCTGGCCTCTGTGTCAGAAGGATAGCCTTCTGTGTCACCCCCGACCCCAAGCCTGGGTTGATACCCACATTTCTGCTTGTGCTTCAACTGCATGCTGATCCCTTTAGGCAGAGGAGTGGGCCAGCTCTAGGGTTGGAATCCTTGTGGGCCCCAGAATTCTTAGAGTCTTCTGCCCTGTGGATGGCCTCCCTTCTAGCCAGCTCCACAGGGGTGCCTGAGCTGTATGATCTGTCCCACCCTAGGGCTCCAGACACTGTTTCCCATATCCCTTGGACCTTTGATTCCCAAGGCCACAGGGGACCTCAATGTCTACCTCGCCTGGTGGCTGTCATACAGATGACTTCCCTTTCTGCAGCATCCCCACAGAACTCCTTCCTTCATGGGCTTGCAGGCTGCTCCCTGCCTTCTCAGCAGCTCCTGCTGTCTAGAAAGTTCCATATTATGTAGATGTTGGAAGGTTATCCCTTCCTTAGTTATCATCTCAAGATCATGCAACATACAGCAAATTCAGTTCTCAGACACTTAGGTTTGTAATCTACAACAGGGATTGTTTCCTCAGTGACTTCTCTCTGGGCTGAGTCCAAGACTGAGGTAGGCAGAATGGGCTTCCTGGAGGAGGTAGCCTTTTCATATCCCTTGGGCCTTCTACTTTCCTCTTCCTCTGGAAAGAATCTGAGTAGCTTAGAGATGTTAGGCTTCACCTGGAAATCACCTAGCCCAGGTCATGAGACATGAACATAGGCTTGGGAGACCCCAACAGTGACTGGTTGGGGTCTGAGGGGTAGGAAGTGACTTGGCATCTGCTTGTGGAGCAGGTAGATGTGCCGGGTGGTAAGAGAGGGCGGTCTGTCTCCCTAGCCCCTGCAACTAGACTCCCTTGCTGGGAGGTAGTGAGGGCTCTGAGTGGTACTTCCTGACCTGCCTGCCTCCGTCTGATTCCTTGCTGAGCCCCTCTCAGCTCCGCTCTGCCCCACACCCTCTGTCAGGGCACACCCTGCCTTAGTGTCCCCAGGGCCCAGACACCTGGGCTCTCTGGAAGTTGTACTGGATTTGGAGTCAGGACTTGCAGCACTGCCTCCTACTGATGGTGTCACTTGGGACTATTGCAAAAGACCAAGAGGGGGGCTGTCACTTTGCCGCCATAGTGTCACTGTGTCGGAGGTGTAGTGTTTTATGATCATGTGCAATGATGATGTCAATGCAGAAAGGCCTTGGAGATCATCCAGGCCAACTCCTTATTTAGCTGCTGAATCTGACCCCAGAGGGGACAAGGTCACACAGCAGAGCTGGAAGGAAAACCAGGGCATCCCAACCACCCATCCCATGCCTGGCTGTACCTTGTCACTCCACAGCAGCCCTTTGCTAGAGTCCGACCTGAGGAGACTTCCCACCACGGCTATGGCAACCGTGCCGGCCAGGCCTGGGCCTTACTGTCTTCGCCTTCATCTCCCAAAGCTGCTGGCCTTAGGCACCGACCAGAAGCCCTAGGCCTGGGGCAGGCAAGCGTTCACTGTGGTCTCTGGGAGGCAGCTGGCTCCTCCGGCCTATGGCTGCTGCTCTAGAGCAGTTCCTTCACCCTCTGGCTCATACAGGACTGCCCTGTATTCTGCCAGCTGTCACCTTGACTGAAAACAGGATCCAGGGACCCACCAGAGACCCCTCACCCACTTTTCTAGCCCAGCTGGCCACAGAACATTGCCTTGGTCTGGGACCATGGCTTGAATATGTGGCCTTAGTTTCACAAATTCAATGTGACCCCTCCCAGGACCCAAAGACCCACAGAGGCTCAGTCTGTTGTAGCAGGAGGGACCTGGGCAACCAGTTTTTCAAATCCCCTTCCCATCCCCATTTCCCAAATGAGGGAACTGAGGCCCAAGAGGGGAGGAACCCAGCTGTAGAGCCAGCAAGATACTACCCCCCACCCTAGCCCAGCCCAGCCTCCCCCTGTGCACACTCTGCTCCCTGAAGCTGTGGATGTGGAAGGAGGGACTGTGGCAGAGTTGTAGCTGCCACATCCTCCTTAGGACTCCCCCAGGCCCCAGGCCAGGCCCTGCTTCCCTTCACTGTCTGGGGTGCCTGTGCGCCAGGAGGGCAGCATGTTTCCTTGTGAAGATGAGTCTTCTTCACTGGTCTCAAGACCCAAGTGTTCTGCCCTGGGGAGAGTAGGGCCTGGCATCCCTCTCTGCCTTCCGTGCCTAGCTCCCCAAGACAGATGGATTCACTTATTCATTCATCAAGTTGGTTGAGCACTTACTCTGTGCCAGGCGCTATTCCAGGCCCTGGGGATGCAGGGGTGAACTTGACAGAGGCTCTGATCACATTCGAGTGGGTGAGACAGACAGCAAGTCAGCAGCTTAACCTGTGACGTCATGCTGAGCTATGTTAAGTGCTTCGAAGAAAACTAAATCAGGACAAAGTGATATATAATGTGGGTTGGGACAGTCATGGGAGGCTTCTCTAGAAGAGGCTGCATTTGAGCAGGTACCCCAGGGAGGTGGAGGAATGGAACCCTTAGAATACTTGTCCAGGCATGGGGAACAGCATATGTAAAAGCCCTTTGGCAGATGCATACTTGGCACGTTGTAGGAAAGGCAGGGGACCAGTGTGGCTGGATGGAGTGAGGGACGGACAGACAGAGGAATTCAACGAGGCGATCAGACCCGGGTCAGAGAGGGCCCTATCAAGCACGGGAAGGACTTTTGACTTCATGCTCAGTGATTTGGAAGCCACTAAAGGATGTTAAGTAAAGGACCGACACTACCTGATATGCCCTCTAAGGAGCCCTCTGGCTTGGGAGACCCCAGCAGTGATTGGTTGGGGAGCTGAGTGACTGCAGGAGACAAGGGTGGCAATGAGGCCAGCTGGCCTCCTTAGGACTCCCCCAGGCCCTAGGCCAGGCCCTGCTTCCCTTCACTGTCTGGGGTGCCTGTGCGCCAGGAGGGCAGCATGTTTCCTTGTGAAGATGAGTCTTCTTCACTGGTCTCAAGACCCAAGTGTTCTGCCCTGGGGAGAGTAGGGCCTGGCATCCCTCTCTGCCTTCCGTGCCTAGCTCCCCAAGACAGATGGATTCACTTATTCATTCATCAAGTTGGTTGAGCACTTACTCTGTGCCAGGCGCTATTCCAGGCCCTGGGGATGCAGGGGTGAACTTGACAGAGGCTCTGATCACATTCGAGTGGGTGAGACAGACAGCAAGTCAGCAGCTTAACCTGTGACGTCATGCTGAGCTATGTTAAGTGCTTCGAAGAAAACTAAATCAGGACAAAGTGATATATAATGTGGGTTGGGACAGTCATGGGAGGCTTCTCTAGAAGAGGCTGCATTTGAGCAGGTACCCCAGGGAGGTGGAGGAATGGAACCCTTAGAATACTTGTCCAGGCATGGGGAACAGCATATGTAAAAGCCCTTTGGCAGATGCATACTTGGCACGTTGTAGGAAAGGCAGGGGACCAGTGTGGCTGGATGGAGTGAGGGACGGACAGACAGAGGAATTCAACGAGGCGATCAGACCCGGGTCAGAGAGGGCCCTATCAAGCACGGGAAGGACTTTTGACTTCATGCTCAGTGATTTGGAAGCCACTAAAGGATGTTAAGTAAAGGACCGACACTACCTGATATGCCCTCTAAGGAGCCCTCTGGCTTGGGAGACCCCAGCAGTGATTGGTTGGGGAGCTGAGTGACTGCAGGAGACAAGGGTGGCAATGAGGCCAGCTGGGCAGCTTTTACAGTAACCTGGGAGAGGATGCTGGTGGCTTGGACCAAGTGCCAGTGGAGGTAGTGAGTCGGGGTCAGGACCTGAATACATCTTGGAAGTTGGCAGAGCCTGTGCCAGGATCCCATTGGGAAGCCTGTCCACCTCCTTAAAGCAGGCGGAGGGAGCTGGGACCAGAGAATGGGTCCAAGTCTCCGAGTCCTAGAGATCGAAGCCCTTTTCCCTTTATGCCTGTCATCTTCCACGCCCCGAGTGACTCTCGGTTGTCCATTTGGCAAGTGGAGAAACAGAGGCATGGCCATGTGCTCCTGGTGCCCTGGCCTCCCCTTGTCATTCTGACATTCTGCCTTCGGCGTTTTCCTCTGTCCCTCCACCCCTCCACTTTCGTATTCTCTAATCTATGCACAAAGTTCTCTGATGTGCCAGTTACCCGCAACCCTGGAGCCTTTGGATATTCCAGTTGCTCCACCCCCACCATTTGATCTGATGACTCTGCAAGCCCAGCTCTAAAAGTTGCCACCTCTAAACTCCTTGCCCTAACACACACGGGAAATTTTTTCCCCACTGAAAATTCTCCTGTTCCTCCCCATTCCTGGGGATCATCCTGGAAAGGGGCGGGGTCTGTGCCTCCCTTCACACCCCCTCTTTCCGCCCTGTGTCCTCACAGCCTGGCCCAGGGCCTGCACTGAGGAGAGAACAAAAACATTTCAGTGTATTCCTGGAGCACTAGTTGGTCACTATGGAAACAAGGAAGTGTTGCAACTTCCTGAACTTGAGGTTGGGGTCAAATAGGGCAGCTATATCTTGGCCCATGGGATTGACCTGGGATGGCCATCCTGGGGTTCTTACTATCTCAGAGGCTCCTTAGACAGGCCCTTTCCCACCCCTGAACCTCCGTTTGCCCATCAGAAGGCTGGGGCCATTGAGAATGAGAGCTCTGTGCTCTACCATTCCCTATCCCTGGCCTCCCATCCTGCTTCATCACCACAGGCTGGCCTTTTGCCCTTTTTGGGTCTTAGTTTCCCCATTTTGCTCATTCTCCTAAGAAAATACTTGGCTGAGTCAAGCAACTTGAGTCCCAGAGTTTCAGCAGCTGAACTGGCCCTGGGTAACTACACAGGTCTTCTTGACTCACAGAGGCGCAAGGGAAGTCTCAGTTCTCGGGGTAGCCAGCCTCAGGCTGGTGGGAGACTGAGCTGATAGGTGGAAACCACGCCGGCTTGCTCTGGTCTGAACCTGCGCAGGCCCCTGGGTGTCCTTCCCTCACCTTGACGGTGGCCTGCGCCAGTGTTTGTCCGGGTGGCCCTGGCCTCCGCTGGACTCGGCCTGCTCTGTGTGCTGAAGCTACACCATGTAGAGCCTTGGTCTGTGCTCCGAGGACCGGTGAGTCGGGGGCATGCCCGCAGTGGTGTGGCTGAGTGCGCGGGCGGTGCGTTCTTGCTGTCTCTCCTCTCTGCTTTGTTGCTCAGAAGCCACGAGTCAGCCAAGCGCAAAACCACAGCCTGGCAGCTGGCACCCTGGGCAGTGTGGTTCTGGGGACTCAGCACCAGCCCCAAATGCTCAGTTTGGTCTTTCCTAACTGGTGAGGCCAAGGTTCCAAGACGTCCAGCCTAGGCTCTGAGCTGAGTCCCAACCTGCCATTTGTACCTGCCACTGGGCTCCGTAGACAAAGGCCTTGGCCTGCCCAGTACCCACCCTGACCCCTGCCTGGTGCTTAGGAAGAGGTTGGCCTTCCCCACCAAGCCTGGGAAAAAATGACCTGCAGTGAGAGCTCATCCATGGTGCACTGGGCCTGTTTGCTCATTTGCAAAACGGGCAGAGGGTGCCTACCTCCCAGGGCTACTAGGAGGGAGGCTGAGCAAGGTGATTTGTGGAATCCTGTGCCCAGGAGAAACATTTATTAGGATTGCCAGCAGCAGGCAAAACCCAGCTCCAACCCAAGAGGTGGTCCTATAAACTTCCTTGGAAAATAAAAGCCCAAACTTTTGAAGAATGAGAATCTTAATCTGTGTATGAGAAATGTGTCTCCCTCTATTTCTGAGCTGTGCTCTGTGGCCAGGTGACCACAAGATGTGTCTTTCACACATCCCACTGCTCCCTATTCCTCCTCAGGCAGCAACGGGACTGGAAGGGCTCTCTTCCGTGGCTTGGCTTCCTACCCTGACAAACCACTTGCTCTCTCTGCCCTTGGTCTCCCCGCTGGTGCATTGAGTCCTCTCTAGCTGGGAGTCTCTTCTGGAAGCCTGTGTGAGCATTTTGGCCTTCAGGATAGGCAAGGCTGCCTATAGCAGGCCCCAAGGTTCGATGTGTATGTCACCTCTGCTTGCTAAGCTCCCACCTCTGATGCCCTTCAGCACGAGGACAGTGACAGACCGAGCCTCCCCGTCTCTCCTTCCCTAGCCAGCCTCCTCTCAGGGGCCTCTAGATGGTCTCCTCTGGGCTCTCCAAGCCCTCTGCATCCTCCCCCACTGGATTTTACCCTGTGACGGTACTAGTGGGTCTTAACTTCCGCATTCCCAAACAATACCTGGGGTAGACAGGTGTTCAATAAAGCTTGACGAAATATCAAATGATTGAATGAAAGCTCTGCTGTGCAGAGCATTCCATTGGCCAGAAAACCCAGTTTTCACAGTGCCTGGGCTTCACTCTATTCTGTCTGCTTGTTGGAGTTTTGCTCAGCATGTCGGTTCTCTCTCTCTCTTTCTCTTTTTAAGTTTGCTATAGGGCACATGTGCTTACCAGAAAGATAGACACACACACACACACACACACACACACACAGAAAGAGAGAGAGAGAAATCAACCCCCAGGGAGGATGGTGACTCTATAATCTCTTCCCTATTCTTCTCTGATTCTGGCATGTGTACATGCTCACCAGTCATGTTTTCCAAGCTGCTGGGTCTGGGACTGAAACTGTGTCGTTGGCCAAGTGGGATCCAGTCACCTAAACCACCGTGTCACCGGCTAGCCCATGTGGGATTATTGTAAAAAGTAAAATGTTATTTTGAAAGCTCTATGGCCAGGACTGGTTTTCTATACCTCTGGCCAATGCTTTTCTTTCAAAATCAGTGCTTTCTGGCTCGTACTTCTGCATTTCCTCTACTTACCTTGCCTGAGCAGCTACTTTTTCTCTTTCGGATCCTGTCTAGTAAGTACTTCTGCCCCTCATTTCATTTAGATTTCTCATGCCAGAAAGACGGGGAGAGTTGGTGAATAACTCTGCTCTGGTTGCTCTACTTGGTCGGGTGTTTTACCTCTGTATATTGGACTGTATCTGTCTCTTCTACCTGTCTGAACCCTAGCCCCAAGCCCCTGTCCCCCCTTGGCTTGCTTAGTGGCATTGCATCTGCTGGGACCGCTGTGTGTGCCTGTCATGTTACTCACTGACAGCTCACCTTGCCCCGCCGACAGTCTACGCATATTCAGGCATTTCCTGGCAGATGGTGGTAATGTGCATTGAGGAGGGGAGCCTTGTTTAAATCTCATCATGCCACCATAAGGCTGCTATTGTCTCACTGCCCTGGGTGAAATTCGGAAGTCACCTTGGTTCCTCCCCAGGACTGCAGTCTGTGACATTGAGTTTCTAGGTCCTCCCTGCCCTGCCCAGGGCATGGCTTATGGGAGCATGCAGTCAGGGACTTGATGCCTCCAGACTCCATCTCCCAAATGTTCCCAAAGCACCCCCCTCCATTCCTCATGCAGCAGCCTTCTCCCTAGGGTCTCCCTCTGGCTTCCCTTGTCCTGTCCTCCCTCCACTTGGCCACCAGTGTGGGCTTTAATAAAAGGCACCTAGGATCTTGCCACACACCCTCCTCTACTTAAAGCTCCTTCATGGTTCCCCACTACCCATAGCCTGACCTTCAAGGCTCTTTGTTCTCTGACTCCAGCCAAACTTTCACTTCTGTGTGCTCTGCTGTTCCCCTCTGATCTGGCTGGCTGGTGAACTCCTGGGCATCCTGCAAAACCCTGCTGAAACCTCAGCTTGCCTGTGTGCAGTACCCGAGTCAAGTAGACTGATAATTCCTTTGCTCCAGTCCCCCAGGCACTGTTTTCTGACAAGTATTACAGCCCTCATCTGGCAGGATAGTGTCTACCTTCAGGGTACACTAGCCACAGGCAGACTCTGACTCCCCCACACCCAGCACCATACTTGGCAGTCCCAAACATTCCCAAATACTCCCCCCATACATGGAGAATAAATGGGACCACCCTTTACACAGGGCCGCAGGTTTCATGGTTGGGAACATACATCTCCTCTCTGCACTTTAGGTGGGTGACATGGTGATGACTTCCGCACGTTGATTGAGAACGAATTGAAAAACCTTAGTCCCTGAGTCACAGCTGCCCTGTGTACGTGGTCTGACCTCTTGACCCCTTCTTTTGCCCTCTCCTTCAGCAGTTAGAGCCAGAGGGATGGCTGAGCCAGGCTAAGCTCCCAGGAGCAGGTTCTGGGCTGGGTTGTTTTGCACAAAGCTGCCGAGGTCTGAGGACACCTGTGAGTCAGCTGTGCCTGCCCTGCCGCCTGCCCAGGCTCAGCTTCCTGGGAGAATTGGCTCAGTCACAGCAGCCTGGGCCAGGCCGCAGGGCCTCTTGGGCAAGAGTCCCTGGGCAGGGCTAGGGGCTGGGGCCTCGTACACACAGCCTACGCACAGGCGAGTCTGCGGGCAAATGGGCTCCAGCTTGCCACGGTGCCGGGGAGGGCGGGCGGAGGACGCCCTTCTGCTGGGTAAACATGGTGTGCAGGCCTGCCGAGGCACGTCGCTGTGCTCTATCGGTTAAAGGCACAGGATAGCATCCTGCCTTGCTAGAAGTTGCCAGGTGTCAGTGAGAGGGTGGCAGGGAGGGACATATGGAACCTCCATAGACCTCCTGGGAGTCAGCCCTTCCATTGTTTGCCAGAAGCAGAGGTTTAGAGGTCCGCAGGTTAGCCTCCGACTGCTGTCCCCCATCTCTGTGTTCTTTTCTCTGTTGCAGTGTGGCAGCTCCCTGGGTCGTGGGCAGGGTGGTTGGACCATGAGTGGGTGTATTGCTAAGCCAGGTCTGAGAACAGAGCTTGCGTTCAGCTGTCTCCACTCAAATGCATTTGGCTCACACTCACCTGAGCAAAGCTCACATCCCTGGAAATAGTCATTGTGTGCCAAACATAGTCCTTTGGGGTCTTGAGACTGTCACAGCAGCCTCTGGAGTGAGTGATGTTATCAGCGTTTGCAGAGGCGGAAGCTGGAGCCCAGGGGGAAGTTGTTTCGGGCTCCTCAGCTGCTAAGGAAAATCTGGTTTCTTTTCTCCCTCTGTGAGGCCACGTCCTGAGTTTTCTTCTTCAGTCCATGCCTATTGGTGCACATGGGTAACCTTATGGGCGTGGTTGACCCTGCCCCTCTGACAGGAGCTCTGAGCAGGTGCCTGGCCTGGTGCTTGCATGGGGGGGGGGGGGGGTTTAGGGGGCGTCGGAAAAGCTGGCAGAATTTACTGTCCCCCAGCAGAGCTTCTCCGTGGTCCACAGCCAGAGCATCGCATGTTAGATTATTCGCTCCTCACCCAGCTGGAGCCAAGTGGGCCCCACTTCAGTGAAGAAAAACGTAGCCCTTGGCACTGTGAAGACACTTATCGCGGGGCACTGACAGGGAAAGCAGGGTGCTGCGTGTCGGTCCAGCTTCCTTTCCTTTTCTGAGGTGAATTCAGGTGAGGGTGTGACTTGTCTTTGCCGTTTTCTCTCTGTTTGGGGCCTAGTGCTGTCAGAGTCCAGGAGACTCAGTCCAGGTGAACTAATGGGCTCCTCTCCTGGACTCTGGAAACCCAGAGTAGCCCTAGGACTGCCGCACTGGATCACATAGGAGTCTGGTAGAAACTGGGGTGCTGGGCCCAGCAGGCACTTGGGCCTGCCGCGTGTCCCCTGAAGGTGGAGTACTATGCAGGCTGTGAGTTGGGCATGTCCCATCTGTAAAATGGAGTGCCCTCTGGCTTGGAAGGCTGCAGAGATCATCGCCTCTCCAGAAAAGCTGGTGGAGTTCACTGCCCCCCAGAGAGGTCTGAGTACCCACTGGCTGCCCCTGGGACAGAGGGCCAGCTGGACTTTCCCTGCACGAGGACTTCCTCCTCCTCCTCCCACTCCCCACCCTCCAGACCACCTGCTCCCATTTTTTTTTTTTTTTTGAGAGATTTTCACTGTAGGGTGCGTGCGCTCGCCAGACAGACAGAGAGAGACATAGAGACAGAAAGCAAGAAATCACCCCCCAGGGGGGATGGTCACACCACAATCCCTTCTCCTCCATTCTCCTCTCGGGATCTTGGGCACGCACGCACACGCACCCGGCGTGAGTTTTAAGCCACCGGGTCCGGGACACGAACCGCGGTCGACTACGTGGGAGTCCAGCGACATAGCCATTACGCTAACTGCCGGTTCCCACCACCTGCTCCCATTTTAAGCCTGTCCTGTGTGCCTGTACCAGCTCCTGGTTTTCAGGAGGGAGGGGTCAGGTCGCGGAGAGATGGGATGTGCCAGAGTGTAATTTTATTTCTGTGGTTCTCCTTTCAAGCTGTCACGGTGAATCTATTTTACTTGTCACTTTGTAAATCATTATGCAGGATTAAGCCTTTTACCAGCTTTTAAGTCTTCTGCAGCCATGGATGGCCCATCCCTCCTCCATCCTGCCTTCCTCTTCCTCCTACCTGCCTTCTGGTGGTCCGGCATGGGGCACGGTCAGTTAGCATGGAAGTGTGAACCTGGGAGACAGCCTGCCATCACTGAGTTTAGCTGCTTCATTTTACAGACAGGAGAACAAGACCGGAGTTGGGGGGTAGGGGCTCAGGGTTCCAGTGCCGGGAAGCTTGATTGGTTCTGATGCCCCACAGCAGTAGGGAGGGCGGTTGCTGAAAGTATAGCAGGGGGTGTTAGAATTGGAGGGGTTTCCCTCATCACCCATCCCCATGGGTGGCTTCCTGGTGGTAGTAGCCGGATTGCTCAGGATCCCCAGGGAGCTCTGGTTTGGAAGAGGAGAAGTTCTGGGAGCTGGGAAGTGCTGGGAGCTGGGAAGTGCTGGGAGCTGGCCCCAGGGTTTGGGGCCAGGGGCTGCAGTGGGCCTGGGATATATGCTGGGTGGCAGGGATCTGTAGATAGTGGTGTGGTCAGAGGTGCCACACTGGCATGTTGGATCTCATTGATTTCTTCAGAAAACTGTGCCCTTCTCCAGAGAAGGCATTGAGATGCGAGAACAATGGAACCCTTCGCTGGGATGTTCAGAGTTGCAGATAGTGGCCAGGCTGCTAGGCCAGCAGCCAGCAGTGTGCAGCGGTGCATTCCCATTGCTGGTCCATCTGGAGATGTCTGCTCAGAAAAACAGAAAACAAAAAGTGCCCACACACAAAGCTGCCCCACACCCAGGAGCTGAGGCTCATGGGGTGCCTGCTTTCAGGATCCAGGGCCAACAGGCCTGGGGGCCAGACTGCCCAGCCGAGCCCAGCCAGGGCCGGCCCAGCCTGGCATCTCCCTGCTCTTCCACGGCATAAGTCAGCCTTTGCTGGGGTTCCAGCGCTGCCTCCTGCCTCTGCCTGGAGGCCCCGCCTGCTTCCACTCCCACCCCAACCGCCTTTGTCTTGAACCCTGACGGATAATCACTCACAACCTCTCAGCCTACAGGGAGACCTGCTGGAGCATCTCTGCAGGGCAGCGCCCTGTGCTTGGCAGGGCCTGGTTCCTGTGGAGAGCCAGGACTAGGTGCCGCTTCTTCCCACAGCTCTCTCTTGTTTTCCTGTCGCAGCCCCATGTGGGGCGGCCACTGCCTGTTTATTGGCCCATTTCTAGACTTGAGCATCTTCTAGAAGGCCAGCCATGTCTCTTGTATCCCCTAGCACAGGGCTCTTTTAAGGGCACAGGCTAAGGCAGTATTTATTGAATGGAAGGATGGCCCAACGAAACTCTTGTGACCCTGACCTCGAGGAGTTTCACAGTCTAAATGAAAAACTCAGCCTTGGCTACTCAGCAGAATGGAAAAAATGACTACTGAAAGCCCTAACTAAATTGGCTCGGACGTTCCAAAGACTGAGACATGAGAATGGGCTAGAATGGTCTGGGAGGGCCTCCTGGAGGAGGAGGAATTAAAGGGTAGCATTGGGAGGCTTTAGCTAGAACAAGGGAAGGAGGAGGGGAAAGAAAGATATTTCTAGGAGGTAGAATGGCATGAACGAAGGAAAGGAAGTGCAGGCATGGGGGCACAACTCAGCCAGCACCCAGGGACTTTAGGGATGCACTGGTGGCCAAGTCTCCAGGGATGGCCAGGACCCCAGAGGGAAGGCCAGATTAGGAGGGGACTCCTATCTTGAAGGGGGGGAAAGGGAGGTTTGTGTCTGACTGGGGGTAGTGGGTTGAGCCAGGAGGGGCAGAGACAGAGCCGTGTTTTAGGAGATTAATCTGGCGACAGGGAGGGAGTTGCCAGGGCTGGAGAAGGAGATGGAGTCCTGTTAATTACACAGGTGAGTAGAGCCCCTCGGGGACTCCAGGGCCTAGATGGGAGGGCTGGTGGGAGTGGGGCTTAGGGGGCTGGCCACGCCTTTCCTGCAGGGGAGACACACAAAAGCAGCAAGGGGTTCTGAAGACCTAGATGCAGGCTTGACCCTCATGGGGCAATGTGGTGTGATCACTATCCTTAATATGCGAAATGGGGAGATTCCGCAAACCCTGCCCGGCCAACCCTGCCTGGCCATATGTGTGTCGCCGTACGAGCAAATGAGGCACAGGGCAGTGCTCCTTTGTGAGCTGATGTCAGACTTCGTGACATGCTGGAACCTCAGCGGCCATGGAGGCATGGTCGTTTTGTGGCTGCTGGCCTCCCCTAGATTTCCCTGTTGGAGTTGGCCACGGGATCTGGGTTTCATTACCAACAAGCCATGTGACCTTGGCCCATCGTCCCCACTGCCAGGCTTGGACTTTCTCCATCAGTGGTCCATCCTGATCTTCCCTGGCCAGCAGTGGACTTGCGCTGTGCACACCATGGCTGCCGTCAGGAGACCAGGCTCAGGCGGCAGTTAGGGCCAGGTTCCACATCACCTGGCAAGTCTGGTTGTCATGACAGTTTCACAACATCTTGCAGACCATGGGACCACAGCCAAGAGGTTCCCATGCACACCTCTTGGTCTCTGGCGACTTGGAAGGCCATTTTGAGTTTATTCGCACTTCCCGCTCACTCTCGGGAGGCCCTCATTAGTTTAGCAGCTCACAGACCCTTCTCAGATTCCTGCTATCCCCCAGCAAGTCCTGCAGCAGGCATGTGCCTTTAAGTGATGCTGTGGCTGTTAGGAGTGCGGACACTAGCTGGCAGAGGGACAGTCAGGTAGCTTGCTTTTATGTAAGAGGTCGTTAGTATTATTTTTTTTAAATAGATTTTGTTTTTCTGATAAGAAGAGCCCTTGAGAAAGTGAGGAGATAGAGTATCAAAAACAACACCACTAAAACTGTTTAAATATGATGTGGGCAGCCAAGGGGCCACATTGACAGCCAATAGGAGAACAACTCCTGGGAGCTCACTGAACGGTGGAGGAAACTGAGGTTCAGAGAGCAAAAGGGACTGTCCTGAAGCACCCTTCAAGACAGTGAATGGGTGGCAAGTTCGGGCTTCAGATTGTAACAATTATTTTATGGTTCCTAACCACCACCAGTGTGTCTGGGAGACGAACTAGTTCTTCCTACTTTGCCAACTTGCGTGTATTATCTCATTTAATTCTAGGAAGGAAGGGCTGTTTGTATCCCTGGTTTGCACACATGCATAAATGGTGTGGTGCTCAGAGTGATTGAACCTGCAAAGCTAGAAGGTGCTGGAGGCAGAGTTCATGCAGGTCTGGCAGTTCAGAACCTTCTCTCCCACCGCCCTCTGTGCACCCCTCGCAAGGCCCCGACGCCTCTTCTGGCCTCAGCCTGGGCCAGCCCCCGTGAAGTAGCGCAGTGTCATGAAATCGTCTTCCTCTTTCTAGGAGGTGTGGGTGCAGAGCACTTTCTGTATTGGGGAGATAAAGGAGCCCGTTTGGGATGATTTTATCAGCGTGAGCAAGCCGGTTTGACTTACAGGAAGCAGCCAATTTGCATTTTGGGAAAGAACTGAGTGTAAAGGCCGCGGTGAGCGCTGGGTGGATTTATAAATAAACAGCCGACCGAAGGCATTGTATGTCCCCAGCCGTACAATGCTGGGCTCATATTGACACCACAGACTCGTTCCGCACGTCACAGCTGCCCTTTGGACAGAAAGGGCCTAATTGAGTAAGAGAACGCTGCTGGAAATGCCAAGGAACCCGTCCTTCGGCCTGGCTTCCTCGGCACGAGCGAGCCGGGTGAGTCCGGCTGCAGCCGGGCCTGTTTATTGAGGCTATTGGCATTGCATGCCAGGTGCAGAGCCTGCCGGGATGACATGCGGGTGACTCGGAAGGCCCTGAGCACTAAGGCCAGGCAGCTTCTGTTTCCCTGCAACCCCAGAGAGACATAGGGGCCAGGTTCCCGGAGGCTGGGCTGGTTGCACGGCTGAAGTCCCAGGTTCAAATCCTCACATTGCCACTAGCACTTTCTTTTACTTTCTGGAGACTGACTCCTTGGCCATAAAATGGGTACTACTTACTTGCCAGGTTATTTTGAGAGTAATGTGGGATGAAGCCAACAGTAGATGGGGCAGTCACTCCTGCCCTGCCATGGGATAACTGGGTGCTCTTGGGCAAGTCTAAGGCCTCCTGGGGACTCCCTTTTCAGAAAGGGACAGGGCTAGAGCTGGTCAGAAGTTGGAGGAGGCCACTCTGCCCCATAGGGTGCGGGAGCTCGGTTCTCTGGCCAGCCTGGGTTCACAGCCGGCCTCTTCCACCTGTGGGACTTCAGGCATTCAGCTTCCCTTCGCAGCACCTTGGTTTTCATGGGTGTGAACAACTGGGCTTGTTTAGAGGACAAACATAATGTGTGGTTAGTGCTCAGCCTAGAGCTGGCCACATGGCAAATGCGCATAAATAAATTATGTCTGTAGTACTTATTTCAAGGAAAAAAAATCTATTTTCAGTCAGAACAGTATCTATTAAGTCAGATATTCTCCTGATTTAATTCCAGCTAGTACTGAAGAACAATAATAGTCCTCATACCAACAGCTAGAGGCCTGCCCCTCTGGGGCCCATTTTTGCCCCAGGTGCTCCTCAACAGTGACCCTTGCTCAGAGATGACCTCACTCGGCCTAACTTAGCTGGTGCCTGTCAGGCCAGTTGGCCTTTCTGGTGGTCTGGAGGTCCCTAGTTAGGTGGGGATGCCTGGTCTTTCACATCTGACTGTTCTCAGAGCAGGCCTGCTGCTTCTCCTGTCTCCTCAAGGTGCCCCTTCTTTTGCCTTGGGCCTGGATTGCACCTTCAGAGCCACCATGAGGAGAAGCCCCTTGGTACCTATTCACCCAAGGATGGTGCCCGTCCCGGAACTCTGTTAACCTTCAGAATGAAATAGGTCTCTTTTCTTCATTGTTTCAACCCTTTCTCAGATCCACATCTTGGAGCATCCTGGGATCCCTGTATCTCCGTCCTTGAGGTCAGTTTGAACCACCAGCAGACAGCAGCACTGAAGGGACCCTGTGTGTGTACTGCGTGTGGCACCTTAGGGATGCGTCTTCTTTATTGCTGGAGCTGCAGTGAGGTGGTAATTAGGCAGAACTTAATGTAGTTGCAGGCTTGATTTCAGGAGTGGAGCCAGGATTTGAACCTGGTTTCTGGCCCGACCTCAAGCCTTCAAATTTCCACCAGCTCTGCTGCCTCTGTAGGTTCCTGTAGGAAGCCGACCTCAGGGTCTGGTTGGGAGATGAGTCCTGATGGACAAACGTTTGCACACAGGCCTAGAAGTCAGAGGACTTCACAGAGCCTCTGGGGGTAGAGAGGCTGAGGGTAGGAAGGTGAACCAGCTCTAAGCCATGAGACCATTTTCTTGGGCCCTTCTTGACCTGAAAAGCTATCTTCAGGGGTTGATAGAAACCACTCGTTCAGTCTCTGCCTATTCTCTGACATGGGTCTGGGGGCCTGAGGCTTGAACCCTGCTAAACTGGGGCCAGAAGAGATAAGATTCCTGTCTCCCCAGGAGCCAAAGGGAGGACTCAGGTAAACAAACCAGCCGGGACACCTTTGTAAATTATGAAGAGAGTGCTGAGAAACAAACGAGATGCAAGATGCGAGGGGGTCCTTAGACCAGAAAGCCTTCCTGTGGATGATGGGGGTGAGGAAGAGAGAGCCCGTGGGCAGACGAGATGACATGTGAATGGCCTTAGAAACAGAGAGGGAGCCTGTGTGGTGGGGGATGATGGCCCAGGGGCAAAGTGACTGGAGACAGGGGGGCACCGCACACATCTTCCCACTCCACTTTGCATAGAAGGCTGCTGTGGGCTTGGGCCCAGGTGTGGACATGGCCTTTCTCTGCTGGTGGATGCCACATGGGGCTGGCTCCCTGCCCTGGCCAAGGGGCACATGACAGATGACATCACTGGCTATTTCTGCCTCCTGCCTCCCTCCTCCATCTTTGCAGCATGAATGGGAGGCCTGGCCCTAGCTCCTGATCTGTCCCCCAGATCATCTGCTGCTGCATGCCACCTGCTTTGCAGTGGCCTCCTGCTGTCACTGAGGGAGGAGGAGGCTGAGGGGCAAGGGCTGTCGCCATGGGTCCCGCCCACTCTCTCCCACCTGGGGTCAACCCTGGCCGGCAACCTGTATTTGTTTACTTTGGTCCTTGCTCAAAACTCTGGTTGCAAGCTGCCTGGAATGAAATGTGAAGAACTCGAGATAATAATAAAATCAATTGGACTGTTTCCCCAGTAATTCTAGAGACTGATGCATCATTAATGTTGATAATACAGTGCCTGTCAGATCACAAACTTCTCAATAAATGTGCAGCTGGCAAGCTCTGAGAGAAATTGGAGGCAAGCAGAGAATGAGATTTGGGGCCTTTGATATATGGGGTGTCAGCCGCACGGTGAAGTTTTTATCAATTTCTGTCACTTTGGGCTTTTGTGCTCACTACATATGTGGTCTTCATGGCCCCTCTCTGTGGGCTGCTCAGATGCTAACTGCTCCCCCCACCCCCAGTGTGAGGAAGAGGAGCTACTGGAGGGGCCTCAACATTTGACCTGGAACCCCCTGTGGTGCCTCGTTACCCAGAGCTGGGGTGGATGAGGACGGGCAAAACCTGTTGGACCTGACCCTATGGGTCACTCATTCACTCTGTGGGCATTGATTGGTCCCTGCTGAGTTAAGATGCCACAGTACCCTGCCCTCAGGGTCTCCAAGGACCTTAACTGAAGGAAACTGAGGATTAGAGGGTATGGATCAAAGTGTCTGGAGACCAGTCACTTGGGTCATTTCTACCCAAGGATCAGGGGTTAGATAGAAATAGAAGGCACATGGGGGCCAGCAGGTGGCGTAGTGGTTAAGGGCGTTGGACTCCCACATGGCCAACCACGGTTCGAGTCCCAGACCTGGCGGTTTGCTTTCTCATTTTCTCTTTCTCTCTCTCTCTCATAAATAAATAAAGTTAAATAAAATAATTCTAAAAAATAAAGAAAGACATGGAAGGAGCATGTGAACCTGTGGGAATGTGTCTGTTAAGTCAGCAAGCTGTGTGGGCGCAGGCCCAGAGTGTGGCCAACCCTGGAGTTATGGGAGTGTGAGGAGTTTGATCCCACTATGCCCTCGCAGCACGGGAGAGAAGGCAGAGGCTACCTGGAGGCAGTGCAGAGTGGTCGTCAGCGTGTGCCCTCTGGAGCTGGACTGCCAGGCTTCTGGCTCCCACACTTAGCAGCTGGGCAACCGTGGGGAAGCTACGTAACTGCTCTGTGCCTGTTTCCATCTCTGTAAAGTGGCAGTGGTCAGAGCAAGATAAGGGCGTTGGACTCCCACATGGCCAACCACGGTTCGAGTCCCAGACCTGGCGGTTTGCTTTCTCATTTTCTCTTTCTCTCTCTCTCTCATAAATAAATAAAGTTAAATAAAATAATTCTAAAAAATAAAGAAAGACATGGAAGGAGCATGTGAACCTGTGGGAATGTGTCTGTTAAGTCAGCAAGCTGTGTGGGCGCAGGCCCAGAGTGTGGCCAACCCTGGAGTTATGGGAGTGTGAGGAGTTTGATCCCACTATGCCCTCGCAGCACGGGAGAGAAGGCAGAGGCTACCTGGAGGCAGTGCAGAGTGGTCGTCAGCGTGTGCCCTCTGGAGCTGGACTGCCAGGCTTCTGGCTCCCACACTTAGCAGCTGGGCAACCGTGGGGAAGCTACGTAACTGCTCTGTGCCTGTTTCCATCTCTGTAAAGTGGCAGTGGTCAGAGCAAGACCGTCTACTTCAGAGGGCTCTTGTGAACATAAGTGAATTCATACTTGTACGGAGCTCAGCAGGTTCCCTGGTCCCTGTGAGCACCTGGTAAATATTGGCATGACTTTTGGGTAATTGTCAGACAACGCACCAGTAACCAGAAAGCCGTGCAGCAAGAGGTGAGGGGGGGCTATCCAGACTCAACCCGAACTGGACTTTGAGCCCAGATGAGCCTAAAGCCCAGCTCCCTAAGGTGCTGCTGGGGTTGGGCATGGTGGGCCTGGGGTGCCCATGTGCAGGATGTGGCATGAGAGTGGGGCCCAGGACCCTTTAGAGGACCAGCACGCTTTAGGGGACCGTCATTAGTGAGGAGGTTAAGGATCTGAGAGGGCAATGAGAGGCTCCCTTCGTTAGTAGCCCTTGGGGGCTAGAGAAATTCCGAGACTGGGGACTTGAGTGTGTTGGCAACTACAGTTTGGCTGGAAAAGGGTGACTGTAAGTGGCAGGCAAGCAAGTGGGAACCAGGTAGCAAAACCTGAAGGTGGGTTGGGTTTGAGTGTCCCTGGCTACCCTCTGCTGCGGAACAGGCCCCAGAACAGCAAGGCCCGCGCCCCTTCCTTTATGCCCGCCCAGCCATGGCCTCTGGATACCAGAGCAAGTAGACCCCTAGGCTATTTGTGGGCCTTATGAGCACACATTCTGATGCAGCCAGGGCTGTGGTAGGCATTCTGGGGAGCCCCTGAGGGCCCTGGAGTCGGGTGTGCTGGCTCCTGAGAGTCCTCTGAGCATAGTGACCCGACCGCCCCCTAGACAGGAGTGCTCTGCCTTACTCTGTCTGCCTGTAAGTGCACCTCCCTCCACAGGACACCTGGATTTACTCCTCGCTGGTTCTGCATCTGTGTTTGCTTTTGAAGGAAGGAGGATTGTGAGGCCCCCTGGGGCCTCAGGAAAGAGGAAGCAATCTTGTTAGACTGGGGTGTGGAAAAGATGAGGGGCCTGCAGTGCAAGCCAGGAGAGATGGGCCCTGCCCCAGGCTCTCTTCATGCCTCCCTGGGCCTCTGAACTCTGGCCAGTCCTCCTTTTCCAGTGGCAAGTCTGGGAAGAATCTCTTTCCACCTCCCTATGTACCCCCATCATTGCTTGAGTTTGGGGGAAGTGCCCCTTCCTACCCAGAGAGCCTCAGGCCTGGGGGCTGGGCGAGCACTGAGAGAAGCTGCAGGGCTCTGTGGCTGCAGCTGCACTGGGCCACCTGGAGGGTCTGGTCATGGGGGCAGGCCGGAGCATGGAGCTGATGTGGTCCTGTCCCGGGTGGGTCCTGTTACAACTGCTTATGTGACTTGAACAACTCTCCAGCCCCTCTGAACATCACTTGCCTGGTCACTAGAATGGGGGTTCTCATGCCCACCTGATTCGGGTGCAGTGGCCCACATCCCCGATGGTCAGAATGCATCTGCTATGAGGTGCCAGCCCAGTGACTGGTCCTGGCCTAAGCCCAGGAGCACAGATCCTCACTAGGGAGCAAGGTAGACAAGCACTCTCTGCACATGAGGGCCTGGTGGCCATGGACGCAGGGCCCACCAAGGGGGAGGTCAGGTCAGCCTACCAGGGAAGAGCATTTGGGGAACCAATCTGTACTCTGTATCCTGAAGGAAGACTAGTGATGCTCTGCAGAAAGGGCAGGGGAGGGCATCAGGCCTGGGTGGGTGGGGGGCAAAGCCAAGGAGATCCGCAGGTGCCCAATCACCTACCAGAGGACTTCACATGCCAGGCTTTGGAGTTGATCCTGGGTGCTGGGTCCACAAGAAAAGGTTTAGGGGTGAGGAATGATGGCCCCAGGTCTGATCTGTGGAATAGTCTCTGCAGTGGCTGCCTTGAGGGTGTGCTCACAGGGCCCCCTGAGCCCTCTGTGGTCCAGGAGGGAGGGCAGGATCGCTCACTGGCAGCTACCTGGGCACTGCAGTGCTGCAGGTGTCATGTGACTGGGTGCGCTACTGGGTGCTGTGGTACCCAAAGGGAGTAAATTCTAAGGGCTGCAGAGGTGCTCTCAGTCCCTGAGCACCTATGAACTGTGTAGATGCTGGCCTTACCCCTATGAGTTGGGCAGGTACAGTTAGAAAGCTGGCTGAGGACTGCAGGTCTGTTAAGGGGCACAGAAGCTGGGCCTCTAAGGACTTCCAACAGGATAGACAGGAGCCTCTGGTGGGAAAGGGGGGAGCTGGATCTTGAAGAATCTTGCAAGGGTCTGTGTTGGGGCAGCAGGGTATGGACTTGGTCAGAGCGAGGAGCGAGGAGGACCGATCTCTTCCCTTGAGTAGCTCAGTCAAGAGGTATGCTTTGGGGAGGGTGAGGTCTTGGCTAGTGGAGAGTATGCACCGTGCAGACAAAGGTTGAGTTCACTCTGCTGGAGACAGGGGCCCTGACTCAGTCCCTCAGGATGCATGAGAAATGTGTCGGCTGAGACGCGAGGGAAGGGCATTCGAGACAGAGGGAACAGCATGTGCAAAGGCTTAGATGCCAGGGGATGTCAGAAGGGCATGCTCTTAAAACCAGGCAGTGGACTTATGCCGGGCATGTGTGAGAGGAGAATGAAGGAGAAGGGATTGCAGCATGGCCATCCTCCCTGGGGGGTGATTTCTTGCTTTCTTTCTCTGTCTCTCTCTGTCTTTCTGGTGAGCACATGCACCCTATAGCAAAAACCTTGTGGAAACAAAACAAAACAAAACAAAACAAAAAAAACAACAGGCTAAGGACTTCCAACAGGATAGACAGGAGCCTCTGGTGGGAAAGGGGGGAGCTGGATCTTGAAGAATCTTGCAAGGGTCTGTGTTGGGGCAGCAGGGTATGGACTTGGTCAGAGCGAGGAGCGAGGAGGACCGATCTCTTCCCTTGAGTAGCTCAGTCAAGAGGTATGCTTTGGGGAGGGTGAGGTCTTGGCTAGTGGAGAGTATGCACCGTGCAGACAAAGGTTGAGTTCACTCTGCTGGAGACAGGGGCCCTGACTCAGTCCCTCAGGATGCATGAGAAATGTGTCGGCTGAGACGCGAGGGAAGGGCATTCGAGACAGAGGGAACAGCATGTGCAAAGGCTTAGATGCCAGGGGATGTCAGAAGGGCATGCTCTTAAAACCAGGCAGTGGACTTATGCCGGGCATGTGTGAGAGGAGAATGAAGGAGAAGGGATTGCAGCATGGCCATCCTCCCTGGGGGGTGATTTCTTGCTTTCTTTCTCTGTCTCTCTCTGTCTTTCTGGTGAGCACATGCACCCTATAGCAAAAACCTTGTGGAAACAAAACAAAACAAAACAAAACAAAAAAAACAACAGGCAATGGTCATGAACTTTGGTCCTATCTAGGAGCCTCCCAAGTTAGAGAAAAAAGGCCAGGGTTACCAGATCCTGGGAGGCCTCAGGCCCTGTTCTGATGGATATCTGCAGGGGGGACAGCCAGTGCTTGCCGGGGTGCTGCTGCCCAGGGATGGGCCTGCCCGTGCTCCAGTCTTCTGACAGCCTGCGTGTTCCTTATTGGTGCGGCCACATTCACAGAGCCATGGGGCCAGGGGAGGGCCTATTTGTGCAGAGGGAGGAGAAGTCTCCTGGCAGGGGACTGGCACCAGCTCCTTTGGTGTTTAAGTCCATCTGGGTGAACCAGGGCAGGAGAAGAGGAAGGCAGGTGGCCAGGTGACAGCTGCTTTGGCAGGTGTGCCCTGTCATCTGGCACGAAGACAGCCATGGGGCCCCAGGGCCAGTGCTGTTTCTCACATTGTCCCCTCCAGCACACTCAGTCTGCACCATCAGTCCTGCACTCTTGGAGGATGCCATGTGAGGAGCAGCTGCCAATCACCGACTGTCAGTTGCCACAACACAGAGAGGTCGCTGAGGACCAGAGAAGGGAAGCAGCCTGCTTCAGGTCATACAGCGAGGGCCTCCAATCCCTCCCAGCCTCTCTGTGGCACTGTGGCCCCTGAAGCTTTGGGATGCACTGGCGAGGCCCCCACATGGCTTGGGATCAGGCTACCTCCTCTGTAACTCCTGCCCCAACACCGTCTCTGACTCCCAGAAGGAGGAGCTATGCCCAGCGTTAATTAAACTCTTCCCGCATGGGGTCTCAAGACCATATGGTATTTCTTCTCCTTCCATCTAAAAACTCATCAGAGAAACGAACCCAAAAGCTCTGGTCTAGGCATGTGCTGGACCAGCTCACCCAGGGGGAGAAGAAGGTGTGAGGAGGCAACGTGGATGGTAGTAAGTCTCTGAACCTCTCCCAGCGAGGCAGAAATCCCGGCTCTGAAAGTGTGTAAACACGGTTATTTTTAGCCCTCGGAGAGCTGTGGGTGCAGCAGCGTGACCCGAATTTGGCTCTGCCCCTCTTCCAGGCCCTGTCCAGGAAAGGAGGCCTCCAGGGCCCCCCCACCCCCCCCAGCCCTCCCTGCCATCAGCCTCAAGGCTGGGCCAGTGCATTCCATGGCCTGCAAGGAGAAGGAACTGGGTGGGGAGTCAGCCTCAGAGAGGCTGCCCAGGCCGGGAGCTGAGGCCGAGAACAGCTCACAGGGGCAGGGTG
>NW_006159929.1:2969779-2976493 GCF_000334495.1 Tupaia belangeri chinensis
CTGCCAATCACCGACTGTCAGTTGCCACAACACAGAGAGGTCGCTGAGGACCAGAGAAGGGAAGCAGCCTGCTTCAGGTCATACAGCGAGGGCCTCCAATCCCTCCCAGCCTCTCTGTGGCACTGTGGCCCCTGAAGCTTTGGGATGCACTGGCGAGGCCCCCACATGGCTTGGGATCAGGCTACCTCCTCTGTAACTCCTGCCCCAACACCGTCTCTGACTCCCAGAAGGAGGAGCTATGCCCAGCGTTAATTAAACTCTTCCCGCATGGGGTCTCAAGACCATATGGTATTTCTTCTCCTTGCATCTAAAAACTCATCAGAGAAACGAACCCAAAAGCTCTGGTCTAGGCATGTGCTGGACCAGCTCACCCAGGGGGAGAAGAAGGTGTGAGGAGGCAACGTGGATGGTAGTAAGTCTCTGAACCTCTCCCAGCGAGGCAGAAATCCCGGCTCTGAAAGTGTGTAAACACGGTTATTTTTAGCCCTCGGAGAGCTGTGGGTGCAGCAGCGTGACCCGAATTTGGCTCTGCCCCTCTTCCAGGCCCTGTCCAGGAAAGGAGGCCTCCCGTGCCCCCCCCCCCAGCCCTCCCTGCCATCAGCCTCAAGGCTGGGCCAGTGCATTCCATGGCCTGCAAGGAGAAGGAACTGGGTGGGGAGTCAGCCTCAGAGAGGCTGCCCAGGCCGGGAGCTGAGGCCGAGACCAGCTCACAGGGACAGGATGTGGTTTTCAGAGAGGCGACATTTCAAGTTGCGAGAACAATATTGGAGTCACATAAGTCATGATTTTTCCCTGAGTTCCTGTCCCCTGGTTCTGCCCTGGGTTGGCTGGAGGCTAGGCCAGGAGAGCACCTGGAGAGCAGCCCTGGTCTAGGCCCAGGAGGCCGTGGTGCCAAACCTCTTGGTGTCCTGGTACCCTCATCCATGTGGGGGGATGCAGAATCCCCGATCTGACTGGTGGCAGTGGGGTAAGCTAACAGGATCGTAGATGTTTACTCACTTGTTCGTTCGACAAACACTGAGCATGGGTTGTGTGCCAACCACCGGTTGAGCTACTGGAAGTGAAGCAGGAAACCAGCCTGACTAGTGCTGACCCTCCCAGGTGAACGTGGTTGGGCGGGCATGGGAGTTGGAGGGGGCGGAGCCCAGAGGGACAGAATAAGGACTCACAAAACAATAATCAGCTTGTACTCTGCATCGTACAGGGGTAAAATCAGAAGGGATGCGTTACGGTGACAGGGTAGGGGTTGTATTTTAGACCAGGGCAATTAGGAAGGAACCCCTGAAAAACCTACGTAAAACAGAGCCAGCCATGGTAGAGGAAGAGGGGACGAGAGGGTGCAGGGGTGCCAAGGCCCTGGGGCAGGAAGGTGCTGGGTGCTTGAGGAGGGCAGGCAAGTCAATGGAAGGGGAACAGGCAGTGTACCCAGCGAGTGAACCGTGGGGATGTGGGGTGGAGGGGACTCTGTAAACAGGAAAAGATTGACTTTACAGCTGCAAGGAAGAGCAGGAGGGAAGTGAGAGTGGGAGGCCAGTGAGGGGCTGTTGGCTCACCCCGGCAAAGGGGCTAGTGAACAGGAGGCAGATCGGCATGGGGAGGGTGAGCCATGGGAGTGGCAGATGGCTTCACTGAGAGAGGCATCCAAATTGAGGGTGACTCCTTGCTTTTGGAGTTGAAGCCTGGGTGGATGGATAGGACAGGATCTGGGGGAGTGGGCAAGGGTGAGGGCGATGCCCTCCTGGACTCATAGGTTTGTGTCTGAGAGAGTGGAGCCCAGGGCAGTGGCTGCATGGGTGTGCCAGGCCCATGCTGCACAGCTCTCCTTCCTGGGTCTCTCTGCCAGCCTCCAGCCAGGCTGCATTGTTGGTGCTTCCCCCAGGGCCTGGGGGGTTTGTCCCAGTGCATAATGGATTTGAGCCTTCTGGTTCCTGGTCTAGAGGTGGACATGGATAGGGGTGAGCAGGACCTGCAGCCTTAATGCAGAGGGGTCAAAGGTCCTGCCCAAAAGGCTAGAGGAAGGTGCTTCAAGAGACATTGAGACACTGCCATGGGTTGGACCCAAGCTCTGGGTGTCACTCCCAAGCCCCATTCTCAGCTAGAACTTCTTACTGTGAAATAGCAACTGCCAATCCTATGCCTGGAGCAGGATGCAAAGGACGAAGGGAATAACTCATTCGGGAATTTTCACAGCAGACCTGGTCCTCTTGTTTTGTCATCAGTCAGTACTGTAACCCTGAAATGCACCCTCCACTCTCTGGTCCTCAGAATTCCTCCCTGAGACCCCAGGGTGGAGCAGCAGTCCCTCAGGGCCCCAGCACACAGAGCTGCATTTGGATTACAGAGGTTTGGTGTTGAGGTGGTGAAGGCCTGAGTGCAGGCCCAGAGGCTGGGCTGGAGAGGCCACTTGCAGGCCCTGGGAATGCCTATGGCATAGAGGCCACGCAGGGTGAGGGGTGGTCACTGGAAGTGGGGCGAGACAGCCTGCGGAGGGACAGAGGGGCCAGCTTAGCACACAAGCAGTACCCTTGGGAAAACCTCTCGGCTTGTTAAAGCCTCAGTGTTGCCATCTGCAGATGGGGCAGTAGACCCACCTCAGGGGAGTGGATACCTCCGGATGGAGTAAGGGGAGCAGAGTGCGGAGCCTGGCCGTGGAGTGTGTGATCGCAGCAGGGTGCCCTCTCTCCCTGACTGCAGGGGGCGGTTCTCTTGCTGTTGGGGATTCTTGTGTGAAGCATGTATTGAGCCTGGCAGTCCTGCCAAACCTAGTTCTGGAAGCCATGGCCCCGGGGACTGGCCCCCAACGAGGGCTTTCTGAGCATCAGCCTTAGGGATTGCTGGGAGAAGCACGTTGGGGTATGACCAGAACAATCATGTGCTCTGTGAAATCTCTCCAGTTTCATGTTCTATTTCTCAAAGAAAAGATGGCTTTGCTAGCCTATCAGCTCTGCTGTGGTTGCTGTTGTTGTGTTGTTGTGTGTGTGTTTTAACTGCTATGGATTTTAGAGCTGTAGTGGCAAGTGAGGAAAATAGCAGATGCTGTATCCAATTGCCACCAAACTGTCTTGAAATGCTATAAATATTTTCTAAAAAGACTAGCTTCCCGAGACGACGTGTTAGTTATCTCCTCCCTGAGAAACTGATTCCTGAAAATTAAGACAAATAACCTCTTAAATCACAGTTGTTAACCTCAGGTGTAAAACCCGTTACCGCGCCACCGCGGGTCAGAATGACTCTTCTCTGCCCAACCGACTTCATAGGACGACGTGGAGAAGGCAGAGCGGCAGAGAGGAGAGATCTTGTGTTTAGCCAGGAGGCCTGAGCTGGCAGCCATGCTCAGCCAGTCACTGCTGTGTGACCTCGGGCCAGTGGACCCACCTCTCTGAACAGCATCTCTGTAAGAGCCCTCTTACTTGTCATCTCGTGGAGCCTGCAAGTGCCACTGAGCTGGACTTGTGCTCCTCCAAGATGAGCAGAGGTGACTCTCAGCTCTGTGTTAACCACATCGGAGAAAATCCCTCCACCCCAGACTCCTCTAGCCTTCCGGTCACGTCCAGCCTTCGGTGCCTGAGACCTTGATGGTGTTCCTTTTCTACAGAGAGCTGTGGAGGTTTGGAGCCTCCATCGGGCAGGTGGCAAAATAACACCATTGTTTATTCTTTTTGCATTTGTTTTTGTTTAATTTCTATTCATGGTGAGCGAAGCTAATTTTATATTTAAGGTAATACTATCAAGTGATAGTATTACCTATCAAGAATTTAAAAATAAATAAATGTACTTAAACAAAAGTTGTGAATTGATTTCAAGAAAAATATTAAGCCAGTCTAGGTGACAGCAGGAAGTGACAAAAACCAGGCAGATGACTAGAAAGCGTGAGGGGCTCTGCCAACTGCTGGGGTTGCCCTTTCTCTTAGTGCTCAATGATTTTTGACCCCACTAGGAGTGGCAGGAAGAGGCTGCTAGAAGGATACCTGGGTGAAGAGTCTTTTGACTGCACAATACTTGGAGGTGACACCACACTCTATAACACCAAGGGGCTGCAGAAATCCCTCCCAGGGGAGACCTGGAGAATTTTGGCCAAGAACCTGGGATTCTGTGCCAAAACTAGATCCTGCCCTCCAAGTGTCCTGTGCTTCTCCATTGAAACTTCCAAACTGAGGATCCAAGTCTGGCACCAGCCAACTGGTGTCTCCCAGGCTGGGAATTCAGACCAGGCCTTACTCCTGCAGACATGGCCGACCCAGTGAGTGTAGCAGTTGCTCCACTAACAGGAATGTCAGATACCATAGGTTTTGTTTTTATGCACTGTCTGGAAGTGACAGCCTAGAGAACTATATAGAAAACTAATTCTGAGGCTATATTTGAGCTCTGTAAGGGAGTATGGGGATCGGTTAGTCATGTCTGCATGGGCCAGCGAAGGGAGCTTGCTGGTGCATGTGCCTTTATTTGTCATGCTGGAGCTCCTTGAAGCCCGGGGCTGGATCCTGTTCTCTGTTGCCTCTCTCTAGTTCCAGGCATGGCGATCAGCATGCGATTGAGCCCAGAAGTTCCTACTGGAACTTAGCAGGTGCTTCTTGGATAGCCCTTTCCCAATTTGTAGAGGGATGTCCCCCAGCCATGTTGCAGGTCCTGGAGGGTCAGCGTCCAGCCCTGGAGCTTAGATAGCCTATGTGCTTCCCACCTCCCTTTTACCACCAGGGCTCAGTCAGAGCTGGGCAAAGGGTGGGTGCCCAGAAAGTGTGTCGACCAGACTCAAGGACAACCAATAGCTGTCAAGGGAAGAACATACAGAGACAAAAAAAAAAAAAAAGGAAGAGAATGGGAGGTGCCTCGGGCCCTGCTTGGCAATGGCCCATGCAATTCAACCTCACTTACGGTATCATTTGGGTGGCCGAGTGCCCCAGATTTTCTAGGACAGTCTTGGTTTCAGGTCCCTCATCTATTGTTCTTGAGTGTCCCTGTCAGAATAGGGGTTTGGATTCTGGTTGGGAAATCCTGGCTGCTGTCTGTACAGCCATTATGATCATGCTGTTTTGTCATTTCCAGAGCACCCACTCTGTCATTGCATTCGTATCTGCCTCTGGATAGGGCAACCTCATGTACTCTCATTTTCACAGGTGAGGAATTTGAGACCCAGAGTTGGCAAGTGACTGGCTCGAGGTCACACAGATGGTTAATGCAGAGACCTGGCCTGAACCCATGACACGCGTCTCTGGCCACTTCATCTTTCACTCACAGAGATAGTTTGAAAGTCTTTGTGCATTCTGGTCTTCACCTTCATTCATTTATTCATTCATTTGGAATATTTGTAGCTTAGTGGTTAAGACCTCTGGAACCAGTTAGACTGGTTGCAGCCATTTCCTGGCCATGTGACTTTTGATGAGCTTCTTCATCACTATGCCTCCGCTTCCTCATTGATAAGTGGGCATAAATACCCATTGATATGAAGGTTACTGGGTAATAGTGCATGGCACAGAATGAGGGTCCTGGTGCTGGTGCAAGCCCCCACATTGGGCAGAATTGCAGATGCATGGGTTAGAGTAGCTAGCTGCCCAGTGACTGTGATGGAAGGCAGATATGCATGCCCCCAAAGAGCGTTTCAAGTGGGCAGGTAAGGGCAGAGGGGCCATGGGCTTCATGGGCTGGGGGTGGGACAGAGGCCACTAGTCTCACTGCTGAGGAGGCTTTCAGCCTGTTGAGGAAGGCTGCCTGGAGCAGGACTTGCAGGGGAGGGCTCTGGGTAGTGGGTCTTGAACACAGAGACACTAGATGGCATGGCCCTGGATCCAGCCACATGGGGCTGGTCAGCCCTGGCTGACAGCCACATTCAAGACTTTCCTGGGCAGAGGATGGCACCCATGCCTGTCCCCTTGCCACCCCCAACAGTCTTCTGGGTTATGCTGGGGGTTGGGGTCAAGGTTGGGGAGAAGTGGAATGGCCACGCTGGTCTGTCCCAGGGACAGGAACAAAGAGTCCTTGGCACGGGGCAATTGTCTATTGTTCCAGCTGATGAGCCAGCTCCTCACTGTCTGTCTGTCTGTCTGCCAGCCTGCCTGTCTGTCTCTCCTCTCCAAATCTAGTGGGCTCCCCCGCCCCCCCCCTCCCCCCCCCCCCCCCCGCACACACACACACACACACACACACACACACACACACTGTTACCAGGGATCTGCTTCTAGGCCTCTGTTGATACCCCTGGCCCACTTGGAGACCCATTAATTCTGCCACTGGGGTTGTGGCCAGTTTTAATCATCCTTGTTCCACCATGAGATACAGATGGTTGTATTATTAATAGTCATAATTAATCAGCAGCCACAGAGGATCTTTTCCCCAGGCAGCAGATCCTCAGGACGAGCAGCGCTGGGAGATCCCTTCCCAATTCCCACTTTACAGACAGAGGAAGTGAGGCTGGGAGGAGGGAGGTGACTCATCCAAGGAGAGCTGGGTGTAGACCTTAGGCTTTCATCACAGGTCTGGTGACAGCCCGCAGCATTCCTGTCCAGAAATGACTGTCGTCACCCTATCCCCCATTCACCTATGTCCTAGGGTGCTGGCTGCTGGAAGCAGCACTCAGCACAGGGGGGTGAACCCATGCATGTCAAGCAGAGGAGCAGAGGAAGAAAGATAAAGGAACAGGAAGGCCCGAGGGAGGTAGGGTCTTGTGGACCAGCAGGACAGGGAACTGGTTTGGGGGTAAGGGGAACCAGGAAACCTTGG
>NW_006159929.1:2977199-2979171 GCF_000334495.1 Tupaia belangeri chinensis
GAATGCCAAATAGCAGCTGTCCTCCCTCTACACACACACACACACTCACAGTGGGCCAGGGCAATGCTGGCTGCTTCTCTACTCTAAACACTGACTCCCAGGAACAGTGATTTAAACACTTGCGGCAGGCGGCTTCCTGATTTATGGGGCCGTTGTGGACAGCCCTGATGACATCAGCACAGTAGCAGCGAGGGGCTCCTTGTGTAGTTCTGCAGATGGCTGCCGGCCCAACTGGTCCGCTTGCCGACTGTCCAGGCAGACCACCACCAGGCCTCATGCATGTATGTGCCCATACCTGAGGGCCCATATCTGGGTGGACACACAGGAACCATGTGCTCTGTGTGCATCAGAGCTCTTCCATGTCCCTGCTCAGTGGCCCCCAGCCGTTTGCCCCCGCATGCAGGTGTGTAGTTCTCTTGGCCCCTATGCAGAGGAACACAAGTGTGCCCACGTATACACACGTGTATGCCTGCCTGCACTCTGTGGGCAGTACATGCGACATCCTCTGGCACTGCTGTGGTTCTGTGGGGGCAGTGTCTGTGGACTGCCTGGAGCGCATGCCTCTGTGCGATTATGCATGTGTGTGCATATTGGTGTTGGGTATGATGGGGCATGCACCTGTGTGCACACACCTGTGACCTTGTGCCTGCTACCTCATCCTGTCTTTTTCTTGACAAGCGTCATCCACACTGATACATGTGTGCATACACACACACACATGCAATGCCCAGTATGGCCAAGCCTAACTGTTGAGCTTACTGACTCTGCCGTCAGTGAGTGTAGAGTGCTCCAGCCCAGGCAGGAGTCCTGCAGGAGGTGGGGAGGTGGCCCCCTCTGTTCTCAAAGCATCTCCCTCCATCTTTGCATGGATGGTGCAGGAGAGGTGAAGCTGGGAGGGACGGACATGACACCTGCATCCAAGCCCCCACCCTGTCCTCCTGAACCACCCTGCTTTTCCCCATCACCCCCACAAACCTGTACTTACTCCATGCCAGACTGCCAGGCCTTGAGGACAGCCCTGTGTCACAGGAGAAGCCTAGTCAAGAGTCAGATAGATCAGGGTACAAGCCTGGCCCTGTCACCAGTACGTGGCCCTGGGAATGCCCTCTCCCCTCCCAACCACAGTGTTTCTAGTCTGCAGCACGATTTTCATAACAGCCTCCCTGGGCAGTTACGAGGAGCATTAAAGGGCTAGTTCACTCAAGTTCCATCCCCCTCCAGGCCTATCGCCTACCTGGAAAGTAGTGGTAATGATCCTCAC
Organism: Tupaia belangeri chinensis; assembly: GCF_000334495.1. Classification (NCBI taxonomy): domain Eukaryota; kingdom Metazoa; phylum Chordata; class Mammalia; order Scandentia; family Tupaiidae; genus Tupaia; species Tupaia belangeri. The sequence goes on from NW_006159929.1 coordinate 2,978,461, forward strand.
TTCACAGCTCCTGGGGCTGTCATGAGGATCAGATGAGCAAAGGGGATGGTGGAGAATGCCGGCTGGTGTTCACAGCATTTGTTCAGTGAGCACATGAGGCGGGGCACTGGGTGCTTGTGGGGGTGATGTGCAGGCCCTGGTCAGGGGCCTGAGTCTGAGTCCCTGTACTGCCACACTCTTGCCCTGGGACTTGGGCCAGTTATACTGGCATCTCTCTGACTCCTACCTCCTGGATTCCTCATCTTTGAAGTGGGTGCATTGATTATGGCATCTGCCTTGGGGTATGGAGGGGGCAGTCAGGAGACCGAGGTTGGCTCAGGGCAGGGCTTGACCCAGAGCAACCCCACAGACAAGTGGTTCCTTACTACTCCTGCCAGCCTCGTTGCTGCACAGCAGGCTCCCAGGTCTGGGAACAGGTGAACACACGGCGAGTGACGTGTCGACATCGCGGCAGGACACCTGTTAATGAGGCCACTTCGTGTCTACGGACTGTGTCCACCAGTCCCACCCGGAAGAATTCACGCCTTTCCTCAGGGCAACTTAGAGGGGTTGTGGCTGTGTGGTTTGACTGTGTCCCCCAAAGGGCATGTGTCAGAACTTGGCTGCAACTTGTGAAGGCATTCAGAGGAGACTTAACCTGTGGGATTAAGTGGTGGAGCTGTTGAGCGGTGATCGGGGGGGGGGGGGGGCCCCACGTGTGCCCCTTATTCT
>NW_006159929.1:2979858-3004647 GCF_000334495.1 Tupaia belangeri chinensis
GGGGTGTGGGGGGGGGGGGTCCCCATGATTGATCCCTTTAACTTTGTAAGGAGAAGGAATCCAGAACCGAGACACAGACACACACACACACACGCTCTTGTTCTTGCCATGTGATGCCCTGCATTGCCTCGGAATGCTGCAGAGAGAGCCCCCACCAACAAGAAGGCCCTCACCAGACGGGGCCCCTTGCCCTGGCCCTCCAAAACCTTGAGCTAAATGAGCCTCTGGGGTTTCTGTTATTAGCAGCAGGATGGAATGAAATGGGAAAACTGGCAGCCCCCACCTACAAGATGGTCTCTGGGGAGGAAGGTGATTGGTGCTGACCTCTTCTGACTGCAAGGGTGCCAGCTCGTGGTCCCACAACCACATAGCTCTCAATGGGAAACTGCCGAAGAAATGAGCCCCTGGGACCTAGGCCACGGCTGGGAGAAGACTGCTGTGCCAAGGCCACGGGCTCAGAGGTCATGGGCTAAGATGCGCCCCAGTGGGCAGGTAAATGAGACAAGCCAGGCCGAAGGCAGGCTTTGAAGGACAAAGAGGATTTAGCTTCCCGGGAGGTTACAGCATTCCAGGACCCAAGTGCATGGCAAAGGTTTGGAGTCTTATGGGCATGCCTTCTCCCATGAGACATCTGGGCTACTCTGGCCCAGACAGTCTCTGCTTTTGATGACCAGTGACTGTGGGGTGAAACAGATGGCCAGTGGGAGGGAGGCAGGGGGAGCCGGCTGCCCTCAGGCCTGAGCCAAGGGAGGCCAAGTGGCCCACACAAGCCAGAGCCTGAGACCTTGGCACCAGCTACTCGGAGCTCTCAACCTGAGAGTTAATGATTCATTTGTGGCCAATTTCTGCTGGCCTTTGCCTAGAAATTCTCAAGCCTGCCCCTTCTCTGAGCTCCAGGAGCTCCAAGAATACAGTCTCATTTCTATTTGGCCGAGGGCATCTCACCTCTGTCCAGAGAATGGTTTTTAGAAGTGCAGTAGGAGCAATGCAGAGTAGCCATTAGGAGGAACTGATTCTGGGCTGCAGGCTGAGGGCTGGGTGGTTTGAGTGTAGTCAAGTTAGAGACCCCTCTCTGACCCTGTGTGCCAGGTGCTCATGAAAGGAACCTAGTTTGTGTTCACAGCCGCAGCTCCCCCAGCCCCCCACCGACACACAATTTGGTTCAGAATAAATGTGAACAGAACTGAGTCTAATGTAAAGTGTTGTAATAATTACAAAGGGAGAATTAGAGCTTGACCCTGAGTGGGACTTGGCTGGGTAGAGACAGCAATGGCATGTGATAGGGCCCTGGAGCATGAAAGTCTAGAGGAGGTTAAGTCATTGTGGTGTGGCTGGAGTTGAGAGCGTGAAAGACTTCTGAAGTATGGACACACTCGCAAGTGAGGGACTCGAAGGATCTGGCAGTGGCCAGTGCTGGCACTGGGATGTCAGGGCTGGTACTTGAGCAGGGACGGGTGTGTTTGATCTGAGTGGCCGGGCCATTGGCCTCTTCTTGTCTTGATTTTGCTGGTCAGCAGACTTCCCTTGACGGCCTTCTCTGTGCTGGCTCAGGTCAAGCTCCGTTTGGGGCCAGGCACCTGTGTGGAACCCGGGTTACAGAGAAGGGTCTTGTGTAGCGATCTAGATCCGGGACAACAGGACCCTAGTGGAACTCACGCTGGTGGAGCGAGCACAGTCTATGTGGAGGCAGAAGGAGGCTGATGACCTCAGACCCACCCAGCTCTGTCACCCCAAGTCCTCAGGTGAATGGAGCAGAGCTACTGGAGTCACCTCAGGAACTCTGTATTCCTGGAGGGTTCTGCGGCCAGACAGCTTGGAGGTACCCTGTACTGTAAGATCAGTGTGGCCTTACAGAGCCTCAGTGTGTGTCTGTCCCTGCACAGACGAGCAGAATGAGGCCAGGAGGGGAAGGTCAAAGGCAGAGCCTGGCCGGCACTCAGGGCCCCGCCCCGATCTTGGCCGATTACACATGTCACCCCCACTGGCCACCCCTGCAGATCGAAGAACATTTCCCCAAAACTAGGCACATTAGCCGAGTCTGATCCATCAGGTCACAGTGTCTGCGAGTCTGGGGTAGGGGCTCCTTTTATGTCTTCACAACTTTGCAAATTTAATGTCTTCTGATCATTTTTTGACAGTCCCAGGCATTGGTGGTAAACAACTGCTCTCCCCAGAACGTCTCCCTGTGACAGTAACTTTCTCTGGTGAGGGTGCTATCAACACTTGGCAGGTCCTCCCCCCGGCTCTTGGCTCCCGCCGGCTGGGGCTCCATGCGAGTGTTCAAGAATGCAGAGTGGGCAGGGTGTGGTGCTGGGGCAGGGACTGACCAGGCAGAGGGCAGAGATGGGCCTAGCTTCTTTTCGGGCAGCAGCCCAGCCTGGCCTCAGAGCCTCAAATGGCCCCTAGTTGTAGATGGTCCCTGAGTGACAAGGCAGGGCAGTGTCAGGTGTCTGCTGGCTTCCACAGCCTGGGTGCCTGGTCTTTGGCACAGCCCAGAATCAGGAGGAGGCCCAGCTCCTGAGGCTAACTCTGCCAGGCCTGCCTGTGGCCGAGAAAGCAGCGGTGTCCTGGCCTTGCAGCGTCTACGGTCTGCGTCACCCTGGCTTAGGTGTCCTGAGTCAGAGCCAGGAAATGGATCTGCTGGCCAGGGGGTGGTGCGGGGAGGAGGGAAGATAGTGCTGCTGCCCTGAGCAGCTAGGGTGAACCCCGGCCTCCTGTCCATTGACACCTGGGGGTTCCTGGTCTTGTGTGTCCCTCCCCTGGCCTGGCCTGCACTTGACCAGACCTGGAGAAGAGGCTGAGGTTACAACCTATCCCACACTCCCCTTGCTGTGCTCAAGCCCCCACCCCACACCGCTAACAGCAGCCATTTAAGATGAACAGGTTGCCGTGCTGGGCTCAGGCGCGTGCATAGCTATGCCCTTTGCACTGCTGCGCCTTTGTCCCCTTTTCCTAGAGTGCCCTTTCCAACGTGTCCTCCAGGCAGTCTTCTGCTTCTCATCCAAGAAGTCACCCAAGAATGGGTAAACTTTGACATAACCTTTCCAGGCAACCCCTCCTCCAGCCAGACCTGGCCCCTCTTCTGAGCCACCTTTCCATAGACCTGGACAGCCCTCAGGCTCCTATCACGTGGAGTACAAGCATGGTTTCCTACAAAGGGTTCACCCTTTGGCTGGCTTGAGTGCCTGGAGGCTTGTTCCATGAGTCCTGCAGGTCTGAAATATAGTACCCTCTCAATAAAAGCAGGCTGAATTTAATGAGAGAGGTTTCTGAGGCACTTTGGAGTCTCCCTTTGTTAATGATGCAGTGAGAGGGGAGGGGAGGGGAGTTTGCAAGTGGAGAGACTGACCTCCGTGCCCCCTGCCCTGCCCTCTCCACAGCCAGCACTGCCCTGCCCTGCTGGGGTCCGTGCTGGGGGCTAAAGTGGCCCCCGCTCTGCTTCCATCCTGCAATTGCCTCTCTTGCAGGCAAGAGCTGGCTCCCCGGGTTGCCTGAGTGATCACTCTCCAGAAAACACCCCAGTGGAAACTACATGAATGATTGATAAGAGCTGAGAGCTGTTTAATTTTTTCCCCCTGTTTAATGGCTATCAATAATTTAATACGCTCTCTGTATGTTTTTAAGAAATAGCACCCATTTTGCCGTCTCCGGTTTAGCGGGCTAAATGATTTAAGTGTTGGAAATGTGCTCTGAGGATGGAGGCTGAGCAAGTCGGAGAAATCTGGAGGCTGGTGGGGGGTAGGCGGGTTCAGAGCCAACCGCAACATCTTGGCCTGGGTATGTGTGTGCGTGTGCGTGTGCGTGTGTGTGTGTGTGTGTGTGTGAAGGTGGGAGGGAGGGAAGGGGCGGGTAAAAGCCAATGCCTCTCTGCTAAGAGCAAGATAATTGCTTTTCCGGGGCCTCACTGAGCAGCAGCTGAACAGCTGTCAGCCACCCCCCCTCCAATGCCGAGCTTTTCTAGATGGCTCTGGGGGGCCCAGGAGGACTAGGAAGGAGCTGCTGCTGGTATCTCCATGGGCCGAGACTCCCCCCTCGCTTGACACTTTGCCCCTTCTAAAGCTTTTAAATCATTTTTATTTTAATGATGCAGTGAAGCTGCTGGCCCAGCCATGATGTCCAGATGGGGTATGGGTGGTGTGGAGTGGGGGACTCAGCATCACTAATCTCCAGGCCCAGAGGGACCTGGGAGGTCATCTGGTAGTGCTCCCCCAAACTTTCCAGATGCAAAGGATCACCTGGGAGTACTTGTTAAAAATTTAAATTTCTGGGCTGTATTCCAAACCCACAGGCTTCCATTCTCAGGGGAGAGGCCTGGGAAGCTGTGGGTTTAATGTCGGCCCAGGTGATTCTTATCAGCAGGGGAGTCTGGAAAATACCGAGTCCAGCTCCTTTCTGATGCTACAGCATCCACAGCTCCGCATGGCCCCTTCCCCCTGCTCACACCCCTTCGAGGACAGAGTGCTCACCCGCTGTGAGGCAGACCCACTTGTGGAAGGCTTGCTCCATGCCACAGTTCCGACATGAGCCTGTGGCCTACCTGGCTGTCCTTATGTGCATGGAGTTGTCTCTGTTCCAGGACAGACCACCTCTCCTGGGACGTGCCCTCCCAGCTTCGCCACCCCCTGACTGTCTCTGCCTCTCTTGGCCAGGCCACTTCATTTTGTAGCAAAGAGCACTTTTCTTTTTTTGGAGAGATTTTTGCTATAGGGCGCATGCGCTCACCAGACAGACAGAGAGAGACATAGAGACAGAAAGTGAGAAATCACCCCCCAGGGGGGATGGTCATGCCGCAATCCTTTCTCCTCCATTCTCCTCTCGGGATCTTGGGCACGTACGCACACACACCCGGCGTGAGTTTTAAGCCACTGGCTCTGGGACGCGAACCGCAGTCGACTACGTGGGAGTCCAGCGACATAGCCATTACGCTAATTGCTGGTTCCCAACAAAGAGCACTTGATATCTGAGAAAATGCCCTAGGGATGCCCCAGGCCAGGGAGATCAGAGGTTGTCCTGGGTGTCTGAGGCAGGCGCAGGCAGTGGCTGGTGCTGTGTCCTTCCTGTGGTGGGCAGCGGTGGTTGCAGCGGTCTGCTGCTACCGTCACTGGCACAGCAGAAAGAAGTTCTGGGCCTCAGAACTGCCTTGGCCATAGGGGTTCAGTCCTCCCACAGGAGAGAAAACTGTGACTCAGGGGGGATCACTGGCTAAGAGAAATCTCTTCAATGACATTGAGAGAACTGAGACCAGAGGGGGCTCCCCACAGGTCACTTAGGACAGAGCAGAGACCATAAAGATCGGGACAGAAGGCCCGCAGAGTGGCACTAGGCAGAGGTCCTGGCATTGGGGTTCAGCTGAGCCCTGACCTTAGTCAGCCACCGGGTCGGGGGAGATTCTGCCTTGTCGCCCTCTGGGCACTGATGGAGCGCAGTCACTGGACGGGTCTTAGCAGCGCCGCCGCACTCACCTGGCAGTCCTCTCCCTTCGCTCCTCCCAGCAGTGCGCAGCGTTCCTGCAGAGCGCATGGCATTGCGCGGCTTTATTCTGATAGACAGTTATGAGTGGTATACATTTCTCGGCTGTCATCATCCACTGCAAAATGGGGAACTCTCTTAAGTTCCTCCAATTCCTTAGACTCTTTGTGCCCCCAGCTTCAGTCCCTTTGGTCTGTGTGGGAGAAACCTGGGCCCCGGAGGAGCATTGCTCCATCTGGTCCTGGCTGATGACCTGCCATGTGACCCCAGTCTCTCAGGTCCTCCACCCGCTGCGGCCTGCTCTGATTGCCCCAGTTTGTCTGTGAGAGTCAAAGGGGGGAGAGGAAAAGGAGTGCCACCTAACCCCAGTGGGGACTCTGCTTGGAGAGCCCTGAGAACTATGGAGACAAGAAGAAAAAGACTCCAGAGAGAGAAATTTCTGTGACTGTGGACACCTGAGCGAGCCCTGGGGTGTCAGTGAAGGCTCCCAGGAAGAGGTGCCACCTGACTGCAGGCTTGACACATGGTAGCAGGGTGCAGAGATGTGAGGTGGTGCTGTGTGTGTGCAGAGGTGAGTGGGAGAGGTCAGGAGGGCAGAGGGGTAGGTAGGCCAAGGTGGGGTGAACCCGCTACGCCTAGGCAGAAAGCCATAGGATTTGTTTGTTTTTAGCAGAAATATTACATCTATGTAGAAAAGTCCATATAGCTTGATGAATTGTCTCAAAGTGGACATGCTTGTATAACCACAATGCAGTTCAAGAGACAGAACATTCCAGACACCCTAGAAGTCCCCTGTGGCTTCCAGTCACTGCTCCCCCGCCAAGGATAATAACTATGTTGACTTTTAGCAACCTGCTATGGGTTATCTGTCGTTGCCTCACAAACCACCCGAAAACTTAGTGCTTTAGAACCACCCGTTTAATAGATCTCACAGTTCCGTGGTTCAGCTGGGCATCCCCCCAACCCCGATTTCCTTTGGTCTCACATGGTGTCAGTTCCCAGGTGGGCTGTCTGGGCTGGAAGGTCAGAGATGTTGTCAGTCACATCTGGCCGTGGTGCTGGCTGGGCAGCCTCCGAGTACTGTATCCTAGTAAGATAGCCTGGCTTCTTTCTCTGGCCCGGCAGGGTTTTGAGGCCAAAAACTACAGGGCGACTTCTTCTTCTTCTTCTCCTTCTTCTTCTTCTTCTCCTTCTCCTTCTCCTTCTCCTTCTCCTTCTCCTTTTCCTTCTCCTTCTTCTTCCTCTTTCTTTTCTTTTTCTTTTTTTTAGAGGCGTTTGCTATAGCGTGCGTGCGCTTGCCTGAAAGACAGAGAGACAGACAGACAGAAAGCGAGAAATCACCCCCCAGAAATCACCACCGTAATCCCTTCTTCTCCATTCTCCTCTCGGGATCTTGGGCACACGTGCACACGCACCTGGCGTGAGTTTAAGCCACCGGGACCAGGACTCGAACCGCGGTCAACTACATGGGAGTCCAGCAACATAGCCATTACGCTAACTGCTGGTCCCACTACAGGACTTCTTAAGGCCTAATTTCTATGATTCCCAAAGTGTCACTTTCACTGAATCCTCTTGATCAAAGCAAATCTCAAGGCCAGACAGATTCAGGGAAATCTGGAGAACACATTCTTTCTCTTGATTGGAGGAGCCGCAGAGAACCCGTAGTCATATTCGTCTACTTTAAGAATGGAGTAGTTATGCCTGTTCTTGTCCTTAATGTAAATGGATCTCTTAAGTGCGTTCTCTATTGTGTCTGGCCTTTCGAGTCAACATGATGTGGAAGATTTTTCTGTGGAGTTGGATGTAGTTGCAGATCATTCATTCTCATTGTTGCATGGTAATTCACTGTATATATACACCAATTTATCCATTTTACGGTTGATGGCCACTGGGAAGTTTTCACTTTTTGGCTATTGTGAATAGCTCTGCTGTGACCATTCTAGTACATGTGCTGTTCCACATTTCTGTGGAAGTAGAGATGCTAGGCCACAGGCGAGGCCACAGGCTACATACTTCCAAACTGTTCTCCATGATGAGATGTGGGTACTCCACCCACAATGTTAGGGGGACTCACAGGGAGTTTTAGAGAGGCTGTCCTGGTGGAGATGGGCTGCAGGGTTGTCTCTGACACTGGGAAGCTGTGGAAACACTGCAAGGAGCTCCCTGAATATCCTCTTTGCCTATCCAAGCATCAGGCCTCCAGGCTGGGGAAAGCAGGGCCACCAGACCAGCTGGCTCTGTTCCTGGTGTGGTCTTTCCGCTGTACTTTCTTCAACCCCAGGGACCTCTGGTTGCTTCCTCTCCTTTACTAAGAGCCTTCCTCCCACAACCTGCCCCAGTGGTCAAGGCAGCCAGGTGCCTGTGATGCAGGAGCTGGGGGAAGACTACCATGGCAGCCTCCATCCTTGACAGCCCCAGGCAGCCCAGCCCATGAGACTTCAGTGTACGTCTGGCCTTGTGTGGAACCATGAGAGGGCTCCTTCTGCTTCAGGGCCTTGGTTTCCTCATTTGTAAAGTGGCAGAGAAGAGTATCTGCCACACCAAGGCCAGTCCTGATCACCCACCTGACTGCCATATTTCAGGGCATGTGGCAGTTGGTCCATTGGTACAGTTTGTTTACGAAGCACCATTGCACCATTCCTCATTCACTCATCCATCCATCCATCCATCCATCCATCCAACCAGAGTCTCTTCATGCCCTTGCTAATCGGTTCAGAAGACAGAAAGATACACTATGACCTCTTTCCTGAGGCCCAGGAGTCTGCCCAGAGAGGGAGATGGGCCTGTAGAAAGCTGGGCCCGTAGTGTTCATGGAGATGAACCAAGACGGAGGGGCAGGGCTCCACAGCAGCACTTGAGCTGAGTCTCTAAAGCCAGTGGGACCGTGAAAGAGAAGTGGGGAAGAGAGCTGCACAGGGTGCCAACATGTGCTGAGCCGGAGCTGGGAGGCTGGACTGACTGGAGCACAGAGGGGGATGTGCCAGCGTGGCTACTGCTGTGGTCTGTGGTTGTGGTGGCCGCTGCCTCTGGTTCTGGGACCCCAGGTGTGACCTTCAGGTGCTGTGTCTTTACTGGCGCAAGGGGAGCATCCCATTTCTAGGTCAGCTCTCCCTCCAAGAGAGGCCAGAATAGTCTGGGCAGCAGGACCTAGAGATGGGTGAAGGGATAGGGTCGCCTGCAGGCCCAGAACTCACTGTCCCCTCCCTTCTCTTCTGTAGGACTCACGGCAACTGTGCTTGGATCTGGTAGGGCTGCCGGGGTTGCCGCTTCCTCCCCCGCAGCAACCACCTCTTCCTGACCTCTCGGCAGCCTCAAGTCCGTTGGCAGAGGCCTTAGCAGGTAAGTGGATGGACCGCCCGCTGTGCTGTGCAGACCTGGTGCTGCGCTGGTGCAGGACAAAAGCTGGGAGCGCGGCCACCCACAGCCGGTGGTGCTGTTTCCGGTTCCAGAGAGCCAGGGAGGGAAGGGACTCACTTCTTGGTTTTCACTTCTTCCTCTGAGAGGAGAAAGCCATACAGTGGGGGGACAGGGGTGCCCCAGCCTGGGGCTTGGCCATTTAATGTCCTTCTGTTGCCATCTCCCAGTGTAGCCCTGGGTAGCCCTGTCCCTCCACTGTATGGCTTCTAATCGTATGCGGGAGTCACGGAGGTGATACGCTCTGATACCACCAGCACTGGTGTGCTCTGGGTGCTCTCGGAGTCCTGAAGAGTTGCTAACTTTCGCCCTCACGTCCTGCGAGGCAGTTGCTGGAATCATCACCATTTACACGTGAGAACACTGCGGCTCCTGGCTGAGAAGTAACTTGCCCAAGGTCACACACCTGACTGAGCCTGGGGTTCAAGTCCAGGTCTGTGTGACTCCCTTGTGCCAGTCTGCTGGCTTCATCTTGGGGTATAGATCAGTGCAATTACAAGTGACCTTACAAGTACTGGGCCCTATCCGATCACAAAGCAAAGAACAATTTCTGGCACTCTGCAGGGCTTATCAGAGGAAGGAACTGGTTATGGGTGGAGTGGGGGTGCCGTGGGCACTGCCAGGGGATGTTTATGGGAACCTGTCCCTATTCTTCATCCCCTGGTGACTCCATCCTGGTTTCCTGGGGCTCATGTGCTCCCTGAACCATGGGCATAACAAGGGATTCCATCTGCCTTCTCCAAGGTAGTGGGGTCTGTGTCATTCCTGCATCTGCACTTCCACTGTTGAGTCCTGGGGAGTTCGGGTGTGTGGCATTCAGCTTTGGTGCACTAACCACATTAGAGTTCCCATCAGGGGACTGTTACATCACCTGCATAAGCTCTCTAAATCCCCCCAAAAAACTCAAGAGGGAGGCCTTCCTGAACCATTTCTAGATGAGGAAATAGGCACAGCAAGGCTGGGTGAGGTTCTCAAGGACACCAGCTGTAAGTGTTGGAGCTGGGCTTCAGATTCAGGCCATTAGATGCCAGAGTTTACGCTTATTCTCCAGCCATCTCCCTTCAGGGATAAGTCATTTAAGGCCCACTTTGCAGATGAGGAGACTGAAGCTCAGAGAGTGGGCCATAAAGCCAGGAAATGGCAGGGCCAGAACCAGATGCTGGTTGGTCCAGGGTCATGATTCATTTATGGATATGCTATGGCATGACCCAGGCCTGGATTCCAGAGTCCCTCTGAGTTGGCAACAGGACCCCCTCTAGAAGAGGAGTATATTGTCTGGATTAGACTTCGGTCCCCCAGGTTTGGTTTCTCAAGCTGTATTAAGGGCTTGCTGTATGCCAGGGCCTATACAAGGTGCAGGGAAAGGGGCCTGTCTCATTCTCTACTCCCCTAGAAGCAGGGAGCAAATGGCAAGTCTTGCTATAGCAGGGTGCTAGGGTTCAGCAATTAGAGGGGAGGATTGGGGTGAGTGCCCCAGAAGTGAGTAATGGCATCAGGATGGGAAGGGAGTTGGCAAGGGGTTTTGGAAAGTGCCAGGCTGGGGAATTGGATCCGAATGGTAGTGGGGAGCCACTGAAGGTTCTGAGTCTGGCAGTGCTGTTGAAGGTGTGCTTTAGCCAGATCCCTGTGGCTGCATTTGGAAAGTCCCCAGCTGGAAGCGAGAAGACTAGTGGGCTGTCCCAAGGGCCTGGTGAGTGGTCAGAGAGCTTCAGCTAGGGCTGGAGTGAGAACCACAAAGGACCAGGGACCAAGGAGGGGAAGTTGGCAGGGCTTGTCACTGACTTATGGTGGGGCTGCCACAAGGTGGGACAGGGCCTGATGCTGGAATTCTGAGGGGCCATGGGAAGTTAGGAACCAGGAAGGTTTCCTGGAGGAAGTGGAACAGGTTGTGGCCTAGTGTTTCTAAGAGGGGTGAGACATCCATGATGGAGACAATTGAGGTACTACAGTTAGCAGGAGCCTAATGTCTCGTTTAGAGCATAGATACACATGTACGCATCCTCACGTGTGCACCTAGAGGCCTCTCTTGGCCCACAGTCATATTGCACATGCACACATGGATGCTTGTGCACACAGGGCTGTGTGGTACACGTAACTGTGTGCTTGCAAAAATGCCCATGTGTGCTAAGGACATGAAGATGTGCAGGTACACATGGATGTGAATGATCATGTGTGCAGATAACATACGCAGCCGTGAAATGCATGTTACCTCACGTCCAGGTACACATAGACATCACTCATGCCTGCCACGTGTGTGCACAGAGATACACATGCACACTCATGTATGCTCACAGATACACATACGCAAACTTGTGTGTCTGCACCATCCAGAGAGTCACAGGCATGGGCTCTCAGGAGCACAGGGCATCTGTACACACAAGGCATCTAATGGCCTGAATCTGAAGCCCAGCTCCAACACTTACAGCTGGTGTCCTTGAGAACCTCACCCAGCCTTGCTGTGCCTATTTCCTCATCTAGAAATGGTTCAGGAAGGCCTCCCTCTTGAGTTTTTTGGGGGGATTTAGAGAGCTTATGCAGGTGATGTAACAGTCCCCTGATGGGAACTCTAATGTGGTTAGTGCACCAAAGCTGAATGCCACACACCCGAACTCCCCAGGACTCAACAGTGGAAGTGCAGATGCAGGAATGACACAGACCCCACTACCTTGGAGAAGGCAGATGGAATCCCTTGTTATGCCCATGGTTCAGGGAGCACATGAGCCCCAGGAAACCAGGATGGAGTCACCAGGGGATGAAGAATAGGGACAGGTTCCCATAAACATCCCCTGGCAGTGCCCACGGCACCCCCACTCCACCCATAACCAGTTCCTTCCTCTGATAAGCCCTGCAGAGTGCCAGAAATTGTTCTTTGCCATCTGCATTGGTAAAATCGAATCCCCACGACTATCCTATGGGATGTGGATGGTGACTCCTGTTTCTATAGTAGGAAGCCAACGTCCAAGAGAGGGCAAGGGCTTGCTAGTGGTCAGTCCGTGCGGCAGCACTAACAGCACGGAGTGCTGTGTAGCATCAGGGTTCATGGTGGGCAACAGATGGAGCTGAGTGGGGGGCTGACCTCAGGTTTGTGAGCACACAGGAGCTTTCCTCTGGGAGAGGCGTGGTTGCATGGCCATTCAGAGAAGGTGCAGTGGGAGAGTGAGGTTGGGGTTGGGCTGGATTTGGGTTTCACAGTAGGCCATCCCAAACAGCTGTTGCACAGAGCCGTGGACACCATCTGGGTTGAAGGCCTCACTTACTCCTGGGCTGTGGCTTCATGCTGCCAGCACGTGCCCCTTCGGTTGTCAGTCAGCAGACTATCAGGGTTACAGGGGCGGGTTTGGGGCTGGCTGCAAAGACCTTGGTGAGCCTGGCCATGGCCCAGTCATGGTCGCACAGAGCTGGGATTCCAGGGTCTGCCTGTGGCATGCCTGTCAGTCTTTAGCACCAGCTGAGAATGCACCCCTCTCCCCCTGCCTGGAATTTTTGCCTGCAGCCCAGGCCTATCCACCCCCAGCTTCTGCAGCCTGCTCTGACCCTGTAACCCGCACTTCAGCCTGGAGCTGGAAATAGCCTACTCATTCCTACCCGAGGTGGGGTGACCCTGTGGGTCAGCAGGGTGGGGCTGCTGTCCTGGTAGGCCCTCTCCACAGTACTTTGGTTCAAGCCTCAGTCTTACTATAGACCTGCTGTGTGACCGTAGACAAGTTACTGCCTCTCTGAGCAGCTGTTCATCGGTTTGTAAAACCAGAGAGAGTTGGGATGGGTCAAGGTTGCACACTGCAGTCTTCAAGGGTGTCGACAACTCAGTGAAGCTGAGGTTATCCTGTTGTGCATGTGAGGAAACTTGAAGCACAGAGAGGTCAAGAAACACACCCAGGGTCACAGAGCTGTCAGTAGACCTGGGATTTGGCCTAGTTTTATAGCTTTATCTGATACCATAATTCATGTTCTCCCTGCAACATCAAAATGCCTCATAGAGGTCCGTATCTGCTTGCTAGGCAATCCACTCACTCCCTCAGCCCCAGGCGAGTCAAACACATCCTTGGCTACAATGCTGTGCTAGGTGTTGGCATGTAGAAGTGACTGGTTTGAGGAGCTGGGTGAGCACAGCCCTGGGCCTGGCCAGATGATTATGGAGCCCACAGTGCAGAGTCGCTAGTGGGTGGCCAGCAAGGGTGAGGCAGGTGAAGGCTATGAGAGATGCAAGGAGCAGCTCTTGCCTGATGCTGGAGGTGGCAGCCAGGGAAGACTGTCTGGAGAAAGGGGCAGGTGAGCTGGATCCCTACACAGAGAGTGGAGAAGTAAGGACTTCTTGGGCTGCACAATGGTGGGCCGATGAGGACAGTCCAGCTGGAGGGGAAGAGCCCTTCAGCTACAGCTGAAAACAGCAGCTGAAGCAGCTCTGAGGACCTTGAAGGCTGGGCCACAGAGCTTGGCCTTGATCTGCAGGGAGCCAAAAGGGACCGAGGGGCAGTGGCAGCTCCTGGTGAAAGCCACGAGGGCTGGGCTCATTGTGTCTACCTGAACCTCAGCTCTCCCAGAGACAGTGGCAGCAGGAAGAGCAGGGCTGGGCTTGTCTGCTCCAGCTGGCTGGACCGTGTAGTACCACGGCCCTCTTCAGCAGTGCGGGCTGCTCCTGGGCCAGGGGCTGGAGCTCTTTAGCAGGAAGGAAGAACCGATTTCCCCAGATGTTCCAAGCTGCAGCTGCCCGGGGTGGAGCCAGGTGCCTCTATCTGCTGCCACCATCAGCCTCCCACACCCCCTCCCCTGGGCCTGACCTTGGTGCAGGAGCTGGGAGTGAGTGTTGCTTAGTCACACTGGGATGAGAGAGGCCTCAAGACTAGTCCAGGGATGTACAGCATTATCATGGTGGGCCCAGGAGGCCAGCAGCTCAGCCAGGGGCCAGCCTTCCCAAGGGGCGTGGGTCTGGTCCCCCTCCAAGTCCTAAGGCACCTTACTGGTCGTGTGTGCTCACCTGCACATGTGTGCGGGGCCGTAGAGGTGTGGGCGTCACTTACCACGGGACTTCTCCCTCCTGCCGAGGTGTGCTCACAGGCTCTCCCTGGTCCATGAGCCACACACCCAAGCCATACACTCGGGGCAGAGGACAGACTTGCCTGTGCCCCGTGTCGTTGGGGACCTAGCAGCGAGGGAGCAGACACTGGGTGAGGCAGCAGGATGGGGTCCTCAGGAATCACAGCAAGCCTGCAGCCTCTCACAGGGTGGTGGGGGGGTGGCCTTTCCCAGCCGTTGACCCACCCCCACGTGGCACAGAGATAGGAAGGCATGCCCCAGTGTGACGCTTCACTCCTTCAGCAGAGCTCAGTGTGAGACCGCAGCAGTGGTAGGAGCTCTGTGTCTGCAGAAAGGTGGGAACAAGCCAAGGGGCCAGGGCGCAGCGGGGCAGGCGTCAGGAGCTTCTGTGGGTCTGCAGAGATCCACGCAGAACTGGGACTGAGAGCCACACAGGACACCTTCTGATCTGGCCCCAGGAAGCCTTGTTTGCATTCCACTCCCTGTAATCACCTCCTCCTGCAGAGGCCCACTGTCAACGGGGCTTCTCCTCCCATGTACCCAGATAGCTCCAGTGAGACCGGGATTGTAGGCCCAGGGGTCAGGGCCTGCTCTGGTGCCTGATGCCTGGGAGGTTTTGGACTCAAGGCAAGGATCTGGGGGCTCTGAGGGACTCAGGGATCAGAGAGGGTTTCCTGGAGGAGGTGGAACTCCAGGTAGGAGGTGGAGCTCTAGGAGGACACTGAAGAATGACTGAACTAATAGTATTCCAAGCACAGGAAACAGCTGGGCCAAGGCCCAGGGCAGTGCACTGGAGACAGATCAGTGAGGCTGTGTGGAGGGCACCGACTGGGCAGTGAAAGAAAGGAGGTTGGGGTTGCCCTCTGGAGGCCGGATGGCAGAAGAAGGAAGCTTGTATTATATTTTGCTTCTAACTTGCTAGATGTCCGCGAACAGATCATTGCCCCACCTCTGTACCTCAGTTTCCCTTAGGCCTTCTGTGGGCTTTGGGCACCTGGGAGCCACAGCAGGGCAGGACTTCCCAAAAGGGTCTGCCTTTGGGGAAGTGTGAGCTGGTCCTGGGGTTCTAGACGAAGAGAAGGACGAGCTAGTAGGCTCTGGGATTTCTTTTTTTGTTTGTTTTTTTTGTTTGTTTTTTTAGAGGTTTTTGCTATAGAGCGCGTGCGCTCGCCAGACAGACAGAGAGAGACAGAGAGAAACTCAGAAATCACTCCCCAGGAGGGGTTGGCCACGCCGCAATCTCTTCTCCATTCTTATCTTGGGATCTTGGGCACGCATGCACACACGCCCAGTGCGAGCTTTAAGTCACCGGGTCCAGGACTTGAACCACGGTTGACTACATGGGAGTCCAGCGACATAGCCATTACGCTAACTGCTGGTCCAGGCTCTGGGATTTCTCTCTGGCTGCGGAAGGTTGAGCTAAGACTCTGGGATCATCAGCCCGAATCCGCTGTGAGAGGAAGGAGATAGGTCCCTGGAACAGACTTATAGCTGGGCTAGGGATGGCTCCCAGGGTGGACCTCCAGAGCTGAGCATTTGGGGTGGTCCAAGAGGTGGGCTTCCCCCGTCCTCCCTGAGACCTTCTTCCTCCTACTGGAAGTGGCTGAAGGGAGGGTCCTCCCCACAGCCGTGGTGGCTCAGATCCTGACCCAGGCCATAGTCTACTGCAGGTGCTGTGGGTGCCTCGTGCCCTCACTGGCTGTGGCCCCTCCTGTAGCCTGGGCCGAGTCCAGCGTGTGTTTGCTGAGCCTCTACTGACCTACAGTGGCCTCGTCCTCACCTCTCCTATCAGCAGAGTGGCTGCCACAGGCTCCTTGGGCTCCGAGTACCTGGGATTGCGTAAATGCCCCCAGCAGTTTGCACAGCGGCCAGCTCAGGCCTTGTCAGCTGAGGACTGGCCCAGGTTCCTGTTTGGGAAGCCTAGAATGATTTTCTGGAATAATGCAGCAGGCGTCCCACAGCAAGAGGTGGCGAACCTCCTTCATGATCCCTAATTTATGTCACCCTTGTAATATTAGGTGGGCCTAGGAGGGCCCCATTTTCCAGAGGAGGTGGCTCATATCAGAAGAGAAGGCACGAGACTTGGCCAGGGCCACATGGCCAAGCCAGGACTTGAACTTCTGGTTAAGGCCCTTTTGAACTGAGCCAGTGTTTCTTGTTGAGGACCATCAGGCAGGTGGGTCGGGGACGAGGCCACTGTCTTCCATCCTTGGCTCCAGCTGCTGTAATTGAGTGGGCTCAGCAGCGGTGCTGACATTTACCTGGTGGGGCCTCCTTCCTCTTGCCTGGAGATGCTAAAAATAACCAGGCCCAGCTTCCCAGGGCCCCATCCCAGCCAGCGCCTGCCTCAGCGACCTTTCTCCTAGGTGCTGGGAGCTAATTGCTTTGTGAGCATGCAGTGCTTGTGCAGAGGACTTCCTGGGGGGTAAGGCAGGAGTAGCATTGTGTGCTCAGCTTCCGAGTCCCAAGAGGGGTCTGGGAAGGCCTGCATGCCCGCCAGGCATTGGGGCGACAGGCCCCTTGCTGAACCCCAGCCTCCCTTTCCCACTTCTCCCTGGGTGCAGCACTTTTCCTGGCTGGCCACCCTGTCCCTGTGCTTGGGCCTCTTCTGTGAGCTGCCGGGTTTTCTCCTGGGCCACCTGGGCTCTAAGATACGGTGCTCTGCACCTCCCCTCTTGTGCTTGGCTCCTGTCTGCCCAACCCTGACACCCTGCCTTCGAGTTGCTTGTTCATCCTGTCTCACTAGCAAATAAGAGGAGGCCAGGCTCTGGAGCTGGATGTATTTAAATCTGTTCTTTGACGTAGAAAGATACGTCACGATTTTCCCATTGACACAGTAATACTACTTGCTCAGCCTCTGTGTTCTCATCTCTGACATGGGCACGGGTATCTGACCTGGCGGTGCTGGTGTAAGAGTGAATTGAGGTGACATTCAGAGAGTGCCCAACCAAGAGCTGGCCCCTCCTGGGGCCAGCAGGAGGCCCGTTCCTCTCAGGACTGTCTTTTTTCTTGCTATGGAAATCGACTCTAGAAGCCTAATAAAATAGATGGATGTGTCTGGACCTGAAAGTGGTGGGGAGATCTTGGAGGCCCGGGCTGGATCTTGAAGTACTAGGGACCGGTTCCCCCAAAAGAGGGGATTCTTGCCCATCCCCACAGAGTGGCCTGCCATGCCAGCTCAGCCTGTGTGTTTGTCCAGTTCTCGCCCTAGGTCAGAGTGACCAGAATTGTGTTGATATTGGCCTGCATTCCCTGGCTTTGGGGTCAACTCAGGAAATAGAAGTGGTTCTTTGGGCCCTAGACTTGCTGTTGGGTCGTCAGAAAAGTCATAACTTATTTTTCTGTGTTTACCTATGCAAAAATGCATCACTTTTCGGACGGCCCAATCGCTGGGAGAGAAAGGCAAGTGACTTAGCCCATTAGGCCTTGGTTTCCTCATCTGAAAGTGGACGTGATAATGGCCTCTGTCCCGTAAGAATTCTAAGTATTAAAATAGCAGCACGTGGGGGTCAGCAGATGGCATAGTGGTAAAGTTGCTGGACTACCACATAGTTGACCGCGGTTCAAGTCCTGGACTTAGTGGCTTAAAACTCGCACGGGGTGCGTGTGTGCCCAAAATCCCAAGAGGAGAATGGAGGAGGAAGGATTGTGGTGTGGCCATCGCCCTTGGAGGGTGATTTCTCACTCTCTGTCTCTCTGGCAAGTGCATGTTCCAATAAGGAAAATCACTCTGAAAAAAAATTAGCAACACACGTACAGCACTGCAGATGAGTGTCCGGCACGGGGTCAGTGCTTGGTACGTGTTAGCTGGTACTTGTAGTAGTGAGACTAGTCGTAGCAGTTAGTGGTAATAATAGCGACCACCTGCCGTTTGTTGGATGGTTAGTATCAGATGCCTTGTCAGATGCTTAGCACTTTAATACACACTATAATTCAGCCCTCTGACAACCACCCATGAGGTGGTACAAGGGACTTCAGAAAGTTCCTGAAAAAGGTGTATTATCAAAAAGGTATGCATGGACTTCAATTTCTTTTTCTTGTATCAAAACAAATGCGTACTTTAGTTCTTTTTTTTTCTTTTTTTTTTTTTCTTGAATGCTTCGAGGTCTCTATAAGCCCTGTGTTTCAGATGAGGAAACAGGTATAGAGAGGTCACATGCAGTTTTTTTTGTTGTTGTTTTATTTTTTTTAGAGGTTTATGCTATAGGGTGCGTGTGCTCTCCAGGAAGACAGAGAGAAACAGAGAGACAGAAAGTGAGAAATCACTCCCTGGGGTGATGGCCACACCACAATCCCTTCTCCTCCATTCTCCTCTTGGGATCTTGGGCATGCACACACATGCACCTGGCATGAGTTTAAACCACCAGGTTTGGGACTCAAACTGCAGTCAACTACATGGGAGTCCAGCGACATAACCATTATGCCAACTGCTGGTCCCGTCACATACAGTTTGACAGTGGTAAAACTGAAACCGAAATTCAGAATCAGCCCCACTAGGGTGACCAAACTATGCTGGAATCATCTTGGTCTTCACATCAAAAGTTCTGCATTTCATGGCTTGCCCTGTGGCCTCGTGGTTAAGGGAGCCAGATCCCACATGGCTGACCACAGTTTGAATTCCAGCCTAGCAGCTTGAAAAACACACAGGGCATGTGTGTGTGTGCCCCACATCACAACTATGTGGCTAAATGGAGAAAGAAGGGTTAGTGGTGTGGCCATAACCCATGAAGGGAAGATGCGTTCTCCTTATCCTTCCCTCTCTGTCTCCCCCCCATCCACCTCTCTCACCCACCCTGGCTAGCACATACACCCTCCAGCAACTAAGAAAAAAGAATGTTCTGCATCCCAGAAACCTCTTACTTCTAGGCAAATGAGGGTGGTTGACCACACTAGCCCCATCTGAGTCCCCTGGCCCACCCTCTGTCTACTGGACCCCACCTTGGCTCTGGGGTAGTCACAGCCCCTCCATAGATCCCCAGTCCCACCTGGATCACCCTTGCCCACCCCCCAGGCCTGGCTGCAGTCTCTGCTTCCAGCTTCCTCTTCTCCCTTTCTTCTTGGCAGGAGGGGTATGGGTCTTGCCTGGTGGACTCTGCCCAGGGCTAAGCCTGCAGTTGACCAAGGGACCCTGGGCTACCCTTCACCAGGCCTCAGTCTCCTCATTGGCACCGAGGATTTTGGCACTTCACTTCCTGTTCTCAGAAACACTGGAGACCTCTTTGTTAAAGATGGGAAAGAGGAGAGAGCCCCCACTCCTGGCCCTAGCCCGGCAGTCGGAGAGATCACACTGGCCCTTCCGGTGTGTGAGATGGAGTGGGCTGACAAAGGGAAAGGTCAGCAGGGGGACAGCGCAGAGTTGGTGGCAGCCTGCAGGCCGAAGTGCCCTCCCCCAGGTCAGGGCTTCCTGGGGGAGGGGCCCAGTGCTCCGTGGAGTTCTGGTCAATGCATATTGATGCAGGCAGCTGCTGGTTCAGCGAAGCTGGGTAGCCAGGCCTTCAGAGGGTTGGGGACAGACGCCTGGGTGTCCTTGACACCTTCCTCTCCTTTGCCCCCATATGCAAAGGCCCAGCCTCTTCCGGGACGCGGGGCCATGCCACCCAGGTGCACCGAGTACTCTGCCCATTTCAGATTCCCCTTTGAACTGTCGCTGTGAAATTGCCCAATGCAGGTCATGGCCCAGCTTTTGGAAGGCAGGAGTCCTCTGTCTTCCGAGCGCACACTAAGGCTAAGCCCCGATGGCAGGAGAATGGTGCACTGGTTGGGACCAGGCTCTGGAGTTGAAAATGTTGGGGTCTGACCCCAGCTCTACCACTTCTGGCTGTGTGACCTCGGACAGTCACTTAACGTCTCTGAGCCTTGGTGCTCTCATTTGCGAAATGTGGATAATAGCCCGTCCTTCACAGGATGTCAGGACAATGAAATGATGCATATAAAGTGTTTCCAGGGTCCTGGGACATTTTAAGGATCAGTAAAGTCAGTTTCCGTCAATCATCAGGATCGTTGTCATTATCAGGGTAGGCTGTACCATTTCCGTGAGATTAGGGCCACCTTCCAAAGGAGCTCTTCTCTGTTCTTTGAAGGGACCTCCCAGCTCTGCCTCCCCACTGCCCCTTCTTTGTCCTTTGTCCTGCCATAGCAGTCCCTTCCCACATCTAAGACCACAGGAAGCCCAGCCCCCACCCTCCAGCCTTAGGTGCCCCGCCCCCATGGAATGCCATCGTGCTGGGCTGCAGTTTATTCCTGTCCCCCCCTCCCCAGCCCTGCACAGGTGCCTGGGCCATGGTGGATGCTTGGGTTGAACTGATATTCACCAAGCCAAGTCTCCTCCGAGAACAACACAGCGGTGACTGGCTGGGCCTCTGGCCTACCCCCACCCACTCCCTTGCCTGGGTGGCAGCACAAGCCCCTCTGGCCTCCTCAGCCTTTCGGAGGGTCTCAGAGAAGCAGAGGCCGTGCTGGGATTCTGCAGCCTTCCTGGAAGGTTTCTGGGGCTGGTTCATCTCCCATGTCTGAGCTGTCGCTCTGTGTTTTGTTTGCTTGGGTCCTTTCCCCACCCCCATGGTTCTCTGTGAAATTGTGTTATTATATTTAAACAAATCAATTCCATTGCAGAGTTTTTCCTGTCCTAATGATGAGTTTGCTGCACAAATGCCATTGATTTCTCACAGCCCTGAAAACCAGTTGATGAATAGCACAGGGCTTGTCTTTGGAGAGGCACTTAGTGCAGCTCAGCAAGGCCCCCTTGCTTCCCCCCTGCCCTGCCCTGCCCTGCCCTACCATTCACGACCCCACCCCACCCCCACCCTACACTCAGCCCCTGCCTACAGTTGGGGCTGAGGTCTCCTGCTAGGGGGAGACCCTTCGTGCCTGCCACGGGTAGCATTATCATCCCATGGGCCCGGCCCCTTTTCTGGTGAAACAATCATAGTGGAGATTTTTATTGATTTTGGCCCAAGGCGGGAGCACAACTTACAGAGCAGAGAAGTGGTGCGGTGTGATCTTGTCTTCCTTTACAAGTTCAGAGCACGCTCCCGAGAGCGAGGGCAGGTCGCAGCTCGGGCACTACTGCTCTACCTTGCCGGCTGCCGGTGCAGTCATTTGAGCACTGCCTTTCTAAAGGCAGGGTCAGGAGGTTTGAGAACTGTCCACACTGGGGAAGGTGGCCCTTCCCTTTGTGAAAACCTTCAGAACTGCAGTGTTCAAAGTCACAGCTAAACCTCTACCCAGGGCTTTGGCTCTCAAATCCCTCCATGTGCAAGAGACTCCCTAAGCTTGCCAATTCCCCCAGGGCATGGGTGGCAGGTGTCACAATGCCCAATCTAGAACTTTGCAGACCGAGTCACTGGGGCAGGGATGGGTCACTTGGCCACTGCTGGTCGCCCATGGCCAAGATGCTCCAGCACAAGTGTGGTGGTGGTGCCCATCCCTCCTGCAAGGGTCATGACAGGGAAGACACTGACCGCCATGCCAGCCTTTTTGCCTTCTCTTTGCCCACATGGGCTTTCTGTCTTCCTGAGCCCAGGTCACAGGCTGTCAGCTGGCAAGGCCTCGCTGGTAATCATGCAGGGGTCTCGAGTCTGCTGTATGCAGCATGTCACACAAACGTAGGAACTGGGCTGGGGTGAGGCAGAAGGAAATAGTGGAGACTGTGGCTGGAGAGTGTCTGTCTTGCTTAAATTCCTCAAAGTTTTGATAACCCATGTCCATAAAATGATACAGGATCGGGCTCTGGGCAGAATTTGCACCCACCCCACCCCCATTTTAGTTTCAGCTTTTGTTTTGGAGACAAGAATGTGAGGCTCAGAGTGGGGAATGTTGCTTCAAGGTCATGCGTAAGGCAGTGGTGAAGCTGGGGTTAGAGTCAGGCAGTGCTGTCTCCCCTCGCCCAGGCTTGGTGAGGCCTCCCCAGCAATCAGGTCGGGGGGTGGGGGTGGGCAGAAAACAGGACTCAGTTCTAGGGAAGGCAGGCCCTTTGCCCAGGAGACCCAAGAATGGCCCAGGGTGCTTCCCTCTCAGTGCAGCCGCCCTCCTCCCCTGCAGACTCCTGCCCTGTAATCAGGTTAGCCTCCTGCTCCCTGCTCCCCACTGAGCTAGACCAGCTGCCTCTCATGGCCTGTCGACCTGGCCCTCTCACTGGCTCTGGGGGGGAGGAAGGGACGCCAAGAAAAGAACTGTGAGTGAGAAGGCACTGTCCTGCTCCCTCAGTTCAGACCTCCCCTTAGCCTGGCACTCAAGACCCTGCTTCCTTCTCCAGCCTCCATGCCCCTGATGCGCCCTTCCTGCAGTCACACAGTGCCATGTCCACCTCCCTGCCTTGTCACATGCAGATCCTCTTGCTACTTTCCACCTTCTCAGAAAACCCCTATGCATCCTTCAAAACCCAACACGCATCTCTCTCTCTCTGGGTTCCTGCCTCTGCATCCTCACCACACTAGGTACTCTACGGGTCTGGAACTTCCTCCCCCTGGGGTTGAATGCGTTATTTCTGGATCTGGTTTCCCTTGGATTCCTAGAGGAAAGGAAGACTGCTCCTTTCTGCACTTGGGGGTGGCACAGAGGAGTGCTCAGTGAAGGTACAAGGCCAGCACAGAGAGGGGTGGGGCCAGAGTAGGGAAGGAGACAGACTCAGAGCAGGAACAGCTGCTCCCAGCCCCTCGCACCACTCCAGCAGACTTCCTGCCAGGGAGGCCGTTCCCAGCACACATGCTGGGCCTGAAATAGAGCCTGGGGGCCTTGGGGTGCATTTTCACAGCCCCACACTTAGCACTCTCCCAATTCCCTGGGCACCGAAGCTGCTCTCCTCCCAGGGCCTCACCCTCGCAGCCAAGACCCCTCTGCCACCAGTGCCCAGGCCTCGCCCCTCTGTTCCTGTTAACTTTGTTTTATAAATAAGTTATATAAATAGGCTCCTCTGGTTCCTCGGAGCATGCAGTGTTTAAGGACTGAGGCACTGCTGCAGGCATAATTGTACTACCGAATCCATCAGCTGCCTAATTACCATTCATTTTGCATTTATTTCTGCTAATTAAAAAGAGAGAAACTCCTAACAACTTTTACGTAAATACTATATTTGTTCTATGTAAAGATGGGATGCTAATTTGCTGGTGATTAGCTGATTATCTAATTTTAAAGCCGTCACACAGGATGGGTCTGTGGCCCCTTCACACCCTACTTGAGACACCCCCCCCCCAGTCAGGTGTAGGAGGAAGGGTCACAGGAGACCCACGTGGGTGGGCAGATGGCCTGTCTGAGACTTAGGGTCACCAGGAACACCATCACCACCAGGGCTTGGGGGCGCTGCCTCCTCCCTGATGGAGTCGGGAGGAACCTCTGGCTCATCTACTCTCGCTGCGCAAATGGAAAGACTGAGGCCCAGCACCTCCCAGCAAGACAAGGACAGACGCGGACCCCTGTTCCAGCTGTCCAGACACCCATCCTGGTGTTCACCCTGCTACATCATGTGGCTATCTGCAGGAATTTGCAGGGAGATGTCTCTATCTGCTGCTGAAGAATTGTCTGGACCAACCTCCAACCCACACAAGCTAGAGTGGTAGCCGAGCCTGAGCGCCTGGCCTGGACTGAACCTCCTGTGTGCCCTTCTGGAAACTTCTGCTTCCTCCTACTCCCTGTCCAGCCTCCTGACCTTCTTCCCAGGCTTACTTTCTCTCCCCAGCCTGGACATAGACCTTCCCAGCAGCAGCCTGCACCCTGCCCAGGCCTTGCACGCTGTGGGCTTCAGGATGTGCAAGGCTCTGATCTTCACGTTTTAATATTATATATGTCTTTTCATGGGGCTAGGACAAAAAGTGTCATGGATGCATCAAACCCATGATTTCACAGAGAATAATATTTTAGATGAGGCTAATTGGAAAGTCATTGCGCTAAAGTGATTTAAATAATGCCAAGTGCATAGTTAAGGCGGACGTGGGTGTGGCTTGCAGGCACTAATCACTGCCTCTAGGGACATACTCCAGGACAGTCTGAGAGTTCAGGTCCATGGGCCAGGCAGGCCAGGTCAGGCTCTGCAGAGAACCAGGCAGGATTGCCAGTAGGCCACCTGCCCACCCCAAACCAGGCAGACAGCCCCCGTGTCACACCCCCTCTCCCAGCCCTGTGGTCTGTAAGACTCACCCATGAGAGGGGAGTCATTTGTCCCCGGGAGGCCTTTCGAATGGGACTTTGCTTCAGGGAGGCCAGGATGTTGGACTCTGCCCCTTATTGCACCAACTAACTAGGTGTGGGTGAGTCACTTCAGGGGACTCCCTGGCAGGCCCTGGCGATGGTCAGTGAGACCCTAACGACCCTCTGCTCTCTTTCTTTCTGACCAGTCTGAAAATATAAAGAGAGTGGCTTTGGCGAAGCCCAGTGAAGTCTGGGCGGCCAGTGTTCACGGTCAGGCTTAGCATGACCCTTTGGAAATCCTGGAGGGTCTAAAGCCCAGGACCAAAGTTCCAGTCCTGGCTGCTGTGTCCTGGAGCCTCAGTCCCCTCTGTGAAAACAGGAGAGGTGGGGGGTTGCTGCAAGGTTCTGAGAGACCTGTGTGTAGTACCCCCCAGAGAAGCACACAGCACAGCCGATGGTGGCTCTCCAGGCTGGCGCCCCTCTTGGCCACCACCCACCGCCAGGGGCCAGAGATCTCCCGCTCATCAGCCTTTTATCACCCTGGACACAATCAAGGGAAGCCTGGAAGGCCATGGGGCTGTGGGCAGATGGAAAACAAAGAGGGAAAACAAAGGCACTGCTCCGAGGAGGCCA
The DNA here is from genome assembly GCF_000334495.1 of Tupaia belangeri chinensis. Lineage (NCBI taxonomy): Eukaryota > Metazoa > Chordata > Mammalia > Scandentia > Tupaiidae > Tupaia > Tupaia belangeri. Next base: position 3,004,531 of record NW_006159929.1, read on the forward strand.
AAAGGCACCTGCCTCCTCCTTCCACCGCCTGGCCAGCCATCCCACCAGTGTCAGACCTTGGCCACCCCCAGGCTGTGGCCACCTGCCTCTCCCTCCCGAAGACTAGCCCCAGACCCC
>NW_006159929.1:3005424-3016020 GCF_000334495.1 Tupaia belangeri chinensis
CGAGAGGAGGATGGAGGAGAAGGGATTGCGGCGTGACCATCCCCCCTGGGGGGTGATTTCTCGCTTTCTGTCTCTATGTCTCTCTCTGTCTGTCTGGCGAGCACATGCACCCTATAGTGAAAACCTCTCCAAAAATAACAAAAGCGGCCTCATGAGAAATGGGTCTGAATCCCCAAGACTCTAGGAATTTGGTGTGACTTCCTTTCTGATCCTGTGTATTTGTGACTCTATATATTTTTTAAAAGCGGGCCTCTGAAACTGTCTGAGTGGCAAGCCTGCAGACCTGAGCCAGTGCTGACAGTCTCTGTCATCATTGTTGCGTTTCTGTGCCTGGCCCTGGGCTGTCCACCTGGTGGCCCCAGAAGGAGGCTGTCCCGGCCTGCAGACAGCTGCGTTATGTGAGGCTCACCCCGTGCCACAGCGCACTCCTCTTACCCCAGGCTGTGGGAGCCCCAAGGTGGGCAGACAGGTAGAACGGGGTCCTCGGGAAAGCCTCCTGACGGAGTCCTGGATGTGCCGGCCCCAGAGGCCCAGGCCCAGCCTGCTGTCTCTACCGCCCTAGGCCAAGTGCCCTGCTCCACAGGCCGGGACTCCCTAGACTTCCCTGCTCCTGCCCCATGTGCAACCAATAGGCAGGCACGGGGCGGTCGGGCCGTGAGAAGCAGGGTGCTGAGTTGGAGCAGTCGTCCTTGCAGCTGGCCCAGGTTCAGTGCCAGGTAGGGGCCCAGCATGGTCCCGGCCCCTGGGAGCTTTCCGGGTAGCTGGAACTACAAGATTAGACCCTCGTGTCAGGCATCTTAGAGAGGAGTCGAGAGAGCCCACAGGTCCTGAGAGATGGCCCCTCGGGGAAGGCCTCTAGGATGATGGGCTGGGGGACCCTCAGGGTGGGTGCCTAGGCCTTGGCGCCTCCATTGGCAGCAGGGCCTCTCAGCCTGAGCTCTGACAGGGACATTTATAACTCACAGCTGTGCGGTCCTGGCCCAACTGACTGTGGTAAACCGATCTGGCTTCAGGAAGTCCCGTCTGAGGCCACTCCCCACCCCGACCCCCACACTCTCCTTCACCTCCTGACACCCACATCCTGTTCTCAGTGGGAAGGAGGGGTGGGCAGCCCCTGCATGGGGCCAGGGGCCCAGCCAGGGTCGCTAACCTGCAGGCAGAGCTGGAGAGGACAGAGAGTGACAGTGACACTGGGGCCCTTCCAGGCACACACAGGAGACAGGCCCACTGGTGGCTAGGTTGTGGGGTTCAGAGCATGCTGTGTGCTTCCAAATCTACCTAGAGAGGGGAGATTACTTCTAGCCCCTGCTGACCAACTCCAGCCCAGGGGAGACATGGGAGAGGCAGAGGCGAACCCCTGCCCCAGAGAGTGACGGGAAGAGACACTACCTTGGACCCTGACCCTTGTCTGGGCTGGCTTCTTCGAAACACCCCATCTGCCTACTTATTGCAAGTTGGGGGTAGGAGTGACCCACCCAGTGCTGGAAGGAAGACGGCACAGGAAGTCCCAGCACGCCGTGACTCTGACCCTCTTATCCCTCCTGGCCTGATTCGCACCCCTCCTTCATGCCTCTCTTTCTCCTTCTGTAGGACCACAGGGTTGATAACCTGTAACAAGTGTGCCAGAGCTAGATTCTCTGGTGGCCTGTGACAAGGTTCTAAACTAGACAGTTCCTGAAATAACATAGACATTTATTAGTAAAACATGAAGATATTTTAGAATTATGTAACTAGCACATCAAACCAAGTATTTTATGATAGAATTGCTTTGGACAAGGCCAGACTTACCAGGGCTAAAAATAAAAGTGAGCTGCGCTGGCTCCATAGCCCAATGGTTAAGGGAGCCAGATCCCACATGGCCAACCGTGGGCCAGATCCCAGCCCTGAAGTCTGGGTGTGTGAGTGTGCGCCCCAAATCCCAGCAGGATGGGGAAATAGAGAGGGGCTTGTGGTGCAATGTGCTCCCCGGGGCTTGCTTTCTTCCTCCTCCTCGCTCTTTGGCGAGTGCACATGCCGTCCGGCGGTGGAAGTACAGGTGAGCATTAACCAAGCCATTCCATAAGTGGGACTCAGCTCAGACCAAGAATCATGAAAGGCATAGGAGAAGGCCTAAAAGTTGGGGAACACAAAATAGCCCCCATGGCTTGCTCCTCCCTCCCTCCTCCCCTTGTTTTCTTCTTCCCTCCTTTCCTTCCTTCCTTCCTTCTAGAGGCACATGTGCCCGCAAAAGAGAGAAAGGAGGAAGCGCTCCTCTCTGGGCATGGTCACACCACAGTCTCTCTTCCTCCACCTCCTCTCCCTCCTTTCAGGATTTCGGACATGAATGCACAAGCACCCAGTGTTGTTTCTTTTTTTTTCTGGAGAGGTTTTTGCTATAGGGCATGTGCACTCACCAGACAGACAGAGACAGAGAGATGGAAAGCGAGAAATCCCCCCCCCCCAGGGGGATGGTCACGCCGCAATCCCTTCTCCTCCATTCTCCTCTTGGGATCTTGGGCACGCACCAGCGCCCAGCGTGAGTTTAAGCCACCGGGTCCGGAACTCAAACTGTGGTCGGCTACATGGGAGTTCAGCGACCTAGCCATTATGCCAACTGCTGGCCCAACACCCAGTATGTTTCTGAAGCTGCAGGTTTCAAGATTCGAACTGCTGGGTCAGCCATGTGGGATCCGTACACCACACTGTGGAGCCAGCCCACTAGGGCTCTTTTTTGCTTTAAACTCTGCTCTGGCCCTTGTCTGCTCACAGGAGGGGCAAGGCAGGGGAGCCTGTTTTCCCAAGGACGTGTGTGTGCATGTGGGATGGTTTGGCGTCGGCCAGAGATCTGGTGAACAATCCATAATGAGGGCAGAATCCAGGCCAGGACAGAGAATGGCTTTGGAAGTGGCTGCCCGCCACCGCACAAGACCATTCCCCTCAGTCAGGCTTGGCACAGAGAGGAGACCTGGAGAGGATCAAAAATACCCACCACAGCTTCTCCCAGGCCCCTTGCCTAAGGGCTGCACAGGCAGGCAATGGCTTTCTGCTTTTCTCGCCAAAAAGAGAAAGACAACATCACAAAACACCCGAGCGCCAGAAGAAACGAAACTTAAATATTGGAAAAACGGTGTACCAGGAGGTGGCCTGTGCATTGTAGGGGGATCTGGTGGGGAAGACGCAGCCGGCCCTGATAAGTCAGGCATCCTGGGCATGCTTGAGGGGCCCAAGAGGCCACTGAGATCAGCTTGGTGGTGCGGATGGAGGTGGAAGGGAGTGGACAACTGTCTGTGTCCCTGACTGCTCACACGTCTCCCATATCTATCCTGTGTACCCAGGAGGAAGAGGAAGAGGCCTGTTGGCATCAGACCAATGCTGCAGAGGGTGTGAGGAAGGAGCCATCATCCATCGCTGAGCTGCCAGACTCAAGGGGTAAGTAACAGCAGACCCTCAATGCACAGGTGACCAGCCATGCCACCACTTCGCCCAAAACAGGGGCAAGGGTGGGCAGCCCAGGGTGGCAGGGCTGGGGGCGCTGAGGGTGGTCACCTTTTCCTTAGCCTCTCTGACTTGGGTGGCAGGACTTCTCCATAACTCTGTGCGATGTGTTCGTACCACCATAAAATGCTTCTGAGCTATGGTCTGTCTGTCTCAAAAATGAGCATTGGGGGGACCAGCAGTTAGTGTAATGGCTATGTCGCTGAACTCCCATGTAGTCAACCGCGGTTTGAGTCCTGGACCCCAGTGGCTTAAACTCATGCTGGGCATGTGTGCATGCGTGCCCAAGATCCTGAGAGGAGAATGGAGAAGGGATTGCGGCATGGCCATCCCCTCTGGGGGGGTGATTTCTTGCTTTCTATCTCTCTGTCTCTCTGTCTTTCTGGCTAGTGCACGCACCCTAAAAAACTGTAAAAAAAAAAAAAAAACCTTAAAAAAAGAAAAAAAAATAGAGGGTACAGCAGATAGCAGAATGGTTACATCGCTGGACTCACACATAGTCAATTGCAGTTCAAGTCTTGGATCCAGCGGCTTAAAACTCATGTTGGGTGCGTGTGCATGCATGCCCACGCAAAATCCCGAGAGGAGACTGGAGGAGAAGGGATTGCGGCATGGCTATCCCGGGGAGTGATTTCTCACTTTCTGTCTCTCTGTCTTTCCAGTGAGTGTACATGCCCTATAACAAATGAACAAACAAATAAACAAACAAAAAACTCTCTCTCTCTAAAAAAAAAGTGTTGGGCCCAGTTCCTCCACTTTCTCCAGTTCTTGAGGATTCTGTGAATCACAGGATCTGATTATTATTTGGAGTTAAGCCATCTTAGCCACCTGGCTCAGCTTGGACTCTGGGGGTGCAGCCAGGAGTTCCAGCCCCTGTGGGTGTAGTTTAATATGCCTATGAGGTCAGCAGGGCAATGGGGCTTGGGAGGAGAGGGCGTGCTGAAGCGGACCTGGCGGAGGTGTGTTTGCCACACATGCACTGTGCTCCTCCGTGGCAATATTCCAAATGCCAGAGCCATCTCCTGGGCAGCTCCGAGCAAGAATTATTATCTGTATTTCAGACTGTGCGACCAAGACACAGGGAAGTCAGTGGCCTGCTAGGAATCACAAAGCAAGCTCTGGCTTCCTCCTGTTGCCATCTCAACTTTGTACTTAACTACCCGGCACCTCCCCGGGGAGGGCCTGCTGTGAAGCCCAAGCATAGCCAGTCTGCACTGGGTGCCCGGGGTGGAGCCCATCCTGCCACTCGCCCTCCCATCTATCCACCCATCCATCCTTCTGTCTCGCCATCCACCCACCCATCCACCCAGCCATTGACGCTTCGGTTCACTCTCACCACTCACACTGATTGCACCTCAGGCCTGGCCTGAGCTCAGAGCTGGGTTTTGAAGATGGGATGCTCAGCCCTGCCCCCTAGAGGGCATGGTCTATGCTGGGGGCGGACTCCCTTAAAGACCTTGCTCCAGGCATGTGTGGTGTCTGTGTCTGCGCTGGGGAGGGGTGGAGAGGCTGTGGGCTCATTCTGCAGGCAGACATTCAGGGAGAAGGGAGAGCACCATTCATTTATTCAGACCCCACATGTTCATGGAGTGAGTCTGTGTTGGGAACTCTTGATGTCCCAGAGATACAGCAGGAAATAAAGTAGACAAAACCACCTGTCCTCGTGGGACGTATATTGTCATGAGAGAACATGGGCCCAACAAGCAAATAGATATCAGATCAGGTTACGTATTAAGAAGAGAAATTAAGCCAGCAAAGGGAACAGAATCTACAAGGTTGGGCAGAGTGTCCTTAGCAAATGGTGGTCAAGGAAGCATTTGAACAGAGGCCCGAATGCCACCAGGAGTGAGCAGGGCTGTGCTTGGCGTGTTGAAGGAGATAGCAGGGAAACCTGAGAGAACTGAGAGGAGGGGGTGAGGCTCCCCGGGTACCCGCTGGCACAGGCAGGCGTGGAGCAGGGAGGCTGCTGAGAAGCCATTGCCCACATCAGGCCGAAGTGGTGGAGGCTCCTACCGGGGTGCCAGGAAGGGGTGAGGAGGCACTCAAGTCTGAGCATATCTCAGAGGCCTAGCGGACAGGCTGGCCAGCACATTAGAGGGAGGAGAGTCAACAGGCAGGGACAGTCAAGGAGGGCACCTGGGTTTGGGACAGGAGCCAGAGGTTGAAGGAACGGGGTCATTTACACAGCCAAGGGAAGCTGAATGAAGCCCGGGAGCTGGGTTTTAGACATGGCAGGTTTGGGATGCCTTTGAGACATCCAAGCAGAAAGGTTGAGTAGGCAGCTGGATCTATGAGTCTGGAAGGCAGAGAAGGTCCCGACTGCAGATGTAAATTTGGGACTTGTCAGCATAGATGGTGTCGTCAGTCGTGTGCCCAGTGAGATCACTCAAAGTGTGCGGATAGCAGGGATCAGAAGGCTGAGCCTGAGTCACACGGAGGGAGGGGTGCCTGGGGAGGGGCAGTAAAGGGGCCAGAGAAGGCACAGCCAGGGAGGTAAGAGAACAGACTCTGACTGAACAGGGAGGACTGTGCTGGGCCAGTCCCCAGGTGCCACAGCAGGCAGAGAGAGCAGCATACACCAAGGCTCAGAGGACTCAGTAAATGAGCCATATTTGTAGGGGGACGCTGTGAGTGGGGAGGGGCCAGAATAGCTTTCTCCCCACCCCTGGCCACACAGGCAAGGGCCTGTGGGTGAGCCCCCGATCAGGCCCTCCCTGTCTCCCTGGCTGTTCTCGCCAGCCCCAGCCAAGCCCTGATGTCCACTCACGTTGGCACTTTGTTTCGAGAAGCTTTGCCAAGTTCCCCTGACCTCCTACCTCCCCTCTGGGGCTCCTGGGCCCCCGGGACTGCCCTATGCCTGGAACACTTGCCTGAAAACCCAAGGTTCCAGGTGGCAGCATGTGTGCTGTCCACAGGGGAAAGGCACCCAGTGCTCCTGGGGAGTCCCCAGGCTCCCCTTGGATCCTCTGCCTTCAGAGAAACTGAAACCTTCCTGGGCTGTGAGTGAGCGAGTGTTAGAACTGCCTGCTCACCTGGTAGAGGAGCTCTCTGCCTCTGGCGGGGGGATGTGTGTGTGTGTGTGCACACCCATGCACCTGTGTTCTCACCTGGCCTTTCCCAAGGGCTCTCTCTGGTGCATACACAGACGGTACACAAACCTAAGTGCTGGCCTCTGAGCGAAGCCGCCAGCCCAGGAGGACCCTGAGGGGGTCCCTGCCTCCCAGGAGCTGGCAACCTCTCGCTCAGCTCCTGGACACACCCTTTGGGTGCTCAGGAGCCAGAGCCTGGGATAGAATCTGAGCTCTGCCACCCCCCGCAGTATGGCTTTAGGTGCTGCAGCTGCCTTGTGCTCTGGTGCACGGATGGGGCACTCTAGAAACCCAGGAAAAAGTGTGGGAATCTCTGAGCTACCCCTCTCCTCTTCCTGAGGTTTGACCCTAGGTCCTTCACTGCTTCCTTAAGAACAGAGATGCTGGGCCTTGTGAAGCTCTGTCTTTCCTTCAGGGCCTAGCTCCAGTCCTACTTCCTCCAGGAAGTCTCCCTTGACTACTCAGCTGTTAACCAGCATTTGCTCAGTACCTGCATTGTGCCAAGTGTACTTGGAACATGGAACTTCTTCAGCGTCCGAAAGCCTGCAGTCCAGTGGGGTGATGGGGGCGATGGTAGCAGTGTAATAGTGATCGCTGCTGGGGCCACCGCTCGGGCAGGGAGGGCTGCAGAGGAGCAGCTGCCCCAGCGAAGTCCCAAGGCAGGGCAGGTGCTCCACCAGGCATACAGGATGCAAGAAGAGAGCCAGGAGAAAAGCACATCCAGGCCAGAAGAACTGCATGGCCCAGTACCGCCCATGGGTGTGATGAGCAGTCTGATGTGACCAGGAGGGGTGTGTGCTAAGGTCTGGGGTACTGCTTCCCACTGATGACTGGATGGAGCTGGGCAGGGACCTGGTGACCCCTCTCCCCGTGACTGTGCGTTGGGAACTCGGGGAGCCAACAGAAGCTGCTCTGACGATCCATGACTCTGTGACAGGTCAGTGGCAAGAGGCTTCGGGTAATCTAGTTAGTGTGCCAGGCGGACGGGACAAGTAACCCTGTGCTTTTAGACTCACTTTTCTTTAAGCCTGTCTCCACCCATTCTCTCCCTAAATCCCTCCACTGTCTCAGTGACGTCCGGGCCTGGACTTACCTCCAGTGAACAGATGGGTGAAGCAGGGCTGGAGTGGAGAATGATTGTACGATCCAGCTAGCGAGTGCAGGCCAGGAGGAGCGGCGAGCATGGCTATCCCACTCCAGGGCCCACATCCTCGAGGGTAGACTGTTCTCCACCCTAGAGAACGGATGTCCTCCATCCTAGAATACCCAGACTTATAAACCACCTTTTCAGTTTCCTCATTTTGCAAGCAAGGAAATTGAGGCTCAGAGAAGGTAAGACAGTTGTCCAGGGCCACACAGCAAATCAAGGGCAGAACTGACATCAGAGTCAGATCCGGTTGTTCACGTCCACTCACCCCATGCTCCATTCACAGGCACAGGCACTCCACGCGGGCCCCTGACCCCCTCCATCGGGAGCACCCACCGCCGGGGGAGCACCCACCGCGGGTCTGCAGCAGCCTCTGGCAGTCGCTGCCGTGAAGGCACCAAGTTCCTCATCAGAAGGCTCCATTGTGCCTATTGTTTAAATATAGATTACTAATGAAATGCCTTTTCCTTGCCTTCCCAGTGAATAGTTTCCGTGTAAAGTTAATTTGCAGTGTTATGTAAATTCTGTTTAACTTCAATCAAGTTTCTAATTATGTTTTTACCGCAGTAATTCCCATTTGATTTGTCATCTCCTGTTAGGTATTTAATGTTCGGTGGGCGGGTTGCTTTCTGTCTGTCTCTGGGTTTCCAGGCCCTCTCCCTCCCTGACCTCTCGGTTGCCTCTGACTTTCTTCTTCCCTCCCAGCTTCTTCCTACCCCTCCCACCTCCGTGGCTGGCTTCCACCTCCCCAAGGAGCTCCCGCAGCTCCGTCCCTTCTTCCTTGCCCGACCACTCCTGCTTGCCCTTCTCTTTTCCTCTTCTGTCTTTGTGTGCCCCTGCCTCCTCCCCTCCACCCCTCTGCCCTCTCTCCCTCTGCCTTTCTCCACCCTCCTCAGGGCTCTCCCGGCTCTCCATCTCTGGACTCTCACTCTCCCCTTCCTGAACTTCCTGTGTCCTTCCCTGCCATCAGGGTCTCTCTGAGGCTGTCTTGCCTTCTCTGTCCTTGTTTGCGTCATACCCGCATTATCCCCTCCCTGCAGTGTGCCTCTCCCTCTATCCCCCTACCCTCTACTCCTCTCCTTCCTCTTCCACCTGAGAGCCCTTCTCAAAGCGACATTTGGGGGCTGTACCATTGAGTACCCGGGACAGGCAGGGTGACCCTTGGGACTGGCTGGGTGTGGGCCAGGGGCTGGGACCACAAGGGAGCCCTGTGCGGCCCTGGAGAAGCCGAGGCCTGGTTTTGGGACACCTCATCAAGAGCTCTGTAGAAGGATGGCCCGCCCAGCAGCTAGAACCCTGGCCTTACAGGGTGTAGTGTGGTGAAAAACGTGGACTGTCCCGTTGGAGTCTCTGGGTTCAAATCCTGGCTTCACTGCTTATGAACCGTGTGACTTTGGGGTCAATTAACATGGAGTTCTGTGCTTTGGTCCCCTTGCCTGCAGATGGGCTGCTAATATTCCCTACCTGGCAGGTGGTCTGGCAGGTCATGGTGAGGACCCAGTGAGATAAAGCCAGGGCTAGGCTAGAGGTGGCCTTTACTTGGGACCTTTCAGACACACCTCTCATGTCTTTGTGACTTTCTTCAGCTACCTCTGTATGGGTTTCTGTGTTGCTGGGATTCTAGGGACTGAAGCCTGGGACCAGGGCAGAGGGGAGCTGGCTGAGACCTCCTCAGACCTGGCAGTCTCTGGGGCAGCATGAGAATGGTGGTGGGAGACCCCTTAGCTGCCTGTCCCAGCTCTGCTCATCAAGAGAGATGGCCTTGTTTTCTCTAGGTGGGCCTGTCTCAGGGCTGTGAGGAGAGGCCAGCCATTCTGGGGAGATCTGAGACATATATTCCCAGCACTCGAGAGCCTTTAAGACTGCCACAGACCCGGCATGAGCAGGGCTGCTCCCTCCACCCCTTTCTCATCTCCTAGATGGCCCCAGGCAGGCCATGGAGTCCTCGCAGAGCCAGCTCCCTGCAGCACATCACAGCTCTGTCGCTGACCCACACCGCCCCTCCTGAGATGCGGCTCCCACCTGGGCACTCCACACCGCCTTGGCCTTCTCCCTGCCTTCTCCCTGCCTTCAGGGAGCAGCTCCGAGGCCAGTTTCCCAGCAGGCATCTGCCCCCGGGGTGGGGAGGGTGGACCAGAACAGCAGAAGGAGGCTGGGTGGGCGTGAGCTCCTCCCCTCTTTCTGCCCTCTCCTTCCCTTCTCCCGTGGCTTCCCATCCAGCATGTCCCTGGCATGTACAGAAAGCATAAACGAGTGTTTGGAGAGGCCGATCTTCTGGGTGACGAAAGGCAGCCTGGTCATTTGTCCTTCAGAGTCAGAGAAACCTGAGCCAGCCCAGCCCTTGCCCTGCCAGCCGGCCGCACGAGCATCTGACCCGCAGCGAGTGGTGTGTGTGTATGTGTGTGTATTTGTGTGCGCACACTCATGTGCATGTGTGTGCATGCACTTGTGCACGCATGTCTCCCCCATGGTCAAGGGAACCTAAACATCACGTGGCCACTTTCCTTCCCTATTTGTCTAAGGAAACATTTCAGTCTGGTAACAGTGGGGGGCTGGGACACACAGCTAGGGCAGAGGGGCAGCATTGGTGGGGACAGTGAAAGTGAGGCTGACAACTGACAGTGGGAGCCTGAGTTACATCATGGGGTTCTTGGGTTTGTCATGGGAAGCCTGGAATGCAGATGGTCCTGCTTGAATCCTCTGTCTTCCCTGGGCCCACAACCTCCTCCCATCAGCCCATCTGTCAAGAAAAGTAGTGGGCTTTAACCCTTCCAGCCCTGAAACAGAATGAGGTGTCCTCTGTTCTCGAAAAGCAGAGTCCTGGCTGGAGAGTGGGACTTGTGGAGATGCTGCTGCTACCCGCTGGGGCCCCAAGCACTCGCCGGC
>NW_006159929.1:3020526-3030535 GCF_000334495.1 Tupaia belangeri chinensis
GGTGACCCTGGGGACTGGCTGGGTGTGGGCCAGGGGCTGGGGCCACAAGGGAGCCCTGTGTGGCCCTGGAGAAGCCGAGGCCTGGTTTTGGGACACCTCGTCAAGAGCTCTGTAGAAGGATGGGCCCGCCCAGCAGCTAGAACCCTGGCCTTACAGGGTGTAGTGTGGTGAAAAACGTGGACTGTCCCGTTGGAGTCTCTGGGTTCAAATCCTGGCTTCACTGCTTATGAACCGTGTGACTTTGGGGTCAATTAACATGGAGTTCTGTGCTTTGGTCCCCTTGCCTGCAGATGGGCTGCTAATATTCCCTACCTGGCAGGTGGTCTGGCAGGTCATGGTGAGGACCCAGTGAGATAAAGCCAGGGCTAGGCTAGAGGTGGCCTTTACTTGGGACCTTTCAGACACACCTCTCATGTCTTTGTGACTTTCTTCAGCTACCTCTGTATGGGTTTCTGTGTTGCTGGGATTCTAGGGACTGAAGCCTGGGACCAGGGCAGAGGGGAGCTGGCTGAGACCTCCTCAGACCTGGCAGTCTCTGGGGCAGCATGAGAATGGTGGTGGGAGACCCCTTAGCTGCCTGTCCCAGCTCTGCTCATCAAGAGAGATGGCCTTGTTTTCTCTAGGTGGGCCTGTCTCAGGGCTGTGAGGAGAGGCCAGCCATTCTGGGGAGATCTGAGACATATATTCCCAGCACTCGAGAGCCTTCAAGACTGCCACAGACCCAGCACACACAGCGGGACTGAGCAGGGCTGCTCCCTCCACCCCTCTCTCATCTCCTAGATGGCCCCAGGCAGGCCATTAAGACTGCCACAGACCCGGCATGAGCAGGGCTGCTCCCTCCACCCCTTTCTCATCTCCTAGATGGCCCCAGGCAGGCCATGGAGTCCTCGCAGAGCCAGCTCCCTGCAGCACATCACAGCTCTGTCGCTGACCCACACCGCCCCTCCTGAGATGCGGCTCCCACCTGGGCACTCCACACCGCCTTGGCCTTCTCCCTGCCTTCTCCCTGCTTTCAGGGAGCAGCTCCGAGGCCAGTTTCCCAGCAGGCATCTGCCCCCGGGGTGGGGAGGGTGGACCAGAACAGCAGAAGGAGGCTGGGTGGGCGTGAGCTCCTCCCCTCTTTCTGCCCTCTCCTTCCCTTCTCCCGTGGCTTCCCATCCAGCATGTCCCTGGCATGTACAGAAAGCATAAACGAGTGTTTGGAGAGGCCGATCTTCTGGGTGACGAAAGGCAGCCTGGTCATTTGTCCTTCAGAGTCAGAGAAACCTGAGCCAGCCCAGCCCTTGCCCTGCCAGCCGGCCGCACGAGCATCTGACCCGCAGCGAGTGGTGTGTGTGTATGTGTGTGTATTTGTGTGCGCACACTCATGTGCATGTGTGTGCATGCACTTGTGCACGCATGTCTCCCCCATGGTCAAGGGAACCTAAACATCACGTGGCCACTTTCCTTCCCTATTTGTCTAAGGAAACATTTCAGTCTGGTAACAGTGGGGGGCTGGGACACACAGCTAGGGCAGAGGGGCAGCATTGGTGGGGACAGTGAAAGTGAGGCTGACAACTGACAGTGGGAGCCTGAGTTACATCATGGGGTTCTTGGGTTTGTCATGGGAAGCCTGGAATGCAGATGGTCCTGCTTGAATCCTCTGTCTTCCCTGGGCCCACAACCTCCTCCCATCAGCCCATCTGTCAAGAAAAGTAGTTGGCTTTAACCCTTCCAGCCCTGAAACAGAATGAGGTGTCCTCTGTTCTCGAAAAGCAGAGTCCTGGCTGGAGAGTGGGACTTGTGGAGATGCTGCTGCTACCCGCTGCGGCCCCAAGCACTGCCAGCCTCTGGCTCCTGGCAGCAGAGTGTGACTCGGACCTTCCCGCGTGCCTCCATCGGCCTCTGAGCCGCTGCACAGGTCTTAAGTGCCTGCTGTGTGCCAGGACCTGGGCTGGGAGGGGGCAGGGGCAGTCAGAACACAGACTCTTTGGAACCTGTTGAACCCCCACATCTGTTGGGTGGGCAGAATCATCTTTCACTGCAAAGACCAGGAGATTTTGTCCCAGGGAGGCCATACCCCACCCCCTATCCCAAGAGGGTGAAACCTCAACATAGGGGCCAGGACCACAGGACAGATGAGAGAGAGGCTACTGAGCCCCTGGTCGACAAAGCAGGTGTTTCCAGCTGGGGAGGTTGGACTGGGAGCCAGTGGGACAGATATATGCATGTGACCAGAGCAAGCAGCCCCAAGTCCCAGACCCCTCCGGGCTTCCCTGAGATCACCTGGACAGCAGAGCTCCAGGAAGATGTTCGCCAAGCCCTGAGTGGGGCCGTCCTCAGCCTTCACTGAGATGTTGGGGTCTGTGTGGCATGCCTTGCCATAGATGGCACACTCCCGGGCCTGAAGGGAGGCAGAGGGCTCTGTGAAGTCATCTGTGCTCAGGTAGCTGTGTCACCCTCATCCCTGTTTCTCCCCTCTCTCTTTAGTAGTTCCCAAGCAGCCAAGTCTGTGCCAGGCCTGAGCTCAGTAAAGGTGTATCTTGGACCCTAGAGGTGCTCAATGCTAAGCTGGCATCAGCCACATCCCAGGGTGGGCCAAGGGTCGAAGCCTAGGTGAGGTACGGGTAAGGCCCAGGAGAGAGGCAGCTGTTGGGTGAGGGTCCAGCACCGCTGACCCACAGACTACCCTGGGTCCTAGGAAGGCTCTAGCATACTTCCCCAGCACGGGCTGATGCAGAGCCCACCAGGTACAGAGAAGCAGGGTGCAGAGAGCTGGCCTTGGCCACACAGAGCAATAGCAGATGTCATCTCTGCTGTCATAAGATCCAGGAGTATACGACCTGGAAGAATCCCACTGGCTCCTGAGCTCTAGAGCATGTTATTAGAGCTGGGAAACTCCATTCAGAAGAGGGGTGGGTGGGGTGGCCAGTGGCTAGAGGATGACATGGGTTAGCCATTCTGCCAGCACTTCTGAACGTGGCTCCTGGGTAGGCGTAGAATAAAGCCGTGAGGACTGTGTCCCAGCATGCTGCCTGGGCCTGCACGTCCCTGTCCTCAGCTTGCATACCCGGGTCAGGAGGCTTACTACTGCCCTGTGTCATCCTGTTGCTCTGCCTGGAAGCTCGCGTCCTGGGCTCCCCCAGCTGACGCCTCCCTCTGTCTTCTGCCCTGCTTGTCTCATGGCTGCAGATCTGGCCCTTTAGCATCTGCGTCCTCACTGCATCCCTCCTGCACTTCAGGCAGGACACCAAGCTGGGCCACTGACAGTCCTGTCCAGTCCTGTTTGTTGGGGTAATTTGGACAGGTCATAGGTGTCCCATGCTGGCAGCCAGGGCGTAGCTGAAGTTGGTTCCTGCCCAGGCTGAGCAACCCCACCTTCCCACCAGGCAGGAGCCCCCTGCTATGGATTTGCCTTGCTGAGATGTCCTTGAGCTGCCCCTTGTGGAGGCAGGAGCCCTGGGTCCCAGCTCTGTCCCTGCCCCTGCAATAATCCCGGGCAAGGCCCAGTGCAATCAGGCCTAGACCACCTCCCATCTGTATCTCCCCACCGAAAGCTGACTTAGGAGAAGCTGATCACCAGGGGCCTGGCCAGCTGAAGGGTCCTCCTCACTCTGGCGTGTTTATCAAGCAGCCTTGGTGAAGATCTAGGACAGCTACCTCCCTCACCTATGCCCTGAAGAGCCCTGAGGGGAAAAGTGTGGGGGGTGCCAAGGTCCTCTGTCCATCTTCCCCCACTGGGGCAAGTCATCAGGCTTTCCACTCCTATCATACCCTCCCTCAGCACATGGTCAGGTACGTCTCCAGCAACTCAGTTCAACTGGAGGCTGTGGGTGGCCTGTCCCTCCCACCTAGACCCCTCCTGCCACTGGAGTAGAGGGTCTGACCAGGGGCTGAGCCTGTCTGGCTGCCCTGTGGGGGCTGCAGTGCCATGCCTCCAGGAGGCGTCACACTGTGCTTGTTATTGACTAGTAGGAAGTTCTTCCTTTGAAGCGAAGTCGGCCTTGCTTCCCTTCTCCCTGCACCCTGGTCTGATGGGCATGAGTTCTCTGCAGGGACTCTGCCCGTGTGCCCAGAATTGAGAAGCAATCTGATCCTTGACCCCAACTGATTCCCACCGCCCCTGCCCAGCCCTGTCTGAAGTGTGTGCTCTCAGGAGGAAAACCCAGTGGTACTTCTGTCAAGGCCTCATCCTGAAAGCAAATGGTTGGAGGCCTTGAGGTCAGAGGCCAGAGCCAACCAAGCATGCCAGGGTAGTTTGTCCCAGAAGTTTGGTGCTGCTGAGGAACCTCCAGGGAGCCTCCCTCTCCCCTGGGCTGGGCGGGACCAGTGGGACAGGAAGCCAGGGCGGGCCTGGAGGACGGACTTGGGAAGGCCTGGGCCTGAGCCAGGGATGAGGGGAAAGCAGCCCTAGCCTGGCTCCAGGGCCGCAGCTACACAGGTCACTTGGCCTCGGCGTGCGGCCAGCAGGAAGCCCCACCAGGCCCTCCTTTGTCCCTCCCCGTGCTTCCCCAGTGCGCGCTTCTCCTGTTTCCCGTGGGAGCTGCCGCCAGGAATCATGCCCTCTTGAGGAAGGAAGCTGGGCCTTGGGCTCTCGGGCTGCCTTGCCTCTGCCCTGCAACTGCTCCTCCCAGGTCTCCCGGAGCATAAGCTTGGGGCCCACACCCATCCCTCATCCTACACATGCTGATGCTTAGCTCTCCCGACACAGAGTCAGTGACCTTAGGAGGGCCTGGCCAGGGAAACCTCCATGGGGCTAGGCCTGGGAGCCTGAGGCCTGGGTTCTTGTTGCAGGATCTACCTCCTGCTTGCTGTTGCATTTGAGCAAGTCACTCAACCTCTCTGGGTCTCGTGTGTAGAAAGAAAGGCAAGAGGTAGAAGCACTGCCCGCCCATGGACAGCAGGTTAAGTGTAGACCGAGCTTATGCCCCATGAAAGAACCAGGCTCACGGTGACCACCTGTAACTGCTCACAGTCCCTGCTCATCTGGGAGGGAGTGCTGCCTTCTCCATCTCCCAGGGGTGGGGGACACAGCATGCTCTAATCAGGCAGATGGGCCAGGTTAGGGGGCCTGTGGGCCAGATGCCAGAAAGGGAGCAGTTTCTCCTGCTGCTCTCCTGAGCCCATCCCTCCTAATAGGTTCTCTCTGACCCATGACTACTCTCCAAGCTGGGCAGCCCATAGTCCAAGCTCAGCTTGGTATCAGGCAGGGTATCAGGCAGGCTGGCCAGGACATCGAGTTGAGCAGACCCAAATCTAGGCGACAGTGGCTGGAGTAAGACAGATGAGGGGTTGTCGTGAGCTCATGGGCCAGCTGAAAGCTTATGAGCAATGGGGAGGACCACACATCTTAGCTCTGGGGCCCTCCCTGTGGTGTGACGACAGCTGAGACCTCAGTGGCCTTGGACACCTTGCCCCCCTGAGCCTCTGCATCTGTCAGATGGGCGGTTCAGAGCCAGTGGCATAGGGTGTGTGAGGAGTCTGTTAGATTTGGGGACACAGCGCTGACCCCTGCAGCCCTTCCAAGAGTCACCCACTAGGCACTGAGGGCATTCCCAGCAGCCAGCAGAAAGAGAACAGAGGCAGGAGGGTTCGAACGTTTAGGGGAATGTTGCAGGTCAGAGTTAGAGGTGGACCTCGTAGGCAGCTGGGAGCCGCCGAAAGTTCTCAGACAAGTGACTGATGAACTCATGGGAAAGGAATGGCACCAGGGAAGCCTGGCACATTCGTCCAGGTGTGGGGCCTGGGAACAAGAGGAGTTGGTGGTAAAGACACTTGGCCCCAGTGGGTGTCAGCACCAGCTGGGTGGGGGCAGGCCTTGATCTTTTTTCAGTACACTGGGTGCCCTTTTGCCAGGCTGGGGTGGGTGGGCACTGCTTGGAGGGGCAGGGGTCAGAGCCGATGCAGGCACGCCCCTCCCCTTCCCCTGTTGTGCCTGAGTTCCCGCAGGCTAGCAGGGTTTCCCACTCAGTCCTGGGTGGGGCCCCTCTGCTTCTTCCTCCCTCTGTGGCTTCCTCGTCCTAATTGGGAGGGGACACTGGAAGCTGCTGTGGGCTGTGGGGTGTAAGCCAGGGTGGGGGCCCTGGCGGCGGGTGGCGTCCTGGGACGGGTGGCCATGAGTCAGGGATTGCTGGGCCTCTGTGTCATCAGGCTGCGTGCTGTGCCGGCTGCCCCGAGCCTGTCTGCCGCAGCTCTCCCACCCACATCTAGGCCCTGCAGGCTGCTCCACTGGCTGCTCCACTGGGTGACTGAGCTTTGCTTCGAAGAGAAAAACGCAACATCACGGGGAGGTCAGAAGAGCCAGCTCCCTCAGCATGAAGGCTGACTGTGGGCGGGTTGTCCCCTCCTTCCCTAAGCCAGCTGCTCCAACCATAGAGGAAGGTGGGGCTGGCCAGGGCCTCTCTGCTTTGGCCCCAGGTGAGATCCAGGAAAGCTTCAAGAAATAACCACCCAGGGCAGGTAAATCAGATCCCTGGGGCAGCCAACTGGGCCCCTCTGGCCTGGGTGCGTCTGATAGGCTGCCCTCTTCACCCTCCCTGTGATGCCCAGGCAGCACCACGGACTCTGAAGCTCAGAGTCCTGGCCCATTACCTGGCTCTGCCACTTTCTAACACTGAGCAAGTCTCATGGCCTCAGCACCTCATCCGTGAAATGGGGGTAACTACCCCTTTGTAAAACTCAGTGGAGACTGAGTGGGTTAACACAGGTAAAACAACGCCTGCTGGACCCAGGCCTACAGGACTGCAGTAAGCACCGTGCCAGGGTCAGCTGCTGGTGGCGTGATCGGAGTTGGTTTCATGCTCCCGTCAAGCTGCTCGCTCACTCATCACCACATGCCTGGGCTCCTGGACCTGCTTCAGTTCCTGTGGAAAATGATGCCCACCCAGAGGCTGACCTTGACCCCTCCAGGGCCCAGAGGGTGGGTTCTGTTAGGCTCAAGGATTGTTGGACCAGTAGGGAGTGGCTCCCCTGAGTTGCTGGACTGTGTGAACCTCTCTTTCTGAAAGAATGAGGTGACCCTAGATTCAAGGGAGAATCCAGACCCTCGTGGCCTCAGCTAAGAAGTACCCGGGACCATCTGCAGCGCCTCTGGGCTGGGCCCCGGGACTGCCCCTTCTCGCAGCCCATCTCTGGGCCTGACCATGTCTTCCATCTCCTTGCATCCTCCTGGCAACCCTGAAAGTTTAGCAGGCCACATGCTTCCCGCTTGGCAGAAGGGAGAGGAGATTTCAAGGGATGAGGAGTCACTTGTGCCTGTGGTTTGACAGGAAGACGAGAGGCAAAGGGTGGATTTGAATCCCACCTCCCTGTACACAGATCCTGATGGGGAAGTTACACTCCCTTGGGAGTCTGCATTGGCAGAGTGCCTTGGGATGGGGTGGAGTAAAGCGTGGCGATCACCAAGCCCCATCACCGCCTTCCCTGGCCGTCTGTCAGCTCCGCTGCAGACTCTGCTGGCCTCCCTAGGGTGGGGGTGGGGTGCTGCTGCTCCTATAAATAGCAAGAGCGCCTGGCATCTGGGCTCTTCCTGAGGGTCGGTGCTGGGCCACACACTTGTCACTCACTCAAAGCTTCTCTTTCTCCATCTTGCCATGGAGGAAACTGAGGCAGGGGGAGATACAGGGACTTGCTAAGGCCACGTGGCTATGTGTAGCAGATCCGGGATGCTGTCCAGGCCTGGGTGACGTTAGAGTCCATGCTCAGACCCGCCACCTCCCGCCAGCAAGAACAGAGCTTTCCTTTGTCCGGCATTTGTGAATCTGGGCCTTGGCCATTACTTCAGACTGGCCTGGCCCATGTGTGGCCAGAATCCCAGAGGGAGGCTTGTTTGGGAGCGTGACTGTAGGGAGACTGGCCCTGGCCCAGGAGGGTCACCGGGAACAGTCAGTGCTGGGCAGTTTGCGTGTGCCATCGACAGTGCCCAGGCCCTTCAGCCTCTCGACCTTCCTCACTAATGCTGGGTGTGACGTAAGCTCATCTGGTCCTGGAGCCAGCATTAGCCCCAGATGAAGAAGCTGAGACCTGGAGGGACAAGGAGCACTTATGGCAGGCTTGGATCCCTGAGGTCCGAGGTCCAGAGCTAGCCTGGTCCTGGTACCGCCTTGAGCCTGCCCCATCCCTCTCCGGACCTGTAAAGTGGCAACCTGGACTCGGGGCTCCCTGAGGAGGACCTCCAAGGACTCTTGCGAGAGCCTCTGCCAGGCCCACCAGATGCCACAGGGGATCTGAGGTTGGGAACTTTTTTTTTTTTTTGAGAGTTTTTATTTGTTTGTTTTTATTTTTTTGCTATGGGGCGCGTGCACTCTCCAGAAAGACAGAGAGAGAAAGAGAGACAAAAAGCAATAAATCACCTCCAGGGGTGATGGCCCCGCAATCCCTTCTCCGTTCTCCTCTCGGCATCTTGGGCACGCACGCACACGCGCCCGGTATGAGGTTAAGCCACCAGGTTAACAGTCGACTACATGGGAATCCAGCCACATAGCCATTACGCTAACTGCTGGTCCCTGAGGTTGGGAACTCTTGAGCGGGACTGGATGTTCCTCTGGGGCTGGCTTTACACGAACAGTGTGGGGCTGGCTTTACACGAACAGTGTGGGGCTGGGGGGAAGTGGAGGAGACCCCAAGTGGAATGGGCAGAGGCAGGAAAGGGAACTTGTAAGGGGGAGGCTATGGCAGAAACCCCAATTAGGTCTTCAGCAAGGGGGATAGCAAGGATCCAGATGGGTGCCAGGGGCTTTGGTTTGATCAACCCCAGCCAGGTGCCCTCTCTGAGCAAGACCCTGACCCCTAGAAAGGGGAAGGCTGTGCCCGCCCATGGGACCTGCTGAAACGTGAGCTTGGAAGACAGCACCTGGCAGAGTTTGCACATGAAGGGTGCTCAGTTCCTTCGGCCTCTCTTGTGGAAAGGGAGAGAGGCCCTCTGTCCTGGGAACAGTGGCCCCACTGAGGCCCATCTCTGGGGCAGACCCACTGGGCCTGTCTTGAGTCACCCCAGAAGGAGCCTAAGGCCAGGTTCGTCTTCACAGAGCCCTGGGTCTCTGTCTTTGTGATGTGGGATCCAGTGCCTCCACTCTGGCCAGGACCCCATGTCTCCCTTGGAAGTAGATCTGAGCCAGCGATGGCAGTGACAGCCCTTGCTTATGGGGCATTTCCTGTGCAAGTGCAGCATGGGCTTTCTCTTGTTTAGTCCTTCAGCACGTCTGTGAGGGCAGGGACTCTGAGCGGCCCATTCTGCCAGTGAGGAACAGGCCCAGAGAGGCCAAGTTCCATCCCAGCATCACACAGCTCAGTTGAGTGGCAGGACTGAGGCCCTAAATTTGGTACATTGGAACTTGGTGTGCCATTAATTCTTGCTGCACCCTCGGTGACCTCCCTCTCCTCTGGCGTGGGTGGGCCAGGTGCCCGAGCCACAGGCTTCTGGTCATTAGATGTTGGCTGGAGCAGGCAGGGGCAGTTTACGGGGGCAGGTAAGCTACCTCTCCCCTTGCGGGGGGCAGGAGCCACATCTGGTCATTAGATGTTGGCTGGAGCAGGCAGGGGCAGTTTACGGGGGCAGGTAAGCTACCTCTCCCCTTTTTCCCAGATGGGAATCTAATGTAGACTATCAGAAAAGGGGAGCCAGTCTCCAGCCAGGCCCTCAGTTCAAATCCTAGTGCCCCCCTTTATTGCCGAGTGACCTTGGACTTGTCCTCTCTCTGGTCTCATTTTGTCTCTACAAGCCCAACACGAAGCAGCTAGAGTGGTGAGGTGGGGTGAGCAGTCCACACGTGCGTGCACCATGAGCCAGAGCCCATCTGAAAGACAGGATGGGCGGAAGTTGTCCCATGGGGCCTAACCAGTACTCACTGAGTGACGAAGGCTTTCTGGCCCTGGCAGAGCTCTCTGGAGGAAGTGCCGCTCTAGCTCGGCCTTGAATGCACAGCAAATCAGGATGGGCCAGAGGGGGGGACCCCTGGGGGACCCCAGGATGCCTTTGCCTGTGCCCCTGTCCTGTGAATGCCACTGCATTGCTCACTTTTGCTCACTCAAA
>NW_006159929.1:3030553-3044117 GCF_000334495.1 Tupaia belangeri chinensis
GTGTTGGACTGGCATCTGCCTGCCTCAAGCCTCTGCTCAGGGGTGGTGCCCTGACCCTGCTTTGTACTCCCAGGGGAAGCGGAGCACACCCTCCAGCACTGCCCACCCACCCCATCTGTCTTGGAATGGTCATCTCTTGTGCGCTTTCTCCACCTCGTGGGCGGAAGTGTGCAAACACCTCTGGGGAATGTACGCCTGTGCAGAGCTGGCCCAGCCCTACCCTGCCCCCCTCGCCTCTGTCCCTCCTCTGGGAGATAGCAAGCACTGTCCTCTGTTGTTGAAAGTAGGAAGTGAGTGAGTAACGGAAGGAAGGAAGGAACTGAACAGACAACTCCTAGAAGTCAGTTTACAGTCCTCACTTTTAAAAACAGAAAAAAAAAAAAGAGCAGGGCTAGCAGGTGGTATAGAAATTAAGGTGCTGGATCCTATATGGCTGGCTGCAGACCTGACCTGGTAGCTTAAAAATCACTCCAGGCAGATGTGGGTGCTCGCCCAAAATCCTGAGAAGGGATTGTGGCACGGCTATTCCCCCAGGGGGTGATTTCTTTCTCTCTGTGTCTCTTTCTGGCAAGTGCACATGCCCTATAGCAAAAATTTTAAAAAAAAAAAAAAAAAAAAAAGGAAAATAAAAAGAGGAAACCAGGTTTCAGAGATGGTAGGTGGGTGGAGAGGGTTGTCCGAGAGTCCCCAGCCTTCCCTAGTACCCACTCTTTGGTTGCCCCACTGTGCCAGGGTGCGACCACAGATTTGCACTGGGCGTCCTCTGGCTACTCAGCTCTTTCCACAAGTTGAGGCATCTCTGAGGCCAGCTGGTGCTGGCCACGAGGCCCTGGGACCTAGTCTTGTGTGGCCTATGCCTGGTATTCTCCCTCTCCCCAGCAGATCAAATGCCTGGCCGGTCTGCCTTTCCCCATGCAGGCAAGAAGGGGAAGGAGCCGAAGAGTGTGTGACAAGGAGCTGCGGGGCGGGCCTGGCATCCCTGGGCTGATAGCACTCTCAGCACAGGACAACTGAGCCAAGGGTGCCTCGTGGTTCTCAGGCAGCTTCAACCAGGAGTTCCTCCGGACACCAAGCTACCACCCCGCTGTGCTTCTTAGCCCTCCTGGAGGCCAGCTGGAGTTACTGCTGTTTGGTGAAAAGGTTCAGTGCTGTGCAGCCCTCCCCTGAGCACTCAGGGCTGCCCAAGTCCCCGGACCCAGCTTTCCAGGATGACAAGTCCCTGCACTTGTGGGCCTCCCAGCTGAAGAGCTAGCCAGGCACCCAATTGTTATTACACATAAAAAAAGAAAGAACCACTGTTGTCCAAATGTTCTGGAAGCTCGGAGAGGGGCGATCCCTTGGGGACTGTCAGGGAAGGTGACACGGAGGACGTGCTGTCGAAGGAGGGGCAAGGGTCTGAGGGCAGTGATGGCTCTGCAGAGCGATAGGAAGCATGGTCTGCAAGGGGATAGTGCGCCTCCTACCACTTTAGGCTATGTGACCTCTGCTCTCTGCAAAGGGAGGCCTTCCAACTCCCTGGCAAGAGGGTCATGCTGAGGAGGAAGTGAGGGGTGAGAGCTGCTGGGGTCGTTGAGGGGGCCTAACGGGTGAGAGGATCTGCTGTGTGCATGTGTGTGCGTGTGTGTGTGTGTGAGTGTGAGCGTGATCAGCAGGTAGGAGGAGCTGGCATGGCCCCTGCCTCACCACAGCATACTGGGGCGGTCTGCCCCCTACCCCAGGGGACCATGGGTGGCCTGTGCTCCAGCCAATGCCCACCTCTTCCACGGCAGCCTGACACCTCCCCTGGTGGCTGAGTGGCCCAAGGGGTAATACGAGGCTGCTTTGTCCTCCCGGCCAGCAGGCCTTAGCCCCCACGCAGGCCAGGAGCCTTGGTCTGTCCCTTCTCTGGGTCTGCTCCCCGCCCCCACAGTGAGGTCAGAGAACATGTATTCCAGGAATGCGGGAGGCGGGCAGCCTGCCCGGGCTGGATAACCATCGGGGTAAATATTTGCCTCGCTCCTGGAGCCAGCACGGCCACCAGAGGAGGACAGGGCCCATTTCTAAGGTCATGTAAGGGGATGCAGGTCCAGGTGGGTCTCTGAGGTGGGGAACCCCTGTCACACCCGAGTCTGTGTAGGGTCGGGAAGGGCCGCCTGGCCCAGCAGCTGTGTGGCCCATACAGAACCCAGTATGGACAACTGCCTGGCCCAGCACAGGCGCCGAGGGTCGGTGTGACCCCCGGGCCCAGCTTTCCAGGATGACAAGTCCCTGCACTTGTGGGCCTCCCAGCTGAAGAGCTAGCCAGGCACCCAATTGTTATTACACATAAAAAAAGAAAGAACCACTGTTGTCCAAATGTTCTGGAAGCTCGGAGAGGGGCGATCCCTTGGGGACTGTCAGGGAAGGTGACACGGAGGACGTGCTGTCGAAGGAGGGGCAAGGGTCTGAGGGCAGTGATGGCTCTGCAGAGCGATAGGAAGCATGGTCTACAAGGGGATAGTGCGCCTCCTACCACTTTAGGCTATGTGACCTCTGCTCTCTGCAAAGGGAGGCCTTCCAACTCCCTGGCAAGAGGGTCATGCTGAGGAGGAAGTGAGGGGTGAGAGCTGCTGGGGTCGTTGAGGGGGCCTAACGGGTGAGAGGATCTGCTGTGTGCATGTGTGTGCGTGTGTGTGTGTGTGAGTGTGAGCGTGATCAGCAGGTAGGAGGAGCTGGCATGGCCCCTGCCTCACCACAGCACACTGGGGCGGTCTGCCCCCTACCCCAGGGGACCATGGGTGGCCTGTGCTCCAGCCAATGCCCACCTCTTCCACGGCAGCCTGACACCTCCCCTGGTGGCTGAGTGGCCCAAGGGGTAATACGAGGCTGCTTTGTCCTCCCGGCCAGCAGGCCTTAGCCCCCACGCAGGCCAGGAGCCTTGGTCTGTCCCTTCTCTGGGTCTGCTCCCCGCCCCCACAGTGAGGTCAGAGAACATGTATTCCAGGAATGCGGGAGGCGGGCAGCCTGCCCGGGCTGGATAACCATCGGGGTAAATATTTGCCTCGCTCCTGGAGCCAGCACGGCCACCAGAGGAGGACAGGGCCCATTTCTAAGGTCATGTAAGGGGATGCAGGTCCAGGTGGGTCTCTGAGGTGGGGAACCCCTGTCACACCCGAGTCTGTGTAGGGTCGGGAAGGGCCGCCTGGCCCAGCAGCTGTGTGGCCCATACAGAACCCAGTATGGACAACTGCCTGGCCCAGCACAGGCGCCGAGGGTCGGTGTGACCAGAGCTGTCCAGGTTGGACCACGTGAGCGGGCACCCACGTGGCGACGGCCTCCAGCCATTGCCCTCCCCTCAGACTTCTGAAGCTGTGCGCTGAGGTCTTGCTCTGGCGCTTGTGTCTGTTGCATGTGCATCCCAGGTCTCACTGAGCTCTCGGCACTAGGGCACGTGTGTGTGACCAGCAGCAAGTCGGAGGGGCCTAGGCCCGCGTCCCAGGCTGGGTTGCCACTGGTGTGGCCGACAGACCATGCTGGGCCATCAAGGCCTCCCCACCCCCTCAATGGTGTGTGGGTAGGCCCCAGCTCAGGGTCAAAGCCCGGCTCCAGCAGATCAGCCAGAGCCTCGTCTAGTGTCTAGTGGACGAATCTCTAGAGGGCAGTTAGCCCTGTTCAGAGAAGAGATGGGGGCCCGGAGGAGGCCAGTGACTTGCTCAATGTCACCTGGCAGTCAACAACAAAGCAGGGATTCCAACCCAGCTCTTCGCATCCTTGCCCTCTGACCTCACCACCGAGGCCAGGGCCAGGGCAACCCGAGGTCGCTGGAGAGAACAACCGGTCCCTTAGCTACAGGCCTAGAGTCACAGGCATGAGCCCTTACAGCACCCTTGTCCCAGGCACCCTGTGTCTTTGCCCCCTGCACCTCTGCCCCCAGGAGTCCACTCTGTGTCTCCCTGGACAAGACACGAGTCCCCAAATCAGCTCGGCCAGGTGTTTCCACCCTGGCCCGCACGCCGGTCCTCCTAGGGGATCCAGGGATGGGAAGGCCAGTGCGTTTAGGGGAACCCAGCTTGGTCCTGGGGCAGTCCTCAGCCCCACACGACGTCTGCCTTGCCCAAGGTTCAGCCTTGTCATTCTCTGGCTGGGACACTTCTAGCAACCCCATGCTCCCTCAGAGCCTCAGCGTCCTGTTCTGCAAAATGGGCATCTGCTCTGCCTCCTTCCCAGAGCTCCAGACATGCAGTGACAGTCAAAGTGCGTGTGTGTGTGTCTGTGGTCTACACTGTCCCCTTGTAGTCGGAAGTGGCCTGCATCAGGGTCTCTCTCTCTGTAACACGCACACACACACACACACACACACACACACACTGCAGGAGGAAGCATCCTGTGCTGGGGTACCCATCCCAAGGGGAAATCAGGTTCTCCCCTTCCCACTGCCCACCTCTGCCTCTGAGGCTCAGGCTGCACTGCTCCATGGCTCCGAGGGCCTGCTAAGAGAGAACAGCCCTCCAGGCCTGCGTTGTTTATCCTTGTGGTCTGTCCGGACTGGGAGCAGCCAGGGCTTTCTCTCCTGATCTCTCCAGGTGGCCAAGCCCAGACAGGCTGAGAGCCTTGACTTAGGGCCCCCCAGGAGACTGCAGTGGGCATGCACAATATTGCCTCTGTGTCCATAGTCCTGCCTCCTGCACCCCTCACCCAGTGTGGGGGTGCCCAGCACTGTGTGAGCAACTCCTAGGGCTGGGCAAGGTTTGGGCCCCCTGGCTTGTCACCCTGCAGTGGGCAGAGTATGAGCGGGGCGGACTGTTTACTCACACCCCATCTTATTATAACTTTTATCTTAGCTACGTGACATTAGAAGTTAGAGAACCTCTCTGGGCACATGTGAAATAGAGGATGCCAGTTTCTCCCCCTGGCATTACACTGAGGGCTGAGGAAATATCCCAGGCATAACTCACAGCTCAGCCTCAACAAAGGCAAGCTTCCCACTCTCTCTTTCCCAGGTGGGGCAGCATGGCCTTGTGGGACCGTGAGCTAGCATGTGCCTGACCAGGACCTGAATTCAGATCCTGCTCCTACTGGTCTGCGTGCCTTGGACAAATTCCTTTTCCTTGCCGGTCTCAGTCCCCTTGCACAAGCCCAGCACCAAGGGGCTAGGGGGCTGGGGCAGTCAGGCATATGTGTGTGTGCACCCCGAGACCCCAGAGAGGCAGGGAGGGCACACATGGGTCCTTGGAGCCAGGATGATGCTCAATGAAGGAGCAAGAGCTTTCCAGCTCTGATTGCTGCCCCAGATGTCAAAATAATAATTTTTTCTTTGTCAGCAGCTCCACTGGGCAGCCTGCTTTTGGGAAAGGCCTGAGCTGTGGGTGGCGGGGCAGCAAGAACCAAATTCTAGTTCTGCTCCAGCCACTGACTTGCTATGTGACCCTGGGATGGCGGCAGATGCTGCCAGTCTCTGGGCCTCAGTTTCTTCCTCTGTGAAATGGGAGAGTTGGGGCCAGGGACCCCACGGTTGTTTGTTCCCAAGATAAGCAGGGTTTGGGGGCTGTCAGAGCCTAAGGCTCAGGGTGTGGAGCCATTCCCGTTTCCTGTGGCTGGGTGGCACATGGGGCCTGGCTTTGGAGCCTATGGCTCAGGGCCCCAGTGTCCACCTCTGCCAGATGACTCCTGCTTTACCTGGGTGCACAAACAGCTGGTGGAGTGCCTGCATCACCTTGCACCGTCCTGCAGTGCTTAGAAGGCAGTGCCCTTGTGAATCCACAACCCCTCTCACAACTGAGGAAACTGAGGCAGAGAGAGCTGGGAGAGGTGCGTCCAAGCCATGCCCTTGCTTAGAGGGGAAGCCAGGATTTGAAGCAGATGCGTTGTCAATGAGCCACATCAAAGCCCAGCCTCAGTTCCCGCAGTGCGTGCAGAAGCCTACACTTCTCGTGCCATGGGCACTGCTCTCCCCGTTAGCCACGGGCTGCAGTCAGGCTCCCTGTGTTTGAGAGGAGGGCACACAGGCGCAGAGGGACACAGTGATTGTATGTGGCCACACAGTGGCCTGCCAGGACTGGAACTCAGGGCTCTGCTCTTCTGGCCTACAGCTGGGACTCGGGAGAAGCCCAGCAGCCTGACTTCTGGGTCTGACCCTCCTGGATTCTCAAGGGGCTCTGTGGGTGGGGGGGTCATGGAGGTGGCTCGCTAAGATGGGACCCACCCAACAGCCGTCCCCCCCACACAGCCCATGCACCAGCAGGGCCTGCCTCTTCTGCCTGTCTGTCCTAAGCCCCGACTCTGGCAGGGACCCTGGAGCAGCTCCCCCACTGGAATCCCTGCCACCTTTTGCCCTTTCCAAGCCCTCCCCTCAGCTGCCCAGTCCCTCCTGTGGCTTCCGTTGTCTCCCTGACTGGCTCTGCCGCCTGACTTCCTCTCACATCACCCCTTCTCAAGTCCTCCACTGAGCCAGGTGTTTTCTCCGTGTGAAAATTCTTCACAGGGCCGGCAGGTGGCCTGGTGATTAAGAGCGCTGGACTCCCACATGGCCAACTGCGATTCGAGATCCGGACCTGGCAGCTTACTTTCTCACTTTCTCTCTCTCTCTTTCTCTCTGTCCCTCTCCGGTCAAATTAAAATAAATAAATAAATAGTTGGATGAAATAATTCTAAAAAAAAAAAAAAAGAAAAGAAAGAAAGAAAGAGAGAGAGAGAGAAGAGGAGAGGAGAGAAGAGAAGTGAATTCTTCATTAACACCATTACACTGTTCCCTCTGCCTGGAATGCGGATCCCTGCTGCTTAGCCTGGCTCATCCCTCAACTTCCCTTCCCCAGAGCTTGAGGCTCTCTGTGCAGCCCCTATGCGCATTCTTTTCAGGGAGCCCCACTGTCAGTTTTGTACCATTTGATTCTTTGCTCTCTTCCTGTTAGCCACTGGCCAGGCAGAGACTGCACAAGGGCAGAGGCCACGGTCACAACCCAGGGTGCCCATTAAATGCTTGTTGAATGAATGAGCAAATACCAAGTGCCTGCCCTTGTCACCATGCAGATAGGAGGCTCTCCTCAGATCGCATTTTGTCAGAGGAGGAAACAGAAACCCAGAGTGGCTAGAATCGTACCCATCTTCACATAGCAGGACCTGGCAGATGTGGGAGCCAGGCCTGTTCACCTCCGGGGACCCAGCGAGCCCCTCTGGATTCCCTCTTTATAAGATGTGGACCTATGGATCTGCAAGTGTCAGGTGGGGCAGTGCAGCCATGCAGGCCCATGCTGGGTTGGGTCCCCTGACCACTCCTTTGTGTTGCAGGGTGATGGAGCTGGAGTGAGGTGGAGGAGGCCTAAGCTGCTGACCAAGGCGTGGGACACTGGTGCTTCGCGGATCACTGAGGTAGGGGTGCAGCTGGGCTGATGGGGGTGGCTGTGTCCGGATGCTCGGGGGAGGGGCATGTGTGTCCTGATTGGGGAATAGGTAGTGGCCTTAGCACATTGTGCCTCTGACCCGGGCCTCAGCCCTCGTGGGTGGAATTGGGTGCAGGCTTCCTTTACTGGGACCTTGTGCCCTGAATGGGCCTCCCTGCATCCAGCACTGGGGGACATCTTGGGCCTGGCCTTTCTCTGGAGTGCCACTAGAGGAGGGCATGTACCCAGGGAAAGGCATAGGCCTGGTGTCCCCAGCAACCCTGCCTGTAGCACTCAAACCCCCTGGGGTGTAGACCGTACACTGGGGATCTTGGCAGCCAGCTTGGAGGCCTGGATGAGCAGAGGCATGCTCACTAAAGTGGCTGCCACAGCTGTCCCCTCTTGCCCACAAACACACTGAGAAGGACACATACTGGGCTGTGGGGTTAGACTGACTGGGTTCAGATCCTGGTCCCGCACTGTCCACCATGACCTGTGTGGCTGCCCTGTGCCTCAGCGTACTCACCTGCCCAATGGGGGTGGGATGGCAGCACTGTCAGTTCCCCCCAGCCCTGCCCCCAAGGACCATCAGTGCCAGGATAGGCACAAACTGGTTGTCTGGCCAGTGAGGGAGGTTGGGCCCCTCAGGAAGCTCCTAAGAGCAGCTAGGGCTAGCAGGATCTGGCCGTCCCCTCCTGGGCAGGGCAACTGGCCTGGACAATAACATGTTTTATCGTGGAATAGCATTTCAGGGTTGACCATGCTTGGTCCTGTGCCAGAGGGTGACCTGGGTAATCCCTGTTTATGGCTCTCAACCCAGAGATGAGAGGCCTTCACAAAAGGGCTTACTTAAGCCAGGGCTTTTTGTCCCAAGCTGCCACTGTTCTGGGGCCTGCCCAGGAGAGCAGAGGTCTTTGCCCTCACCTAATCACTCCCTGCTGCGCTCCCTACTCCTCTCCCAGAGCCCTCGGGCTCCCAGGAGACCCAGCGGCAGGGCCGGGTGAGCTCCAGTCTGGCCCTGAAAGCTGGGAGCTGGGCTCCATCCCCCTTCCTGCTACAGGAAATCCTGGCTCTCTGCTTATCAGCTACACGACCTTGGGCCAGTCCCATCACTCCTGTGAGAGCCAGTTTTCTCATCCGAAAATGAGGATGATCTTACCAGGGCTGTTATGCTGACAGGACTGTTATAACCGTGCTCAGAAGCTGCGAACATTTTCCAACATTATAGCTTTGGACCAGCCTGGCACGGTGGTTAAAATACTGGATCCAACATGGCCGGCTTTATGGTTTGAGTCCCAGCTTGAGAAACATGCTGGGTGCATGTGCACACATGCCCAAAACCCCAACAGGAGGGAGAAATGAAGGAGAAGGGATTGCAATGTGGCTACTTCCCATGGGGGGGTGGGGGGTGGTGGTACTTTCTCTCCCTCTCCCTTTCTCTGTCTGTCTGTCTGTCTGTCTGTCTCTCTCTCTCTCTACTAAAGTTTAAAAAAAAACTAGTCCAACTTTATGGGTGTCTGCTGAGGGCCAGGCACTGCGCTCCTTAAGCACGTTTCTCCCCTCAGGAGTCGCACTGGGAGGTTTGTGTAATGCCTCGTTCTCCAAAGGCCCGACGTGGTTAAGAAACCCATAGAACTGTAAGTGGTAGAGTGAGGATCTGAACCAAAGTCTGCAGGAGTTAAGCTGCTCATGAAGCCTTAGAGACCAGGGTGGGGTCGCAGGGCAGCACACGCGCTGCTCGGGGCTTGCCTTCCATGTCTACCTTCCAGCCTTTGCCCAGCCCTCCAAGCCCTGCTGCTCTCCAGAGCCAGGGAATGGCCCCCAGGCTGGCGGCCAGTCCCGCCCAGGTGGGCCTGCGGCAATCCAGTAAGGCCAGGGGAACCCACTGCTAACTGTCAGGTAACCTTTGGAATTCTCCTTCACGGTGGGTTCTCTTTTCGGGTGTTTTTCAAGGTAATTCATTCCCTTTCCAGAAATTGCCAGTGGCGGAGCATTAGGCAGCTAGTAATTAATCATAGAAGTGCTTCGAATTTATTCCTTAAAAAAAAAAGTGAGAAACAGAAAGCCTTGGTGGAAAAAGAAAAGAATAAAAATAAATAAATAAATAAATAAATAAATGAACGCTCCAAGGCACAGGTGGCAATCGATACCTCGGTGTCCTAGAAACTGCCAGGGGTGGGGATGGTGGGCCTCTGTGCGGCCTCTCCCTTTCTTCCCAGGGCTGGCAGAGTGTCAGCGCCTGCCCGCAGCAGCACGAGGCTCTGCTCTTGACCCTCAGCTCCCGGTGGGCCTCTGGGAAGTGGCTGCCTCACTTGGACTCAACTTGGCTGCCTGTAAGATGGGTGAGGGACAAGTGTTAGACGGGGGTGGACATTAAATCATCTTGTTCCCTACCACTGCCTGGCACCTCACCACGGTCGCTGTCCCATCACTGTTATTAACTGAACGAGTGAGTGAAAGATGATGGTGTCCTCGTTAGCTATCCTCGTGGGAAAGGTGGTGCTGGCTACGGGACATCATTTCTCTGGCTGTCTTAGAACTCGAAGGGACAGCAGGGTGAGTGGCCAGTTCTGTCACTTTCTAAACTCATGAACCCAGGGGGTTCTGGCCAGCAGAACTCAGGCCCCTCAGTGGCAACCACACCACTCTCTGTGGCCTCCTCAAGCTCACCTTTCTAGGAGTCCAAGATATCTGGAGAGTTTTTTTTAAAAGAAAGCTGCCTCCTGGGTAGGCAGTGAGTTCCTGATCACCGAATGTGTACGAGCTGGGGCTGGAGCAGCAGGCTGAGTCTGGGAGAAAGCTGCAGGCTCTCCAGGGTGGATGCTGGCAGGCTAAACTGGCGGGGAGTGAGAGCTAGCCCTGCCAAGTCCCTTCCTGGAGGCCAGGGGAGGGGTAGAGAGGACTGTGGGGCTTGCCCTCCTGACCAACCCATTGCATGGGCATCAGGGTGTGGAACAGGACTGCGGACAAGACTCAAGCTCCTTAGTCCAGGTGGGGGCGGGGCTGAGGCTGAGGCTGGGTGCAGTGGGCTGTGGGTTGGGCAGGTGAATGCAGGGCTATAGAAGGTCCATGGCTGGGAGTTGGGGCCTCAGGCCTAGGTAATGTCTGAGGTCAGCAGCTCCTGTCTGCTCCCTGGGACTGGGGTCAGAGTCCTTCAGGAGAGGGCGGCAGATGGGAGATGTGTTCCTCAAGCTTCCTCCTCCTCTTAGAGCCCCCTCCACTGCCCACATAAGCTCAGCCTGAGAGCAGGCTCTGGCCTAACAGTGCCCCATTTCTTCAGTTTCCCTTTCTCTGGGCCCAGCGGTGTGGCCAAGATCCCCCAAAGGCCCAGCATGTGTGTCAGACTCCCCATGTGTCTTCCTGTCAAGACCTTCAGACTGCCTGCTGCTTATAGTGGACCCGACTGTGGGACAGTACAGGCCAACGGTGGGCTCCTGAGGGACCCGGTGGAGGAGGGCATCCCGGCCCATGAGCTCTGACCTCGGTCCCTGGCTGGTGGTCCTGATGGCTCCCGGGCAGAAGGACAAAGCTCTGGAGGCCAGGCCTCCACTCCAGCCCCTGAGCGTGTGGACTGCAGTGTCCGGGTATGCCCGGAGCCCGAGCCCTCCGCACAGCCACACACCCACAGCCCAGTTGTTTCTTTACATCCTTATGGCTCAGCCTTAGCCCCAACTCAGCCACGCGCGAGTGTCTGAGCTCTCTCTCAGCGGGGTGGGTGGTGGTTTCCTCTGCCTCTGCCTCGTCTTTGTCCGGTCTCTTTCTGGGGTTCTCCCCTGCCCAGCTCCCCTCTGTCCTCACATTCACAACCCCAGCTCTGCACCCTCTCCCTAGGATGGCTCTCTGAGCCTAGGTTCTCCCTCCCCTCAGAGCCAGTCCTTGCCAGGGATCCCACAGCACGTCTGCTCTCTGTCATCGCCTCCCAGACAGAGCTGGGACCTCCCGGGCTGCCTACCTGCTGCCCTTTGCCTTGTTTACCCAGCTCTGACCAACAAGCCACTCCCTATCACCCTGCTCTTTGGAGGCGTCCAAGGTAGCACCCCACACTGGCCGCTTGAAGGCTGCACTGTGTGTGTGGCCAGGTGGGGTGGCAGGTGTGGTCCCTTCCACCCGCGGTTGAAGGCTGCTTTCTAGCTCAGAGCCTGCTCGTCAGCCTGCCTGTGCAGTCCCAGGCAGGTTGGCTGCTGGCCACGGGCTGGAGCAGGGGAGTGTGAGGGGTCTGAGCCCACTCAGAGGTGGTTGGAAGCCTGGCGTTGCCTTCCAACATTAATGAAATTCCTGCTATAATTAGAAACAAGGTGCATAGGAGCTGGCTGCCTGGCAGGAGTGTGTGTATGCTCATGAATAAATAAATTGTCCTCTCCCAAGGGGAGAGGGAGCAGGAAGGGGGGCTCCCGGAGAGCTGCAGGCCTGGATGTCTCAGTAGTCTGTGAGGGGGCCAGGAGCCCCACCTCTTACCTGATCACCCATGGGTGAGTTCCCTCAGTTCTACCCCTGGTCAGCCAGGCTTCCTGGAAGTGCCTGCTGTGTGCCCAGCCACTGCCTGGCACTGGAAACCACAGCCATCTGGCCCTGGCCCCTTCACAGCAATATCTCATGCTGTCCATCTGCCAGGACCTAGGGCTACAGCAGGCAAGACCTCCCTGCTCCATGGCACCCCCAATGCCTATGGCTTGATCTTTCTGAAGCCTTCCTCAAACCATGCTTCTCCTCAAGGTTGGACACACCTTCATCCCTATATCCCATGGCCTCTGCCTCACAGAGGCCCTGAGCCCGTCCTCCCTGGCCGCCTCTCCTAAGCGCTAACCCTTTCCCCTGGGATTCCTCCTGCATTACAAGTGGTCATCGCCCTGGCCAGGTAGGCCCCCTCCTTGCTTGCTTTCATTGATTGTGTATTGGGACAGTCGTACTCCGTATGCATAGGGCAGGTATTTGTCATTCCTTTTTCATTCTAAAGCTGGAATTTGCCCCATGTTGCATACACCACATGGTCTCCACTGTTCAGCTGCCACGCTGGCTTCTGTTTGCCATATTGAATGGTGCAGGCGTGGTGAGGCAAGTGAGGAGACCAAGGCCTGGGGAAGGAAGCATGGCAGTGCATGCACCCTCCCTGCAGGCAAGGCTGCTGCCGTCCCACAGCGCAAAATCTGGAATCCAGGTTTGCCGCGCCCGTCACCAAGGTGGATTGAGGCAGGCGGGACCATGGCTAGAGTCCAGGTGGTTGAACCTCAGTATGGGTAAAGAAAAGGCGTGAAGAGTCAGTTCATTTCTGCCCCCCACCCCCCCTAATCCCGTCCCCAGTGGGTTCTTGTGCTCTGGGGTAGCCCCCCACCTAATCCCCAAATAGCACCAGAGCAAGGCAGCTGTCACAAGCTGTGTCCCTTGTCCCTCCCAGCTTCCTGGATTGCAGAGGTGCCCAAAGGGTGTGTCCCTGTTAGCCAAAGTGTCCCAGGAGGTGGAGGATGCCTGCAGCAGGGATAGCTCCGTGAGCAGGAGGGACAGGAAGGAAATTGCCTCCCAGAAGCCTGGCTCTGCCCCTGCTGGCCTAGGGGCATTCTCTAGAGGCCGGGTGTTTCTCAGGAGCAGGCTGGAAGCAGAACAGCCCTCTAGCCTCGAAGCAAGCTGGCTTCCCTCTTTGTTACGCACAGGTCCCCTCTGGCTGCACTTGACTGCACGCTCCATTTACAGCCTGCCTCTGTTGTTCGCCTCTGCTCAGGCAGTGTGGCGAGTCACGGGAGGTTCAGGTGCTGCAGCTAGGCTCCTCCCTTTACATGTGCTCACCGTGGGCGGGGCTGGGGCTGCTGCCCTCGGAGGCGCCCTGTCCAGGGGCTCCAGAGAGCTTAATGTGCTCAACTAAAAGCCCCCTTTCTTTCTCTAGCCTGGCGAGATGCCCAGCCCTGCCTCAGCCTCATGCACCCCGTGGCTTTTCACTGTCTCTGCTCGTCCAAGCCAGCTGTCTGCTGTGTCCCCCACTGCACCACGTGTTCCTTGAAGGCTCAGGGCCGGCTCTGAACCAGGGCATAGTCCCTCACACTTCAGGGCTAGGGACAGTAGGAAGCCGCGGACACCTGGCCTATGCGTCCTCAGCTTCCTTCAGGGATGACGACAAGGTTTCATCGAGTACGCCACTTTTTTCTGTGCTTGGGCTGTGTTGGGAAGGATTCTGAGGCTGTGCATAGGCTCTGTGAGAAATAGACATTTACCTTCCACATTTGCACCCCCACCGCCCCCTG
>NW_006159929.1:3045209-3058051 GCF_000334495.1 Tupaia belangeri chinensis
TCCACCTCTTCACCCCCACCGCCCCCTGCCCCCACCGCCCAGCATTGGGTCTACCTGACAGGTCTCTCAGTTCTGGGCTGAGGCCAGCGCAGGAGGAAGGACGAGGTAGTGACCTCAGCAAGGTCCTGACAGGTGGCCGTCCACCCTGGCTGCTAGGCGAGGTCTGCCCAGAGCTGCCTGGTTAGTGGAGAGCGGAGACGCTTCTGGAAGCTTACCCCCATATCTGTCTCCCCCAGTAAGTGCTGCCTCTCTTCCTCTGTTCCGGTTTGGGAAGCAGCACGTCTCGCATCACAGCTGTTCAGGACCCTCTGCTATATCCCTGAGGCATCTTTGGGGGCCTCTTTCAGAACCCACAGGAACATCTTTGCTTTATCATCTCTGCAGGGTGCTCCTGGTGTCCCCCTCGCCTGGCCTACTCTCTCGTTGGTAGGAGACAGCTTTCATGGGGCTGCCCCAGCACTGTTTCTTTGGGCTGGTCCCCAGCCAACTCCCCATCACAGCCCCCCCCACCCTGTCCTTACCATCTGGGGACCCCGCTGTCTGTGTTCTGCTGTCTCTGCCCCCAACAAGTGCCCTCTCAGCAGCCTCCTGCCTCCTGGGTGGTCAAGGATTTAGTGAACTTGAACCTGTAAGTAAGCTGGCCATTTTCTCTGTGTCTGGAGGAAGCATAGTAGGTGTTTGTTCACCCTCTAGCTGGCTTTGCCTGTCCCCAGTCATGGCTCCAGGAGCACCGATAGAGGTATCTCATGGCTCCAGCAACCCCTCCAGCTACCGCGTGGCCACACCCGTTGCTGGGGGACTCACCTCCACAGTTTCATGCATGTAAGTTCCATGTGTTGAAAGCGTGGCATGTGGTTAAGGCATAGGTAATGGGTTCAATCCCTGCCCTGCCACCTGCTAACCAGGTGAGTCTCAATACGTCACGTCATCTGCGACTCTCCTCTGTGTGCTCATCTGTAAAATGGGGGGCAGCTCCCCACATGGGGATGGAATGCAGCAGTAGCTGCACAGCGCCAGTCCTCACTGTCTCGGGAGGTGCCTCCTGCCCCTCAGACAGGAGCGTCTGCTGAGTTTGGTATCTTCTAGCTGGTACCCAGACACTTCCCTCCCAGATACTGGCCCCCAGGTCCTCCCTTGAGCACAGGAGGACACTCCGGGAATGAGGCAGAGCACTCAGAAGTGGGCCGGCACACACAGACTGTCTGGGCAGCTGTTCAAATGCAGATTCTTAGGGCCTTCTCCTGGAGCCATGTCTATGGGTCCAGAGTTAGGCCCGGACCTGACTGTTTAACAGATGGCCCCAGGTAACGTCTGTCGTCAGGCCAACCTGAGACACGGGTGCCTGCACAGGGCAGCTGGCCTAGAAGCAGTACCCTGGACGGCATCATGACCCTACTGGGTAAACCTGAGCCCGCCTCAAAATCAGTGGCTCAATTTTGCACTAATAAGCCAGGGATTTAGATGATTTGTAAGGCTCTTTCTGCTCTAAGACCCCAGGATAATCAGACAGACATTCCCGTTGTCCCTTCTGCCAGGCTCCCTGAGGCAGATCTGTGGGAGCTCCATGGCCTCTGGGCATAAAGCTTTTGGTGGAGCCTCCTGCCAGCCCCAGAGCCCCAGGGACAGAGAAGCTGTCCTATGACATGATGGGCCATTTAGTGGCCTGGGCCTTCCAGGAGGCCCCTGACTCAGCAGGCATCCACTCAGATCTGGGCTCTTCTCTGCAGGCTGTGCTGGACCACCACCCTGGAGCTGGCAGGAGAAAGCAGGGTAGGGTCGCTGGCTCCTATGAGGGCCCTCAGAGCCTCAGAGGTTAACACACAGTGGAAGCCTGCTGTGTCAGACTAAAGGATGGTCCCCAGAGCTCTTCCTTGTTGCACCTGGGGAAACGGAGGCCCGAAGTGGAATACACCTTGCCAGGTCACCCAGGGAGACAGTGGGGACCACTGTGAACCCCTCATGGCTAGTAGTCTGTCCTGGGCCATTTTAAGCCTCCCAGTGTGCCTCTCCTTGGGCGGTCTAGCCAGCCTTAAGCTCTGAACCATCCTCTATAGCCCCTGGAAAAAGACAGGGCCATCTTGGGCCGGGGTCCGAGGGGCCGCCTCCTCCTGAACACTGCTTCCTTCTTTGACCTGCACTGTCGGCCTAAACCAACAACCCCCTCCAGGCCCCCAGCGCTTCCGTCCCAGCCAGGGCAGCCCTCATGGAAGATTTCCAGGAATATCCATGCAAAGGGCAGTGAGCTCCAGAAATGAAAAGACTCTCACACTCCCTCGCCCCCTCCCATTTTCCACTCCCTGGTGCTCAGGGGAATTAATAAGTAGAGGTGAAAAAGCTGGCCCTGTCCTACTGAGACCTCCTTTGAGGCTGCTAGGCCCTGGCAAGTGACAGAGAAGGAATTATTCACCACCCTGGCCCTCACCCCCACCCTCCCCACCTGGGATGATGTCAGGGCCTGGGCCTCAGGGCCTGGCCTGTGCTGTCACTTAGACAAGGGGCCACCCTGCTGACCGCTGGCATTCAGCTGGGTGTGGAGCTGAGAAGGACAGCTGTGTCTCCTCCCTGGGCTAGGAGCCTTAGTGAGTCCCCAGTTCACACCTGGTGCCCGGTCAGGCCCTGCCTCCAGCCTTTGCACGAGTCAGCTCCTCCTCCCTGCACTCTCCATCTGTAGTCAGTAAAGGCAGCAGCCCCACTGCACCCACTGTTTGTGCCCAGCTCTTGGGGAGACAGGGAAGCAGAAGATCTGTGCCAGCCCTCAGGGGATGCATGGCCTAGGCCACAGTGTAGATTGCATGCAGGAGCAGAATTAATGATACGTGGCGCCTCAGGCCACGGGTGTGTTGAGATCACAAGAGAAGGGGTCCTTGGGGAGTGGGGGCTTATGGAAGGCTTCCTAGGGAGGCTAATTACAGTGGAGTGACACTTGGAGCATTTCAGGGATTTCGGGTGGGGATAGGAGTGATGATGTTTGTACCAGAACAACACCTGGCCTCCTCCTGGGGCAGGAGCAATAGATTAGTATGGGGCTGTGCTGGTGAGGCAGCCTCAGGCTCAGGCCTGGTGCATCGTAGACCACACACCTACTAAGTGGCTGGCCAGCATAGAGGAGCGGCTCTTGATGTGTTACAGGAATGAATAGCACGTGGTGACGCTCAATCAGTGTTCACTGAATGAAAGGTGCATAGCGTGTGCTCAAGTGTCTGGAGCAACTGAGAGCTCTGGAAGCAGCAGGGACAGACAGAAAGAGTGCAAGGGCTTGGGGACAGAGGAACAGCCATGGGCAGGGTAGCTGACGTCTGTTGGGGCATCACCCTCCTAAAGGCACTTACCGAGCAGGAGCACGGCGAGAGCCCAGCCGCAGGGCGGTGGGAGCCTGCTAGGGCACATGTGGACACAGCGTTCAGTGCTTGCCCCTGACAGACCTGCCCATCCTGGAACCTCTAAGACTGGAGGAAAATGACCTCCTGTTGCATCTACCTTTGAAGGGCAGAGAACAGGTCATGACTATGATAACAGTAATAATAATCACAGTGTCAGCCAGTGCATCGTCTGTCTGGATCCCAACAATACCTTCTGAGCCAGGAACCATATCATCTCCGTTTTATGGATGAGGAAACTGAGGCAGAGGAAAGCTTAAAAACAACCTCTCATTCTCTGACCCGGAGTTCCATGCCATTCTGCCTCTCACCCAACCAAGGGGTCAACTCATCCGACCCTCACGGCCAACACTTAGAACTCAAGGGCCACTTAGAACTCTTCTTCAACACAAGGAGGAGGAGGACACAAACTCCAAAAAATTATCTGAAGTCTTCCATTATTGATCTTTACACAGGTTCTTCCGGTCCCTTCCTAGCTCTGCGGGAAAGATGAACACCCAGCGGTTAGAGAATGGGCCCTTCTCCTGAATGGCTCTTTTGTAAAGGAAGTAAATTTTCTGCCAGGCTCTGGTGCCCTGCAGTTTGATAATTCAGGTGTTTGAATGGTAATGACTGTGGGGCTAGCCAAGGGTAGAGGCAGTGAGTCAGATGGGGGATTCAACAGGAATTAAAAGTGCTTCACCTCGGCGTGATATAATTTTACCAATGCTGCCACCTTTGTTCCAAGAGTGAGCTGACCTGAGACTTGGCTTCCTCCACTGGGGCTGAGGGCTCCCCAGGCCCTGGGACATGTGGGGCCTGCTTGGCTCCACCAGAGAGGGCTCTGAACTGAGGAACTCCCTGGGACTTGGCCGTGGTGCAGTGGCCACGAGCACAGATAAGGACCAGAGGATCAGAGCGAGCCTGTCCCCATGGCCAGAAGCCTCTCAGGCCCCAGAAGACAACCTGGTGGGTGTTTTGGGGAGATGTGGGAAGGGTTTCCCTGGAGGGTATTAAGGAAAGAGTTTTAAGAATGTATCTCAATGTTGGGGTGTACCTGTAGTCTCGGGAGGCTGAGGCAAGAGGATTGCCAGCTTGAGACTAGCCTGAGCAACAGAGGAAAACCCTGTCTCCAAATGTACATATCTAATGTGTGTATATGCATTGATAAATATGTGTGACATGCATGTATATATGTATAGGTACATATATGTATATATGTCAGCAGAGAGAGCATCCAAACAGCCAGGATGAAGACCCAGTTCTTGCTGTTAACACTGTCTTCTTTCTGTGTGTATAAGAGTGCAAATTGGAGAAATTTTAATGGTAGTTTTGTTAATTAGTGCTTATCGCAATTGCTTTATATATATTATCCAATTTAATCTTCATAGAAGCCTGCTTGAAAATGGATAAACTGAGGAACTGAGAAATTAATATGCCCATGTCACACAGCCACCAGGAGGTGGGGCCGGAATTTGAACCAGGCCTCCTCTGACTTGAGCCTGACCCTTCTGCCAGTCCCAAGACACAGAGCACCTAGCCAAGATCCACGGCCAGGAAGATTAGCAGAGTCTCCTTGTCAGGGTTGAAGACCTGCACTATAGTCTTCAGGTCCCCTGACCTCCCAGAGGCTCTTTTTTATCCTCGGTGAACAAGGAGATGGGGCTCCTCACTCAGTGCTGGGAGGGTGGGGCACCTAGTCGGTGCATTTCACACATCAGCTGGGAATCCTGAAGTGGCCTGCACAGGTCACACCCCCCGCCCTTGGACTAGGCTTGCCCGTATCTGGCCTAGCTTGGAGCCTTAATCAGCAGGTACTAGGGCCATTCTCAGCCAGGGTGACATCAGCATCAGGGATGCCTGGGCCGTGCAGCTCCCACAGGAGGGACAGCCCATGTTCCGTCTCCTAGGCACCCAGTTGTTGGCCCCAGAAGGGCGAATAGAGTAGAGTATAATGAGGCCCACCGATGGGTCAGACCTCTGCTTGCCAGGGGGCACCCAGTCGTTGGCCCCAGAAGGGCAAATAGAGTAGAGTATAATGAGACCCACCGATGGGTCAGACCTCTGCTTGCCAGGCCGCAGAGAGCCAGAGAAAGTTTTGGTCTGTAGAGGACTGTTCTTGCTGAATGTCACTGGAACCCAGTATGTTGGTGCACAGCCAAACACAGCCAGGATAGCGGCTCTGCTCCCCTGATGCTGGCAGAGAAGGGCTGTCCATGTTTGAGGTCCCTTTTGTAGTTGAGAAGTTCTTTTGCAAGTCTGGCCTTTAACCTTCAAGCCTAGTTGAGGTGGGGCTTAGAAAGTTCAAAGTGTTCATTCAGAGATGGGGGTGGAGTGGGAAACATTAGCACACATGAGACCATGCCAACTAGATGTACATTCTGGAGACATGGGATGTTAGAGGCTGGGGCATCTGAGGATCCAACATTCCAGCTCCTCTAGGGCATGTGTGCTCACCGAAGAGAAAGAGAGAGACAGAAAGCAAGAAATAACCCCCAACCCCCCAGGGGTGTGTGGCCATGCCACAATCCCTTCTCCATTCTCCTCTCAGGATTTTGGGCACATAAGCACATGCACCCAGCATGAGTTTCAAGCCTCTGGGTCCTGGACTCAAACTGCAGTCAGCCATGTGAGAGTCCAGCAATGTGACTATTATATCATCTGTAGGTCTCATCCTGACCGCCCTCCTACCTCTGGGTGGTTCCATCCGCCTGCCCTCTCTGGTTCATCCATTTGCCTCCTTTGTCATCTCACTTGTTTGTTCCACCTGGGGCAGCTGTGCGGCATACCACGAGGGGGCGCCCTTCCTGTGGATGGTCTCGTCCCTGTCTCTGGGCCCGGTTCCCATTCCACTTGGTGCTGGTTTCTTTCAGGACCTCTCTGGTCTTTGCTCTTTCTTGTCGGGTCTCCTGCTTTTTCCTGTCTCTCATTTTCCCTCTCTGGTGTGTACATCTATGCCCTGTTCTCCACCCCTCTCAAATATATGCAGTCTCTACTCCTCTACGGGCCGGGCTCAGGTTCCTCTCCACTCTTGAGGGGTACAGCCAGGCTCCTGGCCACTGGCCAGCCAGGAGTCAGCCCGCTGGAGCTGAGACTTGGCTTCCTCCACTGGGGCTGAGGG
This sequence comes from Tupaia belangeri chinensis, assembly GCF_000334495.1. Classification (NCBI taxonomy): domain Eukaryota; kingdom Metazoa; phylum Chordata; class Mammalia; order Scandentia; family Tupaiidae; genus Tupaia; species Tupaia belangeri. The sequence continues at coordinate 3,051,687 of NW_006159929.1, forward strand.
CTCCCCAGGCCCTGGGACATGTGGGGCCTGCTTGGCTCCACCAGAGAGGGCTCTGAACTGAGGAACTCCCTGGGACTTGGCCGTGGTGCAGTGGCCACGAGCACAGATAAGGACCAGAGGATCAGAGCGAGCCTGTCCCCATGGCCAGAAGCCTCTCAGGCCCCAGAAGACAACCTGGTGGGTGTTTTGGGGAGATGTGGGAAGGGTTTCCCTGGAGGGTATTAAGGAAAGAGTTTTAAGAATGTATCTCAATGTTGGGGTGTACCTGTAGTCTCGGGAGGCTGAGGCAAGAGGATTGCCAGCTTGAGACTAGCCTGAGCAACAGAGGAAAACCCTGTCTCCAAATGTACATATCTAATGTGTGTATATGCATTGATAAATATGTGTGACATGCATGTATATATGTATAGGTACATATATGTATATATGTCAGCAGAGAGAGCATCCAAACAGCCAGGATGAAGACCCAGTTCTTGCTGTTAACACTGTCTTCTTTCTGTGTGTATAAGAGTGCAAATTGGAGAAATTTTAATGGTAGTTTTGTTAATTAGTGCTTATCGCAATTGCTTTATATATATTATCCAATTTAATCTTCATAGAAGCCTGCTTGAAAATGGATAAACTGAGGAACTGAGAAATTAATATGCCCATGTCACACAGCCACCAGGAGGTGGGGCCGGAATTTGAACCAGGCCTCCTCTGACTTGAGCCTGACCCTTCTGCCAGTCCCAAGACACAGAGCACCTAGCCAAGATCCACGGCCAGGAAGATTAGCAGAGTCTCCTTGTCAGGGTTGAAGACCTGCACTATAGTCTTCAGGTCCCCTGACCTCCCAGAGGCTCTTTTTTATCCTCGGTGAACAAGGAGATGGGGCTCCTCACTCAGTGCTGGGAGGGTGGGGCACCTAGTCGGTGCATTTCACACATCAGCTGGGAATCCTGAAGTGGCCTGCACAGGTCACACCCCCCGCCCTTGGACTAGGCTTGCCCGTATCTGGCCTAGCTTGGAGCCTTAATCAGCAGGTACTAGGGCCATTCTCAGCCAGGGTGACATCAGCATCAGGGATGCCTGGGCCGTGCAGCTCCCACAGGAGGGACAGCCCATGTTCCGTCTCCTGGGCACCCAGTCGTTGGCCCCAGAAGGGCAAATAGAGTAGAGTATAATGAGACCCACCGATGGGTCAGACCTCTGCTTGCCAGGCCGCAGAGAGCCAGAGAAAGTTTTGGTCTGTAGAGGACTGTTCTTGCTGAATGTCACTGGAACCCAGTATGTTGGTGCACAGCCAAACACAGCCAGGATAGCGGCTCTGCTCCCCTGATGCTGGCAGAGAAGGGCTGTCCATGTTTGAGGTCCCTTTTGTAGTTGAGAAGTCCTTTTGCAAGTCTGGCCTTTAACCTTCAAGCCTAGTTGAGGTGGGGCTTAGAAAGTTCAAAGTGTTCATTCAGAGATGGGGGTGGAGTGGGAAACATTAGCACACATGAGACCATGCCAACTAGATGTACATTCTGGAGACATGGGATGTTAGAGGCTGGGGCATCTGAGGATCCAACATTCCAGCTCCTCTAGGGCATGTGTGCTCACCGAAGAGAAAGAGAGAGACAGAAAGCAAGAAATAACCCCCAACCCCCCAGGGGTGTGTGGCCATGCCACAATCCCTTCTCCATTCTCCTCTCAGGATTTTGGGCACATAAGCACATGCACCCAGCATGAGTTTCAAGCCTCTGGGTCCTGGACTCAAACTGCAGTCAGCCATGTGAGAGTCCAGCAATGTGACTATTATATCATCTGTAGGTCTCATCCTGACCGCCCTCCTACCTCTGGGTGGTTCCATCCGCCTGCCCTCTCTGGTTCATCCATTTGCCTCCTTTGTCATCTCACTTGTTTGTTCCACCTGGGGCAGCTGTGCGGCATACCACGAGGGGGCGCCCTTCCTGTGGATGGTCTCGTCCCTGTCTCTGGGCCCGGTTCCCATTCCACTTGGTGCTGGTTTCTTTCAGGACCTCTCTGGTCTTTGCTCTTTCTTGTCGGGTCTCCTGCTTTTTCCTGTCTCTCATTTTCCCTCTCTGGTGTGTACATCTATGCCCTGTTCTCCACCCCTCTCAAATATATGCAGTCTCTACTCCTCTACGGGCCGGGCTCAGGTTCCTCTCCACTCTTGAGGGGTACAGCCAGGCTCCTGGCCACTGGCCAGCAGGTAGTCAGCCTGCTGGAGCTCAGAGAGTCCCAGAAACTGGGGGCCCAGGGAGAGTACTGTGCAGATCAGGCCCGGACTAAAAGACACCATGGCATGAAGGAATGGGACAGTGGCCCAGATGGCACTGGTCCAGGAGCTCATCGGGCGGGGCTGTGTCTCCTCTCTCCCCAGGAACATCATAAACACACAGCGGGGGCAGTGGAAGAGCCCCAGGGCTCTCTAAACCCGCTGTGTGAGCAGAGCCTCCCGCCCACGTCACTCAGCACCTGCTATATGTCAGCACTTTGGGGTGTTTGAGACACCTCCAAGAACAAGAGACGAGGTCCCTGTGTCATGTAGCCAATGATCCAGCAGGGGAAGAGAGAGACATAGCTCTTAGAGCCCTGAGGCTGCCCCAACACTTCGAACCAGCCCTGCTCCCTGTGGTACAGCTGGAGATGCTGAAGCCCAGTGAAGTAGGGTGTCAGCCCAGATCCTGCACTGAGCCAGGACACAGTCTCCTGCCATTCAGTGTAGCCCAAGGCACTCAGTGCACACTAGCTAGGCAAACATCCCTGCTGTAAGCATTGCTCAGTTTACCAGGAATTTCCCAGAAGCACCTGGGGTGGGGCGGGGCTGGCAGAACTGCTTGTTGAGAGGCTTTTGAATAGCCTGGACAAGGAATAGAGCCAACAGCGTCAGGCAGGGATGGGGAGAGCAGCTTTGCAGTTGTGACTCTAAGCCCCAGGGCCCCAGTTTCCTCATCTGTAAGATGCGAAAGGCAGAGAGCTTTCACACTCACTCTGTGGCTTCAGAGAGATTGCAGAGCCTGGCCTGTGGACAGTGTGCAGTGGAGGTAGCTAGCTGTCATCATTGTTATCAGTGGAGTGTGGGACAGTCCTGCTTGCCAGGGGCTGCTTAGGAATCTGCCTATCTGGGTTGAGGTCATTCTTTTTTCACTAATAATCTGGTAGTGCTGAGAAGCCTTTTCTCTCAGTGCACCCCAGTCTCCCCACTTTTCCAGTAAGGTGGTCAGACTGGCTGATGTAGGAGCCAGAAGGTCAGTGTTTGTGGAGTGGAGTCTCAGTTGCATCAGCTGGTAACTGAATTGTAGAAACTGGGCCTTCAGGCTGGAGCTGCCCATGAGCAAGGCTCTCTGATGTCCCTCCAAGGGTCCTTGTAGATCCTAGAGCCCTTCCCCACCTGTGACAGGTCACCCCTGCAGTGGGCCCTGGAATTGATCTTGCACAGGCGGGGCATGGAGTGCGGGCCTGCTCACAGCGCCTGGCAGGGACCTGTAAATTGAAAACACGAAGCTTCCTGTTGGAGGCCAGCACAGGGCTGGACTCGGTGTGGCCTTGGAAAGCTGGCCTAGCTCTCAGGAAGCCCTGCTCCCCACAGCACTGCCACAAAAACAGTGGGAAAGTGAAACCTTTTCAAGTCTGTTTCCACTGTCAACAGGGGATGAAAGCTGGCCCTCACTCCCGTCGCTGCTCTGGCCAGGCTCCTCCACCCTGTGCTGGCCTACCCTGTCTTTGCAGGCACCTCAGCCGCCCTCTCTGCCCCAGACAGTGCCCGGAATCAGAGAAGCCTGTGCCTCCGGTTCATGAAGGCTTTTAAGTTTAGTTCAAGCATGCCTAGACTCATGAGTCCTCACACTCATCCTGTGAGCTGAGGAAAGCAGGGGAAAGACTTCAATACACAGAGAGGCAAAGGACTTGCCCAAAGTCACACAGCAAAGTGAGGGACAGCCCTGTCCCCTGCTTCCTGCCCTGGACTGCCCTTTCAGGACCGGCAGGCCTTGGGGAAGACTCACGTATGTGGACATGTGTGCCCAAGTGGAGCTGCCTCCTAATCTCTGACGTTGTCCTATAATGGGGAATCTAGTGCAGTAGCCTTGAGTGGAGGTGACTTACGTACTTTAAACTTTAATGCTGGCCCTCCTCCCTTAGTGTAAAGTAGTGCATGCCTGCTGAGGGAAGTCTGAATGTTAGAGAAAAGGGAAAAAAGAAGAAGGAAACTGACCATAATCTTTCCACCCAGAGGTCACCAAGTGTGTTGGTGTATTTCTTTTTTCAAAAAAATATATTTTTTATTATAATTATTATTATTGTTATTATTTTTTACTTTCAATCACTATACATCGTTTAGCTTATAAAGAGAATTTACCGGACATGAAATACACCTTAGACCAGTGTGTTGATATATTTCTTTCTAATCACTTTCTAATTTTTCTCCCCTCTCTTTTGGACATGAGTAGGTTTCAGGGTCATTCAGTCTTCTTAGAAAGCACAGTTCTTTTTCTTTTCTTTTTTATTATTATTATTATTATTATTTTGAGAGGGTTTTGCTATAGGGTGCATGCGCTCGCCAGAAACACAGAGAGAGAGAGAGAGAAACAGAAAGTGAGAAGTCACTCCCCAGGGGGGATGGCTACGCTGCAATCCCTTCTCCTCCATTCTCCTCTCGGGATCTTAGGCACACACGCACACATGCCCAGCCTGAGTTTAAGCCACCGGGTCCGGGACTCAAACCGTTGTCAACTATGTGGGAGTCCAGAGACAGCCATTATGCCAACTGCTAGTCCCAGAAAGCACAATTCTTAATTGTCATGTGGAGGGGCCTACGGAAGGGCCAGGAAGTGTCCCGTTTGCCATCAGCTGGTCCTGGGGTCTGTGTGTGATGAGCACTGTTGAAGAGACCCGGGGAGAGGCCCCTGACCTGGAGCTGTGGTCCATGATGAAGGCAGCTTCCCTGGACCCTGTGCTGGAGAACCCAAGTGACTCTGATTTGCTGTGCAACACTGGCCCCGTCTGCTCTGCCCCCTTGTCTGTGAATGGGTGTATGGGCTTACCGAGTCCTCATGGCAGCTCGTCAGCTTGCTAAGAAGACCTGCTCATTGGCTCCCCAAAAGCACAGAGAAGCTTCCCTTTACTCAGCCAGTCCAGGAACAGGCATTGCGTGCCTACTTTGTGCAACAACTGGTAAGCCAAGTCAACAGAAGGCCCCAAACTCCCCACACTCCGGCCCCTTTTAACCTGCAAGTCCACTCAGCCCCTCTTCTCCAGCCCTCACCAGGCAGGAGCGGGAGCCCTGCTGGCTGGGATGGCACGACTCCCAGGAGCCATCTCCAGCCCCTCTGCCCACCGACGTCCTTGGTGGCCCTAAGACAGCTTTATGGAGGACGGATTGAGGCTGTCTCCTCCTGGCAGGTTTATTTCTTCATTTTTCAAGCTCTGCTCTGATTTTTCCATGTTGGCCTCCCTGCCCCCACCACCTCCCTCTGCCTGCTTCCTCTCCCTCCCCCTGTAATCTGTCAGCCTAGCCAGGAGAGAGGGCCACTGGCCTCCAAGGTGATTGAATTATTGGGGGGAAGACAGGCCAGGGTTTTCTACATCAGTGCTTTTGGCTTCTTGCCCTTCAAGGGGGGCTGAGGGAGGTGTGTGATGGCCGCGACTGTGGGCTCTGATCCCCCAGACAGCCCTGGACTCCTGCGTCTCTCCAGCCCGGCCCTGCTCAGGCCTCAGTTTCCCCTCCAGTGGAATGGGCAGGTCTTGATCCAAAACCAGAGGAAGGAAAGGAGTCCAGGACAGCTGTGGCCTCTGACTCACAGGAGAGAATTTCTTAAACATCTGCTCTCTCTGTGCTGCAGGCTAGTTGCCCAGGATGGAAAAGAGAAGCCAGGCTAACACTTAAAAATACCTACTGTGTGGGACAGCCCTCCCGCACCAACTCAAAGAGTAACTCAAAGACTTGCTGCTACTGGTAGCAACAGGTAAGCGTCACTGGCCTCATTTTTATAGCTGAGAAACGTGCCCAGTACAAACTCCTTTTCCCACTAATCTGTGGATTCCTACAGGAGGGAGGGTCCTTCGGTGTCCCTGGGGACAGCAGAAGGCCCGGCACTCAAGTAGGACCCAGTAAGTGCTCAGTCAAGTTGGTTCTACTACAGTGAGATCAGAGAGGCAAAGTAAGTAGCCCAAGGTCACACAGCTAGAAATGAGTCAGTCTCATTTTGCCTGCCTCCAACACCCCCCACTCTTTCTCTGTGGCAACGAGCCGCCTCTTCTCGTTTGGGCGTTGGCAAAGAAGCCTGCCATTCTAGCTGGCATTGCCCAGCCGCATGCCTGCTATGGTGAGCTGTGAGCTCAGTGGTTCCAGGTCTCACCCCTCCCCACCGACATCTGTCCCC
>NW_006159929.1:3058321-3063937 GCF_000334495.1 Tupaia belangeri chinensis
TCCCCCCTGTCCCGCCGCCCCCACCGCCCCACCACACCACCCACCCACCCTCGGCCACTGTCTCTCTCCAGCTGGCCTCTTCCCCAGGAGGGAGGGGCTGTGAGGGGAAACCCCCCTCTCCTGCTCTGCTCACACTCCGGCTCATGGAAATGAAAAACACATTGGCTTCATTATCCCAGGATTGAATGAGCAAGGTTGCCATGGCGACAGCCATCTCAGGCCTGTGAGGGGGCAGGGAAGGGGCTGGTGAGGCCAAGGCGAGTGGGGACCAGGCAGCGGGTAAGCGGGCACGCCAGGCGGGCAGGGCACAGGAATAATCACCATTCGTGCCACCGGCCCTCTCAGGGGCCCTGGCTTCAGAGCACAATCCTTGGGTGCAGAGAGGCTGGCAGGGACAGGGCAGGCAGGCACCATCTTCCACTGACTCAGCCCTCATCCACCTGTCCTGCTGCCATCTGTCCGTCCCCTTCCTGGAGGGCTGCTGAGGGTGGAGGCAAGCTTGTGCCTGATGGCATCCCAGAGACCAGGGAGACAGGTGGAGAAAGTGAGGGGAGAGAGGACAGCTGGGAGCCAGGGAAGAGCAGTAGGCCCCCTACCCAGCTGAGAGCAACCCCCAGGGAGGGCCGAAGGGTGCCAGGCTGCACACACCTACACATCCTGAGCCCCAAGTATCCTAGCAACCCTTTCCTCTAACTTCCTAAAACAGGCTGGGGTCCACAGGGTCCACAGGGCAAAAGGTATAAGCGTGACTGTGAGGACAGCAGCGAGTCCTGACCCAAGCAGCCTGTGTGAGAGCACTAGGCAGGTCTCCTGGAGCTCTTGGCTCCAGGCCTGAACTGGGTCAGCTCTGGGTACCCCGCGACCCAAATGGATTTGTCTCTCCCCAGGACCTGGGTGCTGTCCACCTCCTCTTGCCCCATGGTCTGTGAGAAGCACCCCTAGAGGGGTCAAGGTCTGGCCCTCCATGCTCAGGCTGATCCAAGGGAGGCTGGCTGCACCACGCTGGGTGGCTCTCCAGAGTGGCCCTGAGCAAACGTTGCCGCCTCCCTCTGTGTAGGCAGCCTCAGCCCGTCCCTCTACAGGATCCAGAGACTCTGGGGGCAGCCATCAGGGGCCTCTGCTTCTGGGGACCAAGTGCCCATGAGATCTGCTGTTAGCCAAGGCTGGTCAGAGAAGCCCAAGGCTGACACGGACTCCAGCTTCAACCTTGACCCAAGGCCCTGTCCCAGCCTGGTCCAGCTCACCTGCACACATTCCAGCTGATCTCACACTCCAGCCTTGTTCCAGCCACTCCTGCACCTGGGATCCCCTCCCCCTGCTGTCTGCATGTCCTCCAATTCAGTCCCTCCACCCCTCCACCAGCTGCGTACTTCAAATGAGAAAATCGAGACCTTGATTGGGGCAGTGACCTGGCCAAGGCTACTGGGGAGTCAGGGCAACCTGGCCCAGCGTGAGATGTCTCTAGGAGGCCAAGCCTTCCGTTTCATTGACATGGGCTGGGAGTCCACATGGCCTTGGGGCCAGGGCCCAGTGCCTTCAGGGCTGGCAACAGTGTCCCTTCCAGAGCAGGTTAGAAGGGGAGCAGAGAATACCCAGGCTTAGTTTTTCTTGGTGGGGAGAGCCTGGGAGGGGCACCTGGGGGCTGACCCAGGCCAGGTTTCTCCCTGGAAAACCTTTGTAACTGGGACTAGTCCCGGGGCCCTGCCCACAGCGGGAGACTAGTGGGGAGCAGCTCAGTGGCCATGGGCAGGGTGTTCATGGCCCTCCTGCCACCTTGCGCTGCTGCCAAGTGGAGTGGGTGCTGCGGGGAAACCAGCACAGACAGAAGGCCTCAGCACCTCCCTGGGGCAGGCCAAGCCAGGGCTTTCCATGCAGCCAGCCGCCAGCGGGTTACCACCAGATCCAGAGGCTCATCCTGAAGTACAGATTCCCTGAGGCTCCCTAGAAGCCAGAGCAGAACCCAGGAATGGGAGCTTGTAGCTTCCCAGACCCCTTACTGTGGGCAGCACTGGCCTTGCTGTCCCAGAATCCTGCCAGCCTGGCTTGGGGTCTTGGGCTCCACGCCCTCTGCCTCACTCGCAGAGTGCCCGTCCCTGCATTTGCAGTTCTGTGGTCAAGACCCTCGGCTGACTCTCTGGGCTTGTCCTGCAGAAGGCCTGCCGTAAGCCAGCCCTGGGGCGCTGTGCCTGCCCTCCCCTCTTCTCTCTCTCTCATCCTCCACCCACAGCCCGAAGTCTCCATGGCATTTGTCCCCTGCCATTGACCTCCCCTGACTCGGCACCCTCCCCCCAGCCACCACCACGGCCACCACCCAGCTCCCCACCCACTGGCCGAGGGCGGCTGCTGGGCAAGGCTGTCATTTTCCCTGCCTGGGATTACAGGTTTGGGCTGAGGGAGGAGGACCCGGGACTCTCACCCTGGTGCCAGACCAAAGAGAGACACCTCACAGGAAGGGCGGGCTAGTGCACGGTGCTGTTTAGGCTGGTGTGGGGATTCCTGAGATCCGACGTTGCCAGAACTGTTTTTTGTGTGTGTGTCCTGTGTATACGTGTGTGTGTGTGTGTGCATGCCTACATGTGTGTGCCTACACACGTGTGTGTGCATATGCATTTTTTCTTTTTTTTGGAGAAGTGTGTGTGTTCACCAGAAAGACAGAGACAGAGTGATAGAAAGAGAGAAATCACCAGCCAAGGGGGATAGCCACACTGCAATCCCTTCTCCTCCATTCTCCTCTGGGGATCTTGGGCACGCACGCACACGTGCCTGGCATGAGTTTAAGCCACTGGGTCTGGGACTCAAACTGTGGTCGACTACATGAGAGTCCAGTGACATAGCCATTACGCCATCTGCTGGTCCCTGTGTGCATATGCATTTAAGTGGCACATGTGCACCCTCCTAAGGGTCAAGGGCTCTCTGATTATGTGGTTGCATCCTGCCAACAAGCCTGGAGGCAAGGTAGCCTATTTTCCAGAGGGGAAAAAAAGACAGAACTCAGAAAGAGCAGGAGCCTGGCCTGAGTCACACAGCAGATTAGGGTAGAGCCAAGGCTGGAGCCTAGACCCACCCGCACTGGTACCTAATGTGACAGCTTACTTCTTCCATAGGGGCAGCAGGGAACTTGCGTGGGCTACCACAGACCATCGGCGGGCCCTCTGCTGGGCAAGGCTCTGTAGGCCAGGTTTGGTGGGAGCGAGCGCACTCCGACGTCGCAGTACCCGGGGCTGGGTTTGGAGAGGGTGCTATGAGCCAGATTCAGCACTATGGTCTTGGGGTGCAGGGCCCAGAAAGATCATCAAGGGTTTAACTCCTATAAAAGCTGGGATGGGGTTAATCACCAGTGAGGCCACCCCAACCAGCCTCCTCTGGGAGAAGCACAGTGAAGACCTGTGGGTCAGGGACAGGACCTGAAAACCCCTAAGGGGGTAGGGTTTGAGGAGCCCCAGGGTTGGAGAGAATGTGGTGGACTGGTTCCCAGCACAGGTCCTGGAATCCGACTATTCACCTTGGGATCCAGGGTCCAGGTCACATAACCTCACTGAGCCTGGCCTCCAAGGGTGTCCTGCTGATTACACGTAGCCCAGCGCCTGGTGAGTGACAGTCAGCGGACGAGTACTCTTCTCCCTCAGTTCGACAGGTGCTACCCCCCACCCCCTCATCTGAGCAAAGAGGGCCACAGCAGGGCAGCCAATGTGGGGCACTGGCTCAGAGGAGTGGCCAACTGCCTGATGGGGCTCTCCTGGGCGAGGTCACCAGGAGCCCTCATTCCTGATAGTCAGCACCAGGCCCACCTAAGTGGGTGACCACTCCCCAGGGAAGCTGGCAGCCAGAGGGACCTTGCAGAGCCAACCCTCGACCCTTGTCAGGCCCCGGGGACCAGAAGCCTGAAAGAGCTGAGGCTGCAGGGAGGCCTGCCTGTTCTTGGGAATTCACGACGTGTCTGCCTGTCGCAAGTCCCTCGATAAGGAAGATTTGTGGGTGAGATTTGCAATTCTGTTTTCTCTGAGGGTTATAAATCAGCCGGGATGCAGCATAGGCCTGAGGCTCCTGCACGTGCACACATGCGCACACATGCACATGTGTGTACCCATGTACATACTCACAGAGATGTAGAACAGGTCCTCCCTGATGTTCCTGGGTGCACCGGAAGCAGATCTTCAGGGAGCCCAGTTCTGTGAAGGGAAGTAACAGGCCCTCCACTGCCGCCTGCCCTAGCAGAGTTCCAGAATCATGCTGAATGGCGGACTCAAGGCCGGAGGTGGGGACTCTCAGCAGGTGGAGAAAATGAGCAAATGTGCATCAGGAACTGTGAATGTGAACTTTGCAGTCTGCCGGCCGTGGCATAGACCTTGGCCTTGTGGCTGCCTAGCTGTGTGCCCTTGGCCATGTGGATTTCAGAACTCTCTGCCTCATTTCCCCAATCTGTGTAATGGGGCTGATGACAGCACATACTTCATAAGATGGCTGAGAGAACACGTTAATATGTGTAGCGTGTTTGTAGCGGTACAGTGAGTATAGAAAGGGCGCGGGAAGCCTCAGTCACCACCACCACCATCATCATTAGTTAGGAGTGTACTGGGGCTTTGGCGTCAGGCCAGGACTGAGTCCCAGCTCTGCCTTTGCTACCTGTGTGAACTTGGACATAGCACTGACCCTCTCTGAGCCTCCAATCCCTCACTTCTAAAACGGACTGTCACTACCTACGTCATAGGGTTGTTCTAGACTAATGGGGGGTAAAGCGTATAAGGAATGCTATATGAGGCCCTTGGAAACCTCAGCCAACATGGCATGTACCCACAGGCAGATTCGGGACCTGGAGCCTCTGCTTCACAGCCTCCAGGTGGTTCTGCCCACGGCCTATCTAACTCGGGGAGAACATGTGCAGATGAATCAAAGAGAAAGGGAGGATCTGGGAGAGGAGCAGAGAGAATTCTGGGGGCCTCTGTCACTTCCAGCCCAGGGGGGAAACTGCTAGTCAGCCCCTCTCTCCCTGTCCTTTCTCCTCCTTTCCCCCGTTCTATCGTGCATCCCTGTGCGTGTGCATCCCAGCCAGCCTTGGATACCGGTGTGGCTTGTGTCCCTGCTGTGCACTTACTTGGTAGCCTTGGGTAGGTCACTCAACTCCTCAATTTCCTCCAGTGGAGGATAATAGTGCCCGTCTCACCCGGCAACTAGAGAGCGACGTTTCATGACATAATGTGTGCTGAGTACTGAGCTCAGTTCCTTCCCGTGGCCAGAGAAGTGTTCTGCTAGTGCAACCCCCAGCCTCTGCCTCGTCCCTCTCTCTGCCTCTCGCTCAACCCCTTCCTGCGCCCACACCTGATGCATAGACTGCATCTCCTCAGGCCAGGCATTTCTGTCTCTGGGCACATGGGCTCTAAATCCAGGCAGCGCCTCTGGGGTCATGTCAGCAAGTACAGGTGGAGGGAGATGACTGGGAGACTAGACATCCTGACCTCTTCTATTCTGATTCAGTCCTCTGCCAGCCGCACAAGGCCACCCCAGCCTTTGCTGGCCTGTCGCTGCCCTACCTGCAGCCTTCACTGCCTCCTCAGGTCCTCGGGTGCTGTCACATGCAGGCTTGCTTCCAAGCTGTTCCTGGCATTTTTACCTGCTGAC
>NW_006159929.1:3065078-3066343 GCF_000334495.1 Tupaia belangeri chinensis
GAGGGGGGCGGTGGAAAGGGGGACCAGTGTCCATATTTTTGCAGAACCAACGTTTTTGCACCTCTCCCACCCAGCTCACTGCCTAGGCAAGCAGGAAGGTGAAGCCTTGGCATGGACGTGGTTAGGACCATCCCAGGCCAAGCCCTGGTCTCCCATCAGAACTTGGGAGGCTGGACTTCTCTGTTGCCAGGGAAACCAGTGTGTTCCCTGGAACGGAAACCACTGCACTTGCTTTGGCTGTCAAGAAGCCCCCTCCCCACCAAAAAATGAATTCCCTCCAAAACTGATTCTCCCAAAAATGTTGAGTCGGCAGCATCCTGCCTCCTCCCTGAGCCTGCTGAAATTATAGAAAAAGAAGTCTGCCCCGACCTTGTGCTCTTCACCTCTTCTTTTAAACATTCCACTGTAGCGCAAGGACACGTTTTGTTTTTTCTTATTTATCTTTCTCCCATGCCAGCTGGGGCTCCAAGTCCTTCTCGCCTCTTGTTGACTGCAGCCAGAAGGGAAAGGACTTCCATGTCGGCTTTTTTTTTTTTTTTTCCCTTTTTTTTCCCCATTCAACTGTCAGCAAAAAAAAAAGAAAGCAGGTTTATATCTGGAAAGCAGAGGGTCTCTGTCACCAGATCTCTACTTCCGGGGTAGGTCACGGCCTTTGTATCCCCTCTTGTAACCGGCGCTTGGAATCCGATCTGCAGATTTGCAGAGCTGGGGTAGGGGAGGTTTTTGAAGCAGGCCTGTTTATACTCACACTGACTGCTCAGTACTATTGGAGGATCATGGATGATTCTTTAGTGGCCGCTAACAGTGGACCTTGGGAGAGACGGTTTTACATGAGAAACCTCTGGAACAATCCTAGCATGGTCAAGGTCTGGGCAGAGCCTGAAGTGTCTGCCTCTCGTTCCTGTTCATCATCCCATCCCAGTGCAAGGAGGCAGGAGGTTTTGCCTTCTCGTTTTACAGACAGGTTGGGACCCGGGGCTCAGTGAGGTTTCAGGATGGATCATGGAAGGGAACCAGCAGTTAGTGAGCGTAATGGCTATGTCGCTGGACTCCCACGTAGTCGACCACGGTTCACGTCCCGGACCCGGTGGCTTAAAGCTCACGCCGGGCGCGTGTGCGTGCGTGCTCAAGATCCTGAGAGGAGAATGGAAGAGAAGGGATTGCGGCGTGACCATCCCCCCTGGGGGGTGATTTCTCACTTTCTGTCTCTATGTCTCTCTCTGTCTGTCTGGCGAGCGCACGTACCCTGTAGCGAAAATCCCTCT
>NW_006159929.1:3066485-3082241 GCF_000334495.1 Tupaia belangeri chinensis
GCGCACGCGGCCTGACACGAAAAACCCCCCTCAAAAAAAAAAAAAAAAAAAAAGGATTGATCATGGAGTTGAATCAGGACTTACAGCCAGGTCCAAATGACCCCATGGTTTACTATTAAGAGAAACAACAAAACAAGAAAGGAGAAGAGAAATGTGGCCAGTGTTCTCTTCGGATCCCTGGGTGCATTTGAAGATACAGAAGAGGAGGGAAGAACGTGAAGAGAGCCTGGTCCAGATCCCAGACAGGGCACCCCCCTTCTTTGGGCCAGGACACCTCATCTGAACAACTGCCTAGGACCTGGGTCCTCTCCAGGCCCTCCCAGTCTGCCCCCTGGTCTGTGTACCCATGGCCACTTTGTTTTGGTGATCTGAACAGTTAATTTTCACCTAGAAGTGACCCTCTGTTCCGTAAGTAATCTTAAATAAATTCTGTTCCTGTTCCTGTACTTCCATGGGGGAAAAAACAAGCCCCAGCTGGGTTTTCCACTGGCCTCCAGACTGGTGCTTGCAGGTGTGTGTGTTCCAGGAGCCCTGGGCAGTGGTTGTGCGGGGCCTGACCATGCCAGCTGCTGTTTTGAGGACACAAAAGCCCAGCTGCAGGGACAGTCAGTGGGTCCTAAGGAAGCAGCTTTGGTGAGGCCTCCAGTCCTTTGCAGCCCCATTCTGGATTTCCAATGGATCTCTCTTGTTGATTCCTGAAACCCTGTCAGATCTTGCTATTAGCATGAGGCTCTCAGAGTGTAGAGTAAACTAATGAATTACAGCATGATTACACAGCACATAATTAACTTTGTAATTAATATGCAACTGCCACTTAAGCTAAAACACTGCTTATAGAGACATACAGCAATAGTAAATCACAGGTCAGAAATAGCACTTTGGAATTTTCAAAAGAATGAGCGTAAGCAGGGAATCACTTAAGGCAGCAGGGCGAGTTAATTAAAAAGCAGATGAATTGTGAGAGTCCCGCTTCATTTCAATACCTTTTCCCCTAAGAAAGACCCCCAGGCTGCCCCGCCGGTTCACTGACCAGGCCTGGGCAATAGGGCACTGGGCCTGTGGTTTTATAAGACAGGCTTTCCCTGCCCTTTTCTACATCTCGGCCCTCTGCCCAGGCACACCTTCTGGGGGCCAACCTCAGAGCCTGGCTCCACTGCTTCTCCTCAGGAAGCCAGTGGGGGTGTCCCCAAGCCTGGCCCTGACCTCCACAGTCTAGCCCCATAGTGGGTACTGTCAGAGGTGGGTTAGTTCAGTTTGTCTTCCTTCTGTTGGATTTTAAGCTTCTGGAAGTTAGAGATGCCATGCTACTTTCTTTGTTTAACCTTCTCTGTCCCCAGCCTCCTGCCAGAATGTGAAAGCTAACAGACGCCTTAGACTCGCTCTCATGGGGAGGTTCCGGGTGTGCACCCAGAGACCTCACTGAACACACCCGGGGTGCATGTACCCAACTGGGACGGAGGATAAGTCACAGAATGACCCTACTGGGAGTGTCTCTTGCTGGCTCTCTAAATGTCTTGTTTATGAAATGAATGAATAAACTTTAAAAGAAGATGTGCTGGAAATCACCTCACCCAGTCCCCATTTCACCAAGGCTAAAGAGTCAAGGGGCTGAGCAGCACAATCCCACGGCAGCGCAAGTCTGGGCTGGGCAGGAAACCCTCCTCCACACTTGGCTCTAGTCCTGTATCCGCTGGGTGGACACTGCCAGGTATCTCATGATGAACCCAGGGCCTTAAAAACCAGTCAAACCCAAGTTCTGATCCCGCAGCCTCTCTCTCAGTGGTGTGACCTTGAGCAGGTTACATAACCTCTCTGGGTCGCAGTTTCCTCCTCTGTGACATCTGAGCAGTGGTGCCCACCTTGTTGGGTTGGAATGAGTATAAGGTGGCATGACATGTGAAGGGCCTGGTGTGGTGAGTTCTTACCAAGTGCCATGTGCCCTCAGAGGTTTGGGGGTGCAGGGAGAAGTGAGCAATATCTGAAGCAGCCTCATCCTTCAAGGGTTGAGGAAGCAGGCCCAGAGAGATCATTAGGTGGCCATGGCACTGCGCTTGTACTGGCATGCTCGGGTCGCCCAGCCCAGACCAGGAGCCCCCTCTGGATGGCTGCCTCCTGTCCGTGTGGCTCCTCTGGACTGGGAACAGCGGGTGCTCGCAAACCTGACAGAGTGCACAGAGGCACCCTCCAGCACGGCTGGGTGCCAGGCTGGCTGCCACATGGCTTTCCCGTCCCCCAGCCCCAGTGGTGAGCATAGCTTCACAGATAGCTGCTGGGCTTCGAAGTCTGACAGACCTGAGCCTGAATCCCAGCTTTGACGCCTTCTGATCTTGGGCAAGTGCTGTAATTATTTTTAGCCTCAGTTTTCCCATCCAGGGATGGTACTACTCATTCCACCTTCGGCTATATTGGCAGAAGATAATTCACATAAAATACCAAATATGATGACTAATCGATAGGAGAAAATGCATCACAGACCTGTTCTTGTTGTTATCCATAATTCTGAGTGGAGATTTCACAGGGGCTACCCACTCCCATGGTCTCAGAGAGAGAGCCGGGCTGGCCAGTCCACTGGCTCCTGTGTCCCTAGCAGCAGAGTTCACAGCGTGGGTGGGGCAGGGGAGGGTCAGTCTCCTCTGCCAAGTTAGTATTCAGCTCAGGCAGCTCATGTAACCTTCCAACTCTGGCCTTTGCCCTCCCAGGAAGTGGCCTGAGCCCTTCCCCCCGACTCCCGCCCTCCAGGCCAGGCCTGCTAGGGGCAGGGAGCCGAGGGCCTTCAGGCAGCTCTCAGCTGGTTGAGCATATCTGAGGCGGCTGCACTCATGGGAAGCGGGACAGGATACTCATTCAGACTTTCCTGCGGCTTCTCTTCCCACAGACACTCCGCTTTCTGGTCACACCTTGTGGCCACAGCCCAGCTGAAAGTGGGAGTCTTCCTCACCTTCCCCTACCCCAGCAGGCCCCTCTCCCAGTCTCCCAGCCCGCCTGCCTTTGCTGCATCCTCTCTGCCTCTCGTCCAGCTTCTCACCCTGTGGGTACTCCTCTTCAGTTGGCACTTCTCAAAGTGGATTCTGTAGAAAACTGAATTGTCGGATTTAAGGATGTGTTTAGTGAACGTTTTGTGAACCAGTGACCTGGCCAGTCTTAAAGCCTTGGACCCAGTGGTGCGTTCATGCTCTCCCAAAGAAGGAGGGAGTGCTGCTTCCCCCCTGTGCCTGACCGGGGCTGGTCCTCCAGGGAGCTTCACAGACCTGCTTTCGAGGAACAGGCTGTGCCGCTAGGATGTCCCGGCCACTGTCTTCCTTTCCCAGAGCATAGCAGTGGCTCCTCCCTATCTCCTGCCTCCATGAGACATGTTGCACCTGGACACACTTCATGGGAGCATCCAGGCCACCGTCCCTGAGGAGCTCACATGTTTTGAAGTTCCTGCCTCTCCTTCTTTCCTCTGGAACTTTTGATGTCTGGCCTTTGCCACTGGAATGGCCTCTCTAGCTCCTCAACCTGACATCCTGGACAGTGGACACGGGGTCCCTGCTTCTCCCTCAGTCTCACCCACCATGTCCTCCAAGGCACCCTGTTGAAGAGGTTCCCAGAGTCACCTTTGTGATCGGGGGAGGGGGGCAGCACCTCACCCCCAACCCTCCATTTAGAGCAACCTCCTTCGTTGTTTGATAAATTGAACTCTTTCCTAAGATGTTGTTGCAAAGTTTAACAAATAGCGGTCAGCTCTGTGCCGCAGTGGTTAAGGGAACCAGACCACACATGGCTGACCACAGTTCAAACCCAAGCACTGGCAGCTTGAAAAATTTGCAGGGTGCATAGGCATATGTGCCCCAGATCTGAACAGGATGGAGAAATGGAGAAGGGATTATGGCCCAGTGAGGTGACCATGTCCCAGTGAGGTTACTTGGTCCTTCTTTCTCTTTCTCCTCTTTCTCTCTCCCTCTTTCTGTCTTCCTCCCACAAGTGAACATTCCTTCTAGAAAAAAAAAATTAATAGAGTTTTGGAGTGTTTTTAATGTTTTTGTTTGTTTGTTTGTTTGTTTGTTTTTTTAAAGAGGTTGAAAACTGTTGGCATCCAGAATGGTGGTGTTTAACTCCCCCA
The DNA here is from genome assembly GCF_000334495.1 of Tupaia belangeri chinensis. NCBI lineage: Eukaryota > Metazoa > Chordata > Mammalia > Scandentia > Tupaiidae > Tupaia > Tupaia belangeri. The sequence goes on from NW_006159929.1 coordinate 3,070,588, forward strand.
GGCGAGTGCTGGCTCCTCTATACCTCCCCACCCCCCACAGTGGCACTGCAGAGGCCCAACTGGCCTTTTGTAGAGGCCATGCTCCTGAGTTCAGGGCTGGATTGGCTCGAGCTCACTGCATGAGCACAGCAGCCTGCGAAGTAGGCATTGTTAATATTTTCGGTTTGCAGATGAGCAACCTGGGGCACACTGAGGGCAGCACTGTGTCCCAGAGCACAGAGGCCAGTCAGTGGCAGAACTTGGATTTGAACCTCGGGAGCCTGGTGCTTTTAACCGTGGAGCTATACTGCCCGTCTAAGGATAGGATAATAGAAGGGCGAAGTGAGGCTATGACATCAACGGCTTAGTAAACTATGGAGTGCCTTGTAGGTCAGAGTGCCGTATCACCTTACAGCCTGGGAGCACCTGGTGTGAACTTGCGTCTCTGTCGGCTTTCAGTAAGAAGTGGGTTTTCGGGTTGCCTCTGGGCTGCTCAGCTTGTTCCTGGGATAAGGGCCCTTACTCTTGGTCTCAGCTGGGAGTGGTTCAGTCCCCTAAGCACCCTGACACCCAGGAACCCCCTGAGCTCTCAGGAATGGGACTCGTGGGGTTGGAGTGCCAATTTTGGCCAAGCTGGGACCATCAGATCCAGGGATGTTGACAACCTCTGCACAAAGTCGTGGGGACCTCTCAGGGCTTGTGCAGAGAAACCATGGATGCCTTCCAGTGAAAGATGTTCCCTCTTGCCATCAGACTTGGCATGGGCACCCCGTCTACCCCACTGTCCACCACTGAGGCAGCTGGGAGCTGCCTGAGACAGGCTCCTGTTTGAGCTGTCTGCAGACTGACCACAGGCCTGGCCTGGGCAGGCATCTTCTAGGGGTGGCCTAGATGTGGTTAGAAACAGAAAAGATGCCAAAAAGTTCAGGGCAGCTGAGTTCCTAAGGCCTGGGTGTGGGACCCCAATGGGACATTCCAGCCTCTGCTCTGCCAACAATTTATCAAGTTTTGTATCTGGCAGCCTGAAAAACATGCTGGTTGCATGTGGGGGCTTGCCCCAAATCCCAAGAGGCGAATGGAAGAGAAGGGATTGTGTCGTGGCCATCCCTCCAAGAGGCGATTTCTCACCTTCTCTTGCTGTCTCTCTGGTGAACATACACACCCTATGGCAAAAATTAAACAAACAAATAAATAAACATTCTAGGGGCTGGCCCGTGACTAGGTGGTTAAGGGGACTGGATTCCACATGGCTCACCACAAAATTCAAATCCCAGACCCAACCCAGTGGCTTGAAGAACATGCCAAGCATATGTGTGTGCTTGCCCCAAATCCCAAGTGGGTAGAGAAATGGAGGAGAAGGGATTGTGGTGAGGCTAGACGCTATTGGACGGGGTGCTTCCTCTCTCTCTCTCCTCTCCTCTCTCTCTCTCTCTCTTCTCTCTTCCAGTGAGTACACAAACCTTCTGGCATTTTTTTTTTAAATCAACTGACAACTAATAGCAGCTAATGAACGAAGTGTGTATATACAGTTAGTGAAAACAAAAGCACTGGCTCAGGAGAGACAACCTCTGTGCTGAGTCAGCCACACTCCCTGTGTGACTAGGCAGAAATCACCTACTCACTCTGAGCCTCAATTTTCTCATCTTAAAAGTGAAACAGTACTGTGAGACTGTGATAGAGGTTGCTTGAAGCATAGCTGACTTACCCGTTCACGTTCTTCCAGGGCTGTTGGATAGCTGTTCCACCCCCTCTTCCCACTTCATGGCATCTGGGCCTTTAGAATCACAGCCAAGATCCTAAAGAGAAGGCCAGGTCAGGGCCATTGCATGAACACTGCTGTGCTGGGAGAGGCCTGGGCCCACACCAGACAGTATCTGGCCTCCCAGACGATTTGATCTCCAGGACATGGCCAGGGTTTGAGAAAGCATTATGTGTCCAGAGGACAAGGCACACCAAATGCAACTGGCAGTCCCAGCCCAGTGTGAGTCAGGGCTATGCTGACAAGTGACTCCCAAACACCATGCTGGCCTCAGCATCCCACAGCAATGACAGTCACCTTTTTCATGTTAGGGCACTGGGGGCCAGGGAAGAGTGTGTAGTTGAGGATGACCTGTCACATTCCCACAGAGAACATGAGGTGAAACAGACAGGGGATTGTGACCCGGGTTCAAGTCCTGGTACTACTACTTCTCAGTAGTGTGACTTCAGGCAAGTCTCTGGACTCTCTGAGCCTCATCTCTTCATTGTGGTGTGGTAATGACCGGAACGTGACGGCAAAGCCAAGCTTTGCCTTTTGGGGAGAGCAGCTGTCAGAGGAAGTACACTATGAGGTCAGGGATTTGAAGTGTGCTCAGAGAATGGCAGGAAGGTGTGGACTCAGGACACGGCGAGGTCTGAGAGGCATCACGTCGGGGGGACAAGGCACACCCACAGGCAGTTGGAATTCCCAGTCCAGTGTGGGTCAGGGCATGCTGGCAAATGCTTTCTCCAGTAAGCCATCGCTTCCTCTGGGCTAACTCTTGTGTTCTGGGACAGGGTGTCAGGAATAACTGAGGAGCAGTCCCTAGGGGGAGCCCCCATTCTGAAATGTCGGGGCTACATTGTGTTGTCCTTTGAACCAGCAGTGGGGGTTCCCGTGGGCAAGGGTGGGTGATGGGCAATGGAGTCATGGAGAGAAGTGGATCCACCCTTCTGGAAGCCTTGACTGTGAAGCCAAAGCTTCGGCACTCTGTGGCCAGGTGGTGTAGGCCTTATCAGACCTTGGCCCAGGGGCATTTCCCAGGTTGAGGAAGGAGAGACTGGATTCGAAAGAACTGTGGTCCTAATGCAGAATTTCACTTTTCAGAGCACTGTCCCCTAAGTGACTTCACTTACTCAGCTCCTCAACCCGGTGAGGAAGGGAGGAGGTGTCCCTTCCTGTTTAACAGTTGAGGACACAGGCTCAGGAAGGTGAAGTAATCTCCCACAGCCTCACAGCCAAGAAGGTCTGGCTCTCAGTACCCTCCTCCAGAGCGGGGGCCCCACTACATACAAAGCCTCAAGCTGCCCAAGGGCCTGTACCAGCTGCCTGACCAACAGTGGGAGGCAGCAGATCCCAGGCAGCTGCCTGGAGCTGCCCTTCCCTCCTTTTCCCCTTCCTATCCTGTCCCGGTGCCCTTCCTTAGACGCTATTGGACGGGGTGCTTCCTCTCTCTCTCTCCTCTCCTCTCTCTCTCTCTCTCTCTCTCTCTCCAGTGAGTACACAAACCTTCTGGCATTTTTTTTTTAAATCAACTGACAACTAATAGCAGCTAATGAACGAAGTGTGTATATACAGTTAGTGAAAACAAAAGCACTGGCTCAGGAGAGACAACCTCTGTGCTGAGTCAGCCACACTCCCTGTGTGACTAGGCAGAAATCACCTACTCACTCTGAGCCTCAATTTTCTCATCTTAAAAGTGAAACAGTACTGTGAGACTGTGATAGAGGTTGCTTGAAGCATAGCTGACTTACCCGTTCACGTTCTTCCAGGGCTGTTGGATAGCTGTTCCACCCCCTCTTCCCACTTCATGGCATCTGGGCCTTTAGAATCACAGCCAAGATCCTAAAGAGAAGGCCAGGTCAGGGCCATTGCATGAACACTGCTGTGCTGGGAGAGGCCTGGGCCCACACCAGACAGTATCTGGCCTCCCAGACGATTTGATCTCCAGGACATGGCCAGGGTTTGAGAAAGCATTATGTGTCCAGAGGACAAGGCACACCAAATGCAACTGGCAGTCCCAGCCCAGTGTGAGTCAGGGCTATGCTGACAAGTGACTCCCAAACACCATGCTGGCCTCAGCATCCCACAGCAATGACAGTCACCTTTTTCATGTTAGGGCACTGGGGGCCAGGGAAGAGTGTGTAGTTGAGGATGACCTGTCACATTCCCACAGAGAACATGAGGTGAAACAGACAGGGGATTGTGACCCGGGTTCAAGTCCTGGTACTACTACTTCTCAGTAGTGTGACTTCAGGCAAGTCTCTGGACTCTCTGAGCCTCATCTCTTCATTGTGGTGTGGTAATGACCGGAACGTGACGGCAAAGCCAAGCTTTGCCTTTTGGGGAGAGCAGCTGTCAGAGGAAGTACACTATGAGGTCAGGGATTTGAAGTGTGCTCAGAGAATGGCAGGAAGGTGTGGACTCAGGACACGGCGAGGTCTGAGAGGCATCACGTCGGGGGGACAAGGCACACCCACAGGCAGTTGGAATTCCCAGTCCAGTGTGGGTCAGGGCATGCTGGCAAATGCTTTCTCCAGTAAGCCATCGCTTCCTCTGGGCTAACTCTTGTGTTCTGGGACAGGGTGTCAGGAATAACTGAGGAGCAGTCCCTAGGGGGAGCCCCCATTCTGAAATGTCGGGGCTACATTGTGTTGTCCTTTGAACCAGCAGTGGGGGTTCCCGTGGGCAAGGGTGGGTGATGGGCAATGGAGTCATGGAGAGAAGTGGATCCACCCTTCTGGAAGCCTTGACTGTGAAGCCAAAGCTTCGGCACTCTGTGGCCAGGTGGTGTAGGCCTTATCAGACCTTGGCCCAGGGGCATTTCCCAGGTTGAGGAAGGAGAGACTGGATTCGAAAGAACTGTGGTCCTAATGCAGAATTTCACTTTTCAGAGCACTGTCCCCTAAGTGACTTCACTTACTCAGCTCCTCAACCCGGTGAGGAAGGGAGGAGGTGTCCCTTCCTGTTTAACAGTTGAGGACACAGGCTCAGGAAGGTGAAGTAATCTCCCACAGCCTCACAGCCAAGAAGGTCTGGCTCTCAGTACCCTCCTCCAGAGCGGGGGCCCCACTACATACAAAGCCTCAAGCTGCCCAAGGGCCTGTACCAGCTGCCTGACCAACAGTGGGAGGCAGCAGATCCCAGGCAGCTGCCTGGAGCTGCCCTTCCCTCCTTTTCCCCTTCCTATCCTGTCCCGGTGCCCTTCCTCCTGACTTTCCAGGTAGGGCCCAACGCTGCTTTCCTTCTATTGTCTCTGTCTCACCACCACCCTCTTCTGCTTCCAGGCTGCATAACCGAGGTCTGGGAGTCAAAGATCCCCCTGCTGGGTGACCTTAGGCAGCTACTGCACCTCTCTGAGATTCTGTCCTTCCTTTTAAGATGACAGGGGCATTGGAATACATCAGTGCTTCCTGAGCACTGACTGGGGTCACTTTCATCTCTATTTAAAATGTTTGTTTAATCTACTTTAGTCTGCCATTGCTATATAATTTAACTGCATCCTAAATAATAGCATTCCTGAACTCACCAGTGATCATCACCCTCATCCAGAAATGTCACTATAAATGTAAAAGTTTGCACATGGACTACCTGAAGGCATCCTTGTTAACTGTTCCTTCTTTGGGAACCCTGAACTCGGTGACTAGCATCTCTTCCAGTCCTGAGACCCTCTGATCTGGGCAGGGTCATTAGCTTTTCAGCACTCACCACCCCGATTCACGTGTACCCCCAATGACAGCTGTGCACCTTCCCATCCCTCTAATGAGCACCTACTGGGTACCAGAGCCTGGGCAAGGCTCCGAGGACCCATAACCAGAAAACTTCAAGGCTGAAGGGGCAGACAGATGCAAGACACACCACTGGTCTTGTGCTACCGAGGTGGGGACGCATGGCGCTGAGGATACTAAGGGGATAGGAGTGGAAGCTAACTATTCTTCCGGCCAAAACCAGGAAAGGAGTGACAGTCGAGTCAGGCCCTGGTGGATTGGGGGGTGGTGTGGGCAAACATCTCCGGCTGAGAAACATTCAGAGGCAGAAACGTGTAGGTGTAGTTTTCTGAGCACAGTCCACGAGGCAAGGACAGCCCCCTGTGGGGGATGCGGGACACCACTGGGAGTCGTGCAACGTAGAGGCTAGGTTGAGGAGGACCTGTCTGATGCCAGTACATGCAGGGTGGAAGGTCACTGCTGAGCCTGGGGCCTGTGATGTCAATCTCTCTTGGATTTTGAGGCTGACAGAGGGGTTGGCAGGATGAGTTCCCTGTTCTCCTCAGGCCGAGCAGTGTTCAGATAGCAGCTCACTGGCCCTGGCCACTTCTTAGAGTGCAGCCTCTATTCTCAGGCTGTAGGGAGCACCCTCCTACCCCTGCCACTGGCACCATCGCCCCAGGGGACCTGAGCTGCAGATGTGCATGGTGATTGAATCGTTTCTGCACACTGCTGCTCACGCAGCTCCCCAGCGACTAGCCACTTGTCTGTGCAAGCTGTCATGAGATGTGAGCCCAAGTGCATCTGTGCCAGCATGCAGTGTGTGCACATACCTGCTCTGAAGTATGCACGGGCACTAAGGATGTGCCTGTACACACATGTGGCATGCAAATGCCTCTCTCCCTGGGAGCATGTGGGTTACATGTGTGCTGATTGGCTAGCTAGGCCTCCAAAATGAGAACTCAGACACACTGTGTGGCTGACCCGCCACCTTAGGGAGCTGCTGCAGGGCTCCACATTTCCATGGGCAGCAAAGAGCACCCTGTGGAGGAGCCTGTGGAGGGCCTTTTGCTTCCTCCAACCTTTCAGATATGAGAGAGCCCTACTCAGAACAGCCCAAGGCTTCTGGCCCGGCTCAACCTTTGTCACCCCCATGTCCTCTCCCTCGCTTCTTGACCTCTGCTTCCCACCCCATAAGCACACAGGACCATGTGGTCCCCAGGCCTTTTTGCATCCGAGATGCCCTACGTGCGTAATAGCCACCCATTTTTCTTGAGCCTGTCTCTGAGCAAGGCACTGTGAGAGTAAACTGGGCTCGCACCACACGGCTAGGTGGTGAGAAGTGTAAATGGAAGCATGGTCCTGCTGAGAGAGTTCCCTGGGAGTCAGCAATGCTGGCCGGCCCCATGTCACTATCCGCAAACTTCCATACACAGTTAAGCCCAGCTGAGCATGAGGTGCAAGGAAACGTGCATTAGCTGCAGGGGGCGGCAGTGTCTGTGGCCTGGGGCTACCCTGCCCCTCCGGAACAGCTCCTCTGGAGTTCCCCAGGCCTGCAGCCTCCTCGCAGGACTGCCTTGGGACGGGCTCTGCAGTTTCAAAGCCAAGTGTTCTACTCTTGTTGAGATGGAGTCTTTCACAACTGGAACGTCTCGCCTAAGTCTTAAGATGCTGGGATCTGATGGGCTCCCGAACACTGCACAGCCCAACTTCTCATTTTACAGACTGCGAAACTGAGGCCAACTTCTTGCCCCATTCGCACTGCAAGTGGGCAGCAGAGCTGGGTCCCTTCCCATTCCTACATGCTGATTAGCTTTGCATCACAGATGGGCTCTGCTTACTTAGAACTGGACGGTGGCAGGGACCCAGAGCCAGGGTGGGGGGTCACCTGACTGAGCCCACCCCCTATTCAGAGGCAGACAGGCAGCAGGAAAGGCTGAGACCATAGGCACCTGGGACCAGGCCGACAGTGATCTGCTGGGAGGCAGCCCAGCCTCTCCAGGCACTGAGGATTTGTAGCGACTTGTAAAAAGCTTAAGTCCAGGCACCTGGAGGTGGAGGCAGCCGCTGAGCCTAGCAGCGCTCCCGCGGTGAGGGGCGACCTCTGCTGGCCGCAGGCGTTCGCCACTTCCAGCACCGGCCAGCGTGCAGAGAGCCCAGCGGCACTGGAATGGTCTTGGAGGCAAGTTTCTGGGTTTAGACAGTCTGGATGGAACAAGAAAGATGTCTCTTTGGGCTGGTCACAGCATGAGATGGAGACTGCCCAGAGACTGGGACCACCAGTCCTGGAGGATTGGAAAGAGCAACACATTAACTGTCACAAAGGGCGGCAATCCCAGCCCAGCAGCTTCCTGGCCATCTGAACTTGGGCAGGTGGCTTCATCTCCCTGAGCTTTTTAAGGATTATGGAAATCAGCAACACAGGACCTGGCCCAGTACCTGAACACAGCAGGTACAGAACAAATGGAAGATCCCAGCCTGCCCCTCAGCAAGTTACCTCTCTCAGGCCTCCCTCAGCCCACACCTCTTTTTTCATTTCTGGGACCTTCGGCCTTCGAGCCCTTGACTGTTTACTGGGAGATTGAAGCCTTTGGTCTGATCCCTTTCTGGTGTTAATAAACCTTGATTTTTCACCATTGGCCTCAGCAGTTTCACCATTGCTTCCTCAGTCTACCAGAATTTGTCCGTTTACACATTAAGAAACAGCTACACGTGGCTGTCTCTGTGACCTCTGCTGTCTCTCCTTCCAGCCGCCTCTCCACCCGCTAGGTTTCACAGGTGTCCCAAGCCTAGCTAGTCACTTGGTTCCTATAAGATGAACCCTGGCTGGAAGGAAAGCCCTCTAGGATCTGGACCCAGCTCAGATGTACTTTGTGACGATGAGCAAACTGCTATGGCCTGCCAACTTCCTGAATTAAAGCCAGCTGAGGTGTTAGCATAGCAGGGGGACCTTGAAGCACTTCCACTCACTGAATCTTTGAACCCAGAAGTCAGTTAGCCTAGCCACTGGCCTACACACTGGATGCCTGCAAGCCAGCATGGAGGCCAATCTGAATGTGGATGGTTTGTCTGCCCCATTTGTTGTTTGCTTCCTTAACTGACACCTGTCTCCCCCCAACCATGGCTCCAAGAGACCGGCCTCTGAGCCCAAGGCCACTGGCTGGGGGCCTCCTGATTCCTGTTTAAGGTTTCTCTGTGGGTGGACCGTATGCCCCTGGACCCCAGAAACTGTCAGTCATTCAACAGGCTCTTAGGAAAGCCCAACTGGGCCTCTGACCCTGGACAGAATGCCATGCCTATCCTAGGAAAAGTTCCTCCTGAGAACTGGAGCCTTATGAGACAACTTAGTCCTTCTCCTCACCATCCTATTCCATAATGGGGCGACCGAGGCCCAAGAGCAGTGTGTTCAAGGCCCCTCCTGGCTGGGGACACCCAGAGCTTACTAAAGGAAGAGAGAAAGAGCACCTAGGACCTGCCCAGAGCAAGTTTCTGGCCCTCCAGGCATTTAGACTTGTCAACACCGCCCCCTGCTGCTGGCCACCTGGGCTGCTGCAGGTCCTTTGTCCTGGGTGGCTGTGGCCTGTGGACAGGGGGATAAAGGCCTGCATAGACCCGGTGTCTCTGTACGGGAGCTGAGCTGACCCGGGCCCTTGTTTAGTGGGTTCCTTTGGGTCAGCCTGCCTGTCGCAGCCGGCTATGGAAACTGCACTCTGCTGGGACCCTGGCCTACGATGGCCCTGGGCTATTGCAATCCCTGAGTACTACATGGTATCTGGGAGACCACTAGGGTCCTTTGGACCCAGATGGAGCCTGGTGCCAGCAACTAAGGTAGCTAACCTAAGTTGGCACTGGGCTGCACCTGCTCTGGCCCTCCCATATTTATGCTTGCCCCACCATTGTCTGTCCCTGGGCACAGGAGCCATTGTCATGTGAGCACTGACCAATGCTCTGTGCAGGCGAACTCAGGAGAAATTTAGCCCTGCTTGGGGGACATAGACAGTACCAGAGGGGACCTTGCCCCTACTACCCAGTCCCGTATCCTCCACCATGTATGCGCACACACCTGCACCCCAGCCCCTCTGCAGGGCCTGTTCAGGAGTAGAGGTTGCAATGGGAAAGCCAGGACTCTGGAGTTGGCTCCCACCCAACCAGCGGTAACCTCCAAGCCTCAGTTTCCTTACCTGTAAAGTGGGGGTTTAATAACATTGTTTATTCACCCCCAGTGCCTAGACCGGCACCTGACTCAGGTGCAGACTAATGAACAGTCACCTAATAGGTGACCTGGAGTGAATATAGACTTGGACCAAGAGTTGCTTAAACAGAAGAGAATTATTTCACTCTAATTTCAGAATAGTTAGACAAATGATGGGTAGAGAAGTTGGTGTCAGGGTAGATAAGTGTGCAGAAGTGGTAGGTGGGCTGAATGGAGGGATGGTAGGTGGGGAGAGGGTGGTTGAAATTAATGTAGGTTGAACCCCCACTTTTACCTGCTTACTGGAGATCTCCAAGACAAAGCACTTGCCTGAGGTCCAAATGAGTGGCTCCATGCTGCAGTGGTAACGGCTGTGCCAGAAAAGCCATATCCCACATGCTATTCGTGGTTCAAATCCCCAGCCTGAAAGGCATAAAATCTCACAGGTACGTGTGCAAATCAGGGCTAGGACTGGAGGAAAGGGATCAAGGGACCAGACCCCATGGAGAGGCCTCCTCCCACGCACCCCCTTCTCTCTCACACATGAGGCACAGACTCCATCATAAATGAGGAATTTTTAAGAGGACAAGTACACAAGCGATCCCGCAAACTCTGGAGAGCATATGTGAGCCCGATTAATTCACACGTGTATCATATGCCAATATAAGATGTTGCTTTTGCCATAATAAAAATTTGGAAACAGCTTCAGGCTCGAGTGTGAGCTCCCTGAGCAGAGAGTCCTTGTCTGGGGCCTCAGGCCTTCGAACTACCCCTGGCAGGGGGTGGACATTCAGGTGTTAGTAGGATCAATGCTTCATCTGTACCTTGGAATCCTGTGCAGCCATTACAAACTGAAAAGACTCTTTATGTCTTGATGTGGAGAGAACTTGGAAATATATTATTAAGAGGAAAAGAGCAAAGTCCAGAAAGTGTGTACAGAACACTACCGTTTTTATGTTTTAAAAAAAGAAAAAGTGGAACGGAATCCTACACGTAGATACTTGCATCTAGGTGTTAACTATCTGGAAGGGGACTGATGATACGGGTTCTGCTGGGAAAGGTACTGGGGGCTAGGGACAAGGCCAGGACTTCACTGGGGGGACTTGCTGATTCTTAAACCATGCAAATGAATTACCTTTTCAGTTCTGCGAAGTGTCAGAATGGCTTTGAAGGCGCTGTGCATGTAGGGCTTGTGGAGGAAGAACTGGGCTTTCTTCCAAACCTGGGGCCATGGGTGTTGGTTCCTTCCACAAGGGTGCTGATCCCAGAGGCAAATGACAGGACATAGAAAGCAGACAGACAGACACAGCCTGAACTCTTACTAGCCTGGGGACTTGGCAGGTTCCAAGACCTCAGTTTCCTCATTTGTAGGATGGGGACCAGCCCTACCTTTACACGGTCGGTGTGAAGAGTAAAGCAGAGAACACGGCTGCTCAGACATGGACAGTGCCTGGTAAATGGGACCTTCGGCAGCATGGCCAGAGATGGGGCCTTCGTGGGGGCAGTGTGGCAGGGTAGCAGAGAAGGCCCAGGGCCATAGGCCTCTCCCTGCCCAGCACCCTGGGTCTGACCCTTGTATCTGCAGCTTGGAATGCCTCCTGAGTCAGGAGGTAAACTGAGCTCACAGTGGGCAGACTGCTGCTTTGACCCCAAAACATGGACCCCTGAGCAGCGGTTAGACTAGAGCTATGCAATCTCTCTCACGATCTCTATCTCTACCATGACTACTGTGGCCTTCATGGAGGGGCCTGGGGACTCCTGGAGCTTTCTGGAGCTGGAGGAGCCTCCTCCATGTAGCTCCACACCTGGAAGGAAGCCTCACTCATGCCCTGACTGCTCAGCCCCAGGCAATGGAAGTTGCTGTGGGCTGGTCCTCAGGAGCCCTGATCCCAGTGTGGGCCCTGACACTGGCTCACTGTACCACCCCAGTCATTCCCTTCCTCTCCCCGAACCTCAGTTTCCTAATCTGGAAAACAGGTGACTCCTCTCCTTCTTTCCTAGAAAGGCAAAGTGAAAAAAAATGGAGTTGCGAGCGGTT
>NW_006159929.1:3082831-3093847 GCF_000334495.1 Tupaia belangeri chinensis
GGTTCATAAAGTACGAAGAACTTTAAGCACCAGAAGGGCAGGGGACAGGGGACATGCTGCCCTCACGGCCCACATGCAGTGAAGGTCATCACACAGGAAGGTCCCCACACACATACACCCACGGTCGTGGGCCAAGCGCTGAGCCAGGAATCCGGGGATGGGATGGCCGTCCCCACCACCACCCAGCCCACATGCTCGCGTATGGAAATGTGTACACCTGTGTGAGCATGCCTGCCCAGGTCACACGGCCCGCACATGGAGAGCACCCAGTGGGCGCGTGTGCGTGCGTGCCCAAGATCCCGAGAGGAGAATGGAGGAGAAGGGATTGCGGCGTGACCATCCCCCCTGGGGGGTGATTTCTCGCTTTCTGTCTCTATGTCTCTCTCTGTCTGTCTGGCGAGCGCACGCGCCCTACAGTGAAAATCTCTCAAAAAAAAAAAAAGAGAGCACCCAGGAGTCCCTCCTTCCTCAGCCACAGGGACATTTGGGCTGTGCCCAGCATGGCGCCACAGGGCAGAGTGAATGGAAGGGCTGGCTGAGCCGCTGGGGCTGTGATTCTTTCAGCGTGGGGCTGCCTGAGGCGGGGCCAGCCTGGCTCCCCAGGGTCCTGGGATCTGCTGGTGTTGGAGCGGTAGGGGGGTGGGAGATCGGTGTGAGGTTAGCAGGCCTGGTACAACCGCGGTGACACCCTCTGTGCTCTGTCTTCGCAGGCTGGACAACGTTCATGGCTCTCGGGTAGATCCCAGCGAAGCGGCCAGAATGAATTCTATGGACAGGCACATCCAGCAGACCAATGACCGGCTGCAGTGCATCAAGCAGGTGGGCATGCGGCCGGGCACACTCCTCCTCTGCACCCCGTCCCGCCCAGTGGGCAGCGGCAGGGCGGATAGACGGGCAGATTTAAGCTCTCTGCTCCTCTGCTCCAGCTGTTCTCTAAAAACACGCCACGAGTAAAGAAGGGAAATGAGATCATTTTGCAGGAAAAGAAACTGAGGCACAGAAAGGGAAAGGGAGTAGCCTGAAGTCACAGAGCCCAAAGCTCAGCTCCATATCTAGAAGGACCATATCCCGGAGGTGGTGAGTTCCCCATCCTGCCAGTGATCACACAAGGTCCCAGAGGCGATTTGCCCAGGAGTACGCTTGTCTGGGCTATTGAGGTGCCCTCAGTGGTAACCAGGAGCGATGCACCCAGACCCTGGGCACAGCCCCCACAGCTCAGCATGGCAGCTTCCTTGCACAGACCTGGGCATGCTGAGAAAGAGCAGCAGTGGTGGGAAGGGCATGGGCCTTGGCATCAGACAGACCCACGGCCTCATCCTCTGTGTCCCCATGATGGAGCTCAGGCCAGTCACTTCATTTCTCTGAGCCTCAGATTCCCCAGGGGTCAGATGTGCCCAGTAAAGATTACCTCACAGGACGCTGTGAAATTATTATGGGTGACACCCGTAGCCCAACCCTGGCAAGTGGTGAGTGACCAGCTAATGGTGACGGTGGCTGTCCTTTGCAGTATCTCAGCAACAGGAAGAGGAATGCTCGGACTCTGGGGCTTGGCTTGGCAGGCTTAGCAGGAAGCTCAGGTACCAGCGTAGACCCCTGGTCTCAGGACCACAACTGGGCAGAGCTCACAGCTCCACCCCCACCCTGCCATCCCTCTCTGAGAGCCCCAGACCCAGACAGAGCCTCCCCAAGGTGCCGCCCAGTTAGACTGACACTATTCTGCAGGAATGAGGGATGTGTGTCTCCTCATTAGCATCAAACAGAGCAAATCTCCGAAGCCCATGCGGGTCTAAGGAGAGGAAATTGAAGAAGACTTGTTACAGATTGAACCCAGCCTGAACAGCTCTCCCGAACGCCAATTACGCGCCTCTGCTCACCGTCACAGAATAGAAACCAGACATGCGCCGTCCTCCCTCCCCTCCCTTCCTTCTCCTCCTCCCCTTCCTCCCCAGGGCTCTGCCTTTGACCCAGTTTCTCCTGCCCAGGGCTCAGCTGGTAGTAACCCCCACCCCCCAATAGTTTAGTCAGCCCCCCTTCGTGAGCCCCTCCCTGTGCCAGGCACACAACTCCTCCTGAGATCCGCTCTCAGCAACTGTTTCTTCCTTCACCGGGTTCCGGATCACTAGAAAGCAGGGCGCCCTTTGCTCTCTTGCCCTTCCCTGGGTCTCATGGGGGCAGAGACCCACCCAAGAGCAGCCCTCAGGCTACATGGCACACGTGGCGTCTACTTGCAAGTCAGCAAACTTGAGACCCTGTTTACCATGTCCAAGCTAGGTGACCTTGATTAGGTGTCATGTCACCTTGCTTCGTCTGTAAAATGGGTGTCGCAATTAACGCATGCTCAGTGGGCAAATGCCAGAGCTCAGCTGCCCTCCCCCAGCCTGTCCCTACTGCGTGTGCACATGGTACAGAGGCCTGTGCATTTGGGCCAGAGAGTGGCATGTTTGTGAGTGTGAGCAGGCTGTCCCAGTGCCCCCCAGGCTACCCAGAGCTCCCCACATCCTCCACGGCCCTCCTCCCACCCCTTGGGCCAGACAGCTCAGCACTGACGTCTGTCTGCTCCACAGCTGCCCAGAGGGTGGCTGCGGCTGGCTGAGGACTGTTGATTCTCAGGCGTCCCATAATCTAATCAGAAGAGAAAGGCGAGCGTGTCTGCATGCACTGAGGATGACGGATGTGTCAGTTGTGCGGACTGGGGGCTGGTGGGGGCTGTGGCGCCCATGAGGGGCCTCACCTCTCCAGCACAGCCGTCCTCCCCCACCCATTGCTGGCATTTGCTCCCCAGCTCCCACACACACACACACACAAGCACCCTGAACCCAGCTTCCCTCCAGGCCTCTGGCTCCGCTGTCTTGCCCCCTCTCAGCCTCCGGTTCTGGGAGAGTCAGTGCCCTTTCTACAGCTTGTCCCACTCAGACCGGGGCTCTAGGCGGACAGTCGTGAGAATCAGCCTGTTCCTGCTCAGCGGTCTCCCCAAACCCCAGGTGCCTTTTGGAGCAGCTGCATCTCCCATCTCTGAGCTTTGGCCCTTCCTGGGCTCCTAGCTACGGCAGCCATCCTTTTCTCTCTTGATCTATGGGTCCTGTGGGGCCTATAGCACCGCTCCCCCTGCCCCACGCCGAGTTCTCTGAGGGCAGAGCTGTGCCGTATTCCTCTGTCAGTCAGTCTAGCATAATGCCCAGCCCAGTTGGGACCAGAGTGTTGGGGGCGGGGGTGGGGCGGCTCAGGGGTGGACATATGGATGGCTAGTTAGATGGGTGGTGGTGGGCGTAGATGATGGGCGGGTGGATAAATGGATGAGTGGATGGATGGGTGGTTGGATACATTAACTTCCGGTAGATGGATGAACGGATGGGTAAAGTAGTGCAAGGACGAATGAGTGGCGGCAGGTGGGTAGATGGACGGATGGATGAGCTGATTCATGTCAGATGCATGGAGGGATGGCTACGCGGAGGGAGGGATGGGTTACTTCATTCACCGATGGGCTGGTGGGCAGATGGCTTGATGAGGGGGTAAATCATCGCTTCACTGGCTGCTGACCCCCGACCTGGGCATTGGTGTCCCCCTCTCCTGCTCCTGCTCCAGCAGACTCAGTGGTCACTGGGTATAGCCAGAACCCTCTGAGGAACTGTGAGGATGAGTATGCTCCCTGGTTGGGGTCCGGGGACTAGTGCCCAGCAATGGCCGTGGCTAGGAGGCCTCTGCCCCTGACTCAGAAAAGTGCTTCCTCCCCTGGACCATCACAGGCTGGCCAAGCTCACCCTCACCCAGCCTATCCCCACCACGTGCTACCAGAGACCCATTCGAAAGTGGCTAGACTGTTGGCCTACACGGCAAGTGGCCCAGTCTTTGGACAGTTAACAGCTATTTCCCACGGGGCCTTGGTGCCATGTTGGTGCTAAGTGTCCCTCAGACACTTCTAAGAGAACCATAGAAAGACCTTAGTGTAGGTAATAATTGCAGTCTCTACCTGCATGCCTGCTCTGGAATAGGTTCCTAAATTTGCAGTAGCCCTGCAAGCTTTCACCACCCCGCTTTATGGATGAGGGACCTGAAGCTCAGCACTGTTTTTGGGGCTGTATGGCTCAGTGGCTAAGGTGGGGCTTAAACCAGGTCTGTCCTTCACATTTCACCCATCCATTCTGTATCTCTGTACACTCCGGCCACTTTGTGGTTGAAAGCGAAGAGGTGACAAGGGTGTAGAGAGGGGGAGGGGCTGGGCCAAGGCACAGAGCTGGCTGACAGTCAGCTAGCAGGATGCCTGAAGCTTTCTCCTCCGCTGAGGTGCACCCACAGTCGAAGGCCATGTGAGCTGTCTGGACTGAAGTCAGAGATCTCAGAGGCTGGCAAAATACGAAGGCTGGGTGCTTAGGCACCAAAACTAGACTGGTCCCCTGAGACTGGATTCAGAGGCCACCTGCAACCCCCAGCAGGAGGGGGTGCTATGGCCACCTGTGGGCAGGCAGCTCTGAGAGCAGCATGCGGTGGCAGCTGACCCTGCTAATTGAGTGTGACATCACGTAAATAAACGGAACAACTCGGTTAGCATGGAGGCTGCGGGGCCTCCGGGAGTAAGCTGATTGCACGGCTTTCCACGTGGAGCGCAGATGCTGCCAGTGGCCTCCAAGGGCATGTTTTACAGAGGGCATGGGAGGCCGAGGCAAGAGCTCGCTGCTGCCCTCTAGAAGGCGTGTTTCCATCCGGAGAAGCTCCCCCTGTCCTGTGAGAGTCAGGTGCGCGGAGCGCTGTTTTTGCAGAAAGAGCCAGGGCTGAGAGCTGCCACGTGCAGCTGTGCTTCAGGGAGCCGGGGAGCCTCTGGGAGACAGTCGGGCCAAGACGGCCTCACGTGGGAGCACCCCACACGCCAGGCGCTTTGCCAGGGGCCGTCCGAGCCTCGTCGTGTTTACTCCTCACTCCAGCCCCGTGACGGGAGGGGGGCTTTGTTGCTGCTTCCTGCTCTTTCCTTCCTCTCCTTTTCTCCCTCTTGACTAATGCAGGGGGTGGATATTCTAACTCTGCACTTCCTTTCATCCATTTTTAAACCTTGCTTTGTGGGGACCCGTAGCATAGTCAAGGAACCCAAAGTGAAAGAAACAGAAGTCCTGCCACCAAGCTGTGGTCGGTCATCCTCCTTTTATTGATGGGGCAACTGAGGCTGAGGGATGAGAAGCCATCTTAGGTCAGCGGCTGCTAGGAAGCGAGGCAGGCCGAGTGTGACTCTAGGGTCCCTGCCATGGAGTTCCTGCAGCATGCTCTGCCCCCTCCTCAAGTCTGGGACCTGCCACTCTAAGGCCTCCCCTCCTCAGCTCTCCTGCTGTCTCTCCCAGTGCCACAGCAGCAGGGCCTTGGGAGGTCCACCCTCCCTGCAGTGCAGCTGGCTTACACCCCCACCCTCATGGCCATCTCTAGGGGTCCCCGTGCAGGAAACAGTCAGCCACACCCACCACTAGGCCAAAACCCCACCCTGGAATCCCAGCTCTGTCCCTGCTCCACTCCGTGCTTCTGGCCAAGTCATTTCTTTCCTAGACTCAGTGCCAAACTCAGAGAACCTGGGAAGACCTGGATAGAGTTAGAGAAGGAAGGTGGCCACGGGACACCCTCACACGTCCGCCCTGTGGCCTGGGCCTGGGCCTGAAGCAGTGCTTGGAGACCTGGGCCTTCTGGTACTGGAATTCAGTCTCCATTGATTCGGCCCCCTGAGTGGGAGGGGCCAGGGCTCCAGTTGGGACATGCGTGCAGCCCCCAACCTGACGCAGACAGGGCCCAGGACACCCGGACTGGGGAGCAGGGGACACTGAGCCACACACACCAGACCACGTGTGTCTCTACCCCAGGCGCCATGTGCTTCAGTGCACCTTCCAGCTAGGTGTGGCCTCCCTTGCCCCGCCCTGTTTGATGAGGCAGATCTTGCTCTGATATGGAGCTGACGTTAGCTTCTGGACTCGAAAGACCAGTTGTGGGCTCTGGTGCTGGGAGGTGGGATCCAGTCAGGGAGGAGTCTCCAGTGCCATCTTGACCTGGGTCAGGAAGAGCCAGCCTACAGGGACAGGAGCCAGATGCTACCCTCTAGAGCCTCGCGAAGTTCATCTTCTCCACGCCAGCATCCAGAATGCATCTTAGTATCTAACACCGGCCTTCTGCAGGCCTTGGTTTTCCTCTCTGCAGTGGGACTCCTGATCCCCCTCCTGCTGGGGCTGGACTAGGGCTGAGGTGGGCTTGCAGTGAGCAGGTGACCGGGATGGAGTTTGAGAAAGCTGGTTCATCCCGGCTGCCCCTTGGCCCCCTGCTGCCAGTCTCCTCCCCAGCAAGGGCTGGGGTTTTCCCCGCCCCATCCCCCACAGGCTACCTGTGCTACCTCATTCCTGGAGCCTCAAGCTGCCTCCTTTCATTTCCCACAGCACTTACAGAATCCTGCCAACTTCCACAATGCCGCCACAGAGCTGCTGGACTGGTGCGGAGACCCACGAGCCTTCCAGCGGCCCTTCGAGCAGAGCCTGATGGGCTGCTTGACGGTGAGTCTGTCCCTCCCCCACCTGTTCTCACCCCCAGGGAGTGTGGCTGGAGGCTGCCAGACAAGGCGGTGGAGGGTGAAGACTGGAAAGACACAGAAGGGATGGTCCTGCTGTGGTGCTCCCCAGCCCTGACTTACACAGCCCTCAGGGGACCTGGGTCTGCTGGGGAGATACAATCCCCGGGGCTTATGTAGGTTCGCACTCTTGATGGGAAAGATACGCGGCTCACTTTGGGGTCACTGGTCCATCATAACAAAGCAGAAAGACGCTTGAAGGGTCTCAGGCCAGCCTCTCATTCATTCATTCATTCATTAGTAAATGTTAGCGAGCTCTTTTCATCGCCATCCACCTATCCACCCACTCATGTAAGCGTTTCTGGGCCCCGATTACATCCGTCCATCTGGCCCTCATTTATGGTGTATGATCCTCTCTGCCAAGTCCTGAGAAATCGGAGATGATGAAGACTGTTATGAGCCCTGTTGTTCTCTCTACGGTAGGGAGACAGGTGTGTAAGAACTGACTGACTACGTCACGCACAAGGTGAGGGCAGCACAGGAAGGGAGCGCTAACTGCCTAGAGGGTGGGGCGAGCCGCAGAAAACTGAGAAAAGGGCCATTTATATATCTGCAGGAGTTTGCTCCTCCATTCAGGACAGCAAGCATGTTCTTGGCCCATGGAATAGCATGTACAAGGCCCACAGTCCAGCAGGACTCAGAGAGCTGGGCAAGGATCCAGGATGCAGAGGCAGAGACCTAGCACATGGGTGTGACTCGCCAAGCTAAGCTTGCCAGCAACTCATGGAAGTCACTCGCAGCCTGTGAGTGTCCCCAGCCGTGTGGCCTGTGTCCATAAGTGCGAGGGCACTTCAGTGGCCAGTGAAGGCAGCTGCTCAGAAAGTCCCTCAGCCAGCTTTGAAAGGAACATGGGTGAACAGGCTGCTCGGGAGCCTGCCTGTCCCGGGGTTTGGTGAGGGACCAGGAGGATGCCTGGCCAGGGAGCAGTGGGTGTAGCCCAAGGGCACCATGTTTCCTGAAAAGCTGCAGATAGGAGAGGGGCAAAGGCCCAGCATGGCCTGGCCCAGAGCGGAATAAGAGTGACGACATAAGTGTTGTTAAAAAGCACCTGTTCTGTGCTGACGCTGAGTCCACTCTGCCCGATTGGTCCTGTGACCTTCCCCATTTTATAGAAGAGGATGCTGAGTCCTGCTTAACTGCCTTCCCAAGGTCACACAGCCTAGCAGTGGGCCTAGGATTCAGGCTCAGGCCTGCCCGCCCCAGGAGGGATGCTCTTGGCCATTAGGGATGCCAGACAGGGATGCAGCCGAGACCCTCCCAGGGCTCCACTGTTTGTCAGAAGCCGACACCATCTGGCTCCCTCGGGGCCACTGAGCTAAATCAGATGGCCACCTGCACTGCCTAGTCTTCCTCATCCTTCAGCCTACAGGCTCCCCCACCCTCCCCCAACTACCTAATCCTCTTTGTGAGGATCCTGCTTCAGGCTAAGCTCTGTGGGCAAGGACAGATGTTGCCAGAGGCCCCCTCACTCCCTCCCCAGCGGAGTAGAGGAAGGAGAAGGTAGGAGCCACACACCACACATGGCCAAACAGGCCTTCACATCTCCTGGTACGCAGCCCCGAGCCTGGCCCTGTCTAGGACATGGGACTCAAGACTGAGTCAGACTATACCCCTAGCCAGTCCAAGTGCACTAACAAGTGTGCCAGGCCCTGTGCTGGGCAGCAGAGCGAGTGCAGAGAGCACAGAAGATCATTCTCAAGGAGTGCACCTTGCAGGGGGCGAGCCTGACAGTGTCCACATGAAGGGGTGAATGAAGACACACACCAGGGCCCAGCAGCAAGGCCAAGCTGGGGCAGGAAGAGCATCTTGGGGAGGTGCCTTCCTTGGGAGTATGAGAGGGAGGGTGCTCCAAGTAGAGGGAGCTGCTGAGCAAAGGCTCTGAGGCTTGATCTACTCAAGGAACAAAAACCAGCCCCAGATGGCTGGAGCCCAGCACAGGGAGATGGCATGCCGCGAGGTGGAAGAGGAGGCAGAAGAGAGCCAGCATGGGCCTGCAGGCCAAGCCCAAAGAGTTTGGGTGTTATTTGAAGAGCCCTTAAAGGGTCATCAGCAGGAGTGTGAGGGAAGTGATTCACGTGGGAACAGGGGCTCCGCAGGGAAGTGTCTCTGGAGGGGAGAATGGGGGATTACGAGGGCTTTTGGGGGAAGGAGCCCAGGGAGAACCCTGTGATCCGAGTGGGCAGAGAGTAGGCCGTAGCAGGGGAACCACGCAGAGGCCAGTGTGGCTCTCCTGGGTCTCCCCTCCCTGCACCCCAGCTTGAAGCAGATACCAGCCTGCTACCAAGCCAGGAGGGGCCCGTGGCCCACCCCAGTCTGACACCCTACTCTGTGTCCCTCAGAGCTGCACAGAGTTAGCAGCAGGAAGGGGTTTGGGGAGGGTATCATAGAAGACCCCTCAGTGTCCATGGCATTTTCTGGGCACTGTCTCCTTGGATCCCTGTGAAGACCTTTCAAAGTGGGCAGGGAAGGGGTTTCCACCCTCTTCTATAAACAGGGCAACCACGGGACAGGGAGCAGCTTACAGCTCAGGTCCCAGGTTGGTACCGGAGAGTCCTTGCGGCCTGTGACCAGTGTACCCCACCCCCTGAGCATCCTCATCCCCACCTCCGCCCCACGGGGCAGGGTTGGAATGGGGAGGTCAGAGATCCAAGGGACCTAGGTAGGGGAGGTGACTGCCCTCCTCTCAGCACACACACACACACACACACACGCACCACTCCCCATCCAGGTGGCAGCCAGAGCACTCCAGGTTGCCACAATCCTCTGGGTGACCTCTGGGAACAAATTCCAAATTCTTGTGGCTGCGGCTTACTTTGAGGATCTAAATTCAAAACCACTTAGCCTCATGCCGAGAATGGACACATTTCTGCCACACCGACTTCTAAGCAGCTCAGGCACGATTAAAGTAAGAAGCCCTGGACTGACATACCCTTGGCCCTGCCTCCCCCACACCCCCACAACTTCAGGATGGAGAAGTACCAGAGCCCCAGAGCCCCTCTCACCCAGGTGGCCATCGGCTGGGGGCACCGCTTCCTCCTCACGACTGGGGCCGCCCCGCCAGCCGTGGGGCCAACAGAGGCTGCTTTCAAAATTGGGTCTCTCCAGACTCCCTCTGTGCTCCCCTAAGATGGGACACATGATGTGCTCAAGGGACGGAAGGCTGTAGGTCTGGACAACAAAAGTTGGGGTCAGGTATGAGAGGAGGTTGAAGAGGGAAGCAGACACCTTTTAGAGCGTCAGCAGCCCCTCATCTTCCTCTCCAGCAAGGAGTTCCTCAGCTTTAAAGCACTGCTTAAGTCACTGCTGAGGGCCTGGCCATGCATTCACACAGCCTTCATTGAACGACAGCTGTGTGCATGACCCTGGCTTGGCGTCCTGGCAAAGAAGGCGTTTGGTATCCCTTTCACAGATGAGGAGACTGAGACCCAGAAAGGTGAAATCACTTGAGTGAAGTAGGCTAGCTGGTAAGCAGCAGAACCAGCACCCAATCTCAGGCCTGGGTGCTGAGTGCCGAGTGGCAACCTGGCGGCCCTATGTTGAGCGGGGTAGCAAAGTAGAAATGAGTGCTCTACCCCGAGGGGCTTGGGCGGAGCTGCGGAAAAGAACTAGGGCATGTGGAATAGTTAGAACCTATACACACAACCCTGGAGATGGGGGCCATCTTGTACCCTTACAGAAGAGCACCCGAGGCTCAGAGAGGATAGGTTACTTGCCCGAGGCTGCACAGTATGGGGGTAGAGCAGGAGCAGAGCACAGGCCTGCTATGGCACCAGTTCCCCTCACTGCCTGCCAGAAAGAACTGTCAGCTGCAGCCTCCTGCCCGGAGTGGAGACCCCTCTCCAGCATCCCCAGGCTTGCCCTGCTTCGTGGCCAGCAGGCTCACTGCTTTCCAAGGCAATGCCTACCCTTAATGGGACTGGCATAATTTGCCACCCCTTGTATTATCTCCAGACTTCAGTGTTCCTCCCTGTGGCATGAGTCCTACGGCTCCTGGGTCTAGGTGTCTAATATGCCCAGTAAGATGCACATAGGAGCCAGCCAGGCCTGGGCAGCCAGCAGAGGGCAGCAGCGATGCAGCTGCACACCCTCACTGCTGGCCTCCATGGGGAGGGTCCTGGCAGAAAGCGCCTTGCCGGTTGTGCTGGGAGCAGGCTCTCCCACATGCTTGCTGATTGGCTAAGCCTGCCTAACAGGACTTTCCAGGGCCTCTCAGCTGAGCTGAAGAAACCAGTGGGTGGGGTGGTAGCATATGAGGTATCCCAGGGGCACCGGGTCCAGCTTAGCTTGCTCTACCACAGCTGTGCTGTGTGACCTTGTGCCAGGCTTTGCCCTCTCTGGGCCTTGGCTTCCTAGACAGGGAAAGGAAGCTGTTGGAGCCAGCCATCCTTCTGAACACTGGGTTCAGGGCACCTGGTGACAACAGACATTCCTGC